>NC_134483.1:521628605-521941105 GCF_040206685.1 Ascaphus truei | reverse complement strand
GCAGAGAGTATCCAACATTGACTGTTGCTGTTCTAAAAGGTTTTATGGAAGTTATCAGCAACTGGGTAGTGTCTTGCCTAAGGCTAAGGCCCCACTGCACTCGTCAGCGCGCCCACCTTGCATCCTGGCGACGCATGCACAGCACTTCAACGCGATCTGCGGTCTCTAGGGAGCTGTTTTTAGGCATGGGGCGTGGCTAAAATGGGTCGGGTGGGAGGGGCTATGATGCACATTTTCTGATCCGCGTGTGTGTGTGTAAATAGTGCAGCACCCAGTCAGAGCTGGCCAGTCAGAGCCTTCACACACGGTCACATCACAAACACTCACCTGAAAAAATAGAAACCAGCCAGTCACAAGCAGCTGATGTGAGACTTGAGTCACAAAGCCCAGAGAGGGAGGAAGCGAGTGGAAGCGAGCAAACCCTTCACCCAAACTGCTGAGAACCTTGAGGAAGGATCCACTCCCCTGCTGGCGATCTCCCCCTTCATTGGCTCCCTGCCACACCACGTGATGCATCGCCGCTCGGGATCACAATCCTATTGTAGCCCCTGCTGGCTGCCGCATCACAGTGTGCAGTGAGCCGGGGAGCGAGGCACCACTGGGGACATCTAGGGAGGAGGTAAAGGGCTGGTGAGAGTCGCGTGCACCGCTGGCTGCAGCGGGGACCTAGCCTAAGAGTGAAGGTTCTGTCTAGGCAGGCTGATAGACACTTGACAATGCAAAGTCTTTTGTGTTCCTAGCAAAGTCGAATTATACAGACGATTTGTCCATAGGATGTTTATGTACTTCCCTTAAATATGATGGGGAATGCCTCTGGTGTCTGTACTAAATAGGGACTGGAGATGTGAACCAGGCGAGAGCTAGTAGGGATGACAACTTTAATGATAAGGATCCCAAATCTATAGAAGTGTTGTCTGGAGATGACAGAATGGCCAACAGGGGTTCTATGTCCCAGTTTGAAGTGTATTTGGGTGTAATACTGTAGGTCTAGAGACAATGTCACACCTCAAATTAGGTGGAGATATAGTTTTTCAGAGTGCAAACCCGATGGAAAAGGTGCCTAAGGCCACACTGTAGAACCTGAGTGTGGGAGCCTGCCAAACACTCTTGAAATTAGTGTACTAGGAAATCTAAAACTGCATCAACGGTAAGCTCTAGCTGGGTTTTTGGTTTATTGAAATTATGTCACGATATGAACTCTTGAATGATCGCATTATACCTTTTTTCTAGCACGCTTTCTTACTGAGGAGTTAATGAGTTTTTGTGCAATTAAAGAAAGGGACTGTTTTGCTAAACTGCCAATCATGCTGCCATCCATGTGATGTGTGGGAGCTCCTGTAGGAGGTCCTCCATTCCCTGAAAGCAATTGAGGGTGATCTCATATTTGTATAGTCAGGACATTGGTGAGAAGACAAATCAACGGAAACCATGGCTTGGATTGCCATACTGGGTATAGCAGAAACCAGGCTTTTACCTGCTCAGTACTGATTTTTTTTTTGTAATACATTTGGGAGAAGGGACAGGGGAGAAAAAGCATATGGAAGTTTCAGGTATATCCACTGGAACGCTAATGTGCCCATTTTCCAAACCCTGCATATAGTCCCATTTTAGGGAGAATCCCCCCAACCAAAAAGAGATGTGTCTGTTGTTATTACAATATCTGAAAGTGGCCCAGGGCCAAGAACCTCCTTAACTGGTTGTGGCAGTGGAATAAGATTTTTGTGTGGTATCTGTAATATAAATTCCTGTATGGTTCAATTGTAGCAAAGAGCGCTATCAGAATGCTCAAATACCCAGCTATATATTGAGTAATCAATCCCAAAGCATAGGTAGGTGTATAACACAAATGTGAGTTTGTCCAGAAAGCAAAATAAAGCCATGAATCCCTGAAAACCGAGAGTGAATGAGGAAACTCACCACAATCAATTTCATTGGGGCAATAAGTAAATAATAAGAGCTGTAGACTCACGGACACCTCCTTGTAGGGATGACGTGCTTCTGCTGGTAAAGTCCAAGTAGATGTGAGAAGAGTAGAGTACCGTCAAAAACTGGAGTCAGGAGAGGATCCAAGTAACCAAAAAAAATCTTTAATGGAGTAAAAACAGCACAGGGAAAAACCTCAGAATTTTTCGGAGCCCCAGTTCACCATGTCCGAGAACGAGGATGTGCTGCTAGTTACTGGCTATTCATCTGAAGGTGACCATTGCGTACGCTCTATGATACCTGTGAATGCAGCAGTGGATAACACAAGCCCTGTGTCAGCTCCGGGCATCTTCTATTTTCTCCCCTGGAGATCTCTTGTGTTTAACCCCAAAACATTTACAAATCTCCTTTCCTCCCATTACTAGGTTTATGGACTAATTCTGCTCTTTTCCTGAGCTGGGGCTCCTGCTCAGAATCGTTTCATGATTTAGAGGCCTTTCTTTTTCTTTTTAATTGGCATTAGTTCCTCTGAACCTGATGTGTCAGAGGAAAACAGGGTTAAGAGGAACAGAGGAAATGTGCAGAGGAAATGGAGAGGTTTTTCCCTGTGCTGTTTTTACTCCATTAAAGATTTTTTTGGTTACTTGGATCCTCTCCTGACTCCAGTTTCTGACGGTGCTCTACTCTTCTCACATCTACTCAAATTCCTGTATGGACGTGAATTTCTGTGGAGGGACACTGAGAGATAATTAAAGGGTATCTAGTGTAAACCCTAGGTATTGAATGGATTGTGATGGTGTCAGAAAGGACTTTTCTATGTTTGTGATAAACTCTAAATTCTCTTAAAAATCTATAGTGTTTTTGCACCAGAATGTCTAGATGCTGATTTACTAGAAGATAAGCCAATACTGACTACATAATCCTGGTAAAAGTATAGGGTGCATTGCAAGGGCCAAAAATCCTGACTGTCCATTGGTATAAACTCCCTTTCCACTGGAATCTGACAAGTCTCCTGTGATTGGGATAGACTAGAACTGCATGAAATGAATCTTTTAACTCTGTTTTCATGCAAAACTCAGAACTTCAGAACTTCAATTCTGAAACTTTTTTGTTTGAGGAATTTGTTTAGGTTCTTTATATTTAGGACTGGTCGAACTGAACCTTTTTGCAGGGGTTCAAAATACAGGGAAGGGGGGGCTTGCCTAGCCCGAAACTGCTACATTTCCTAACTTTATCCTGCCCTTGCAGAGCTAAAGAGAGGGCAGAGTCTAGACAAGGGCTGCAGTCTCTTGAGGAAGTAGAAATCTCAATAGTAAAACTCCTGAGGGGAAGTGAAAGGTCCTGGTTTACCACTCTGAGGTCCAATTTGTCTGAGGCGATCTCTTGCTATTGTGACACTCCCTTTTAGGGATTTGGAAGGGCAACGTACCAGCTGAGGTCTACAAGACTGACCCTTGCTATGTGACTGTCACTCTTCTTGCCTCATTCACCAGACGTACTGGACATGGACACTTTTTCTGAGCCCCAGTTCACCAGGGCCAAGAACGAGGATGTGCTGCTAGTTACAGGCTATTCATCTGAAGGTGACCATTGCGTACGCTCTATGATACCTGGGAATGCAGCAGTGGCTAACACAAGCCCTGTGCCAGCTCCGGGCATCTTCTATTTTCTCCCCTGGAGATCTCTTTTGTTTAACCCCAAAACATTTACAAATCTCCTTTCCTCCCATTACTGGGTTTATGGACTAATTCTGCTCTTTTCCTGAGCTGGGGCTCCTGCTCAGAATCGTTTCATGATTTAGAGGCCTTTCTTACACTCAGTTTTATCTTTTTAATTGACATTAATTCCTCTGAACCGGATGTGTCAGAGGAAAACAGCGTTAAGGGGAACAGAGGAAATGTGCAGAGGAATGGAGAGACTACCTGGTGAAAAATCCATGGAGTCTTTAGCATTTTCTCTGTGCTGAGGAAAAATCGGCTACTGGGGAAGCATACACGTGCTCCCACTCACGTTATATGCAGTTGCGTCTATCGCTGCTTTCCTTTGCCTGCAGCAACTTTCTTCGCAGTATAGATTTAATGTTCTGTTGAATTTGTTCTTCGGGAAGTTTGCCTAGCAATAGCTGGTGGGATGCAGAAGAATAAAATGAACAGAGCATGAAATCTATACTGCTTTATTTAGGAACTCATAGCTACCAGTGGAGTGGAGTATCAAAGTGATAGTGTCCAGATGATGATCAGTGGTTGTCTATAGTTTTTTAGTAATGAATGACCAACTTAACATAGGCATAAGACATATGAAAAGTCAATGCATGTGTCTACAACACAACAAAACAATGCATCTCTAAATCTACAGAAGAGGTTGAATTTAGCCTGGAAACATTTCAGGAGTGACTGAGAGTGGACATTTCCAGCCAGAATCCGAGAAAGTCTATCACTTAAGTCTAGGCACAAAGAACATTTTTCCTATCTTGCCTTCAAATACCTTCTGGACAAGCTATACACTTATTTGAACAAACTCCTCCTGCCTACCACACGCTGCTCACGTGACCTCCTGATCACCTGAGATCTGACTCCAAAAGACAGTTCATGGTCCCAAAGTTTCAACAAGGAATCCGGCCGCTCCTTTTTCTGTTACCGTGCACCTCACAACTGCAACAATCTACCAGAGGCTCTCAAAGCCGCCACCAGTCTAATTTGTCTCAATACTTCAGCTGCCTCACATATTATTCTGGTCTGGGACGCACAGGCAGAACCTTTCAAAGACGTATGTGTAGCCATGTGTAAGATTGGTGTACATATCTCTTTCTCATGCTGGCAGTAAACCTGGTAAGTATGCAGGATTGCCAGCAACAATCAATGGAGGTTTGCCCTCAAACCCTGGCGAGGTGTCATATGTCCCCAAAGGAAGTGACAACATGCATTGTGCCCACACTTAGTGGTACAGAGCAGGTTTGTTCTCTGGGGGGTGATATAAGACACAGCACTGCCTAAAGTTAGAAGTTCAGTTTCCTGTTGTTGTGCTGCTCTGTTCACTGAGAGGCACGTGAAGGTCTGCAACAATGTTTCAGTGTCTCCTGCTAGCTGTGAGTCAGTGAGCATACGCAGCAGATTGAGCAGAGTTAGAGGAGCTGAGAGACAGAGCAGCTCAGGAAAGGAGATTACAGCAGCCAGAGAAGCTGGGGAATCTCTTTGAGAGTAAAGGTGGAAAGCAGCTCTATTAGGGAGAAGGGACCTTTCTAATGGAGTGCTGCACAGAGATGAGCGGCTGAGTTGCTATCTGTGAGGGGCAGTTTGCCCATACCATGCAAATAAAGATGCCCTTGTTAAAGATACCTCCACTGGGTGAGTGTGAAGTTACTCAGCCGTGGATGGCACCACCAAGAAGGAGTTCCTCGCCAGGACCATCTCCCTGCGGAAGCACAGATCCTGATGAGGTGGAGGCACTGCACATGAAGTAAGTTGGACTCGCACCCACTACCTCAGCTACCTGTCCTGATGACATCCCCTAATACCATCAAGCGGGAGACTCAGGAGTCCTGTTACTTGCAGGTGCACCACCACACACGACCTTGTAATGGGGACCGGTTAGACCACACGGGCCAATGTGAGATTGGGTGGGTCAGACAAAGGGGGTCCAGCCGTTACATATGTATGAACACGTCTACAATATAAAGAAAGGTCTAAAAACGCACAGTGTGTCCCACCATTTTTTGTTACATCATGACAGAAATCCAAAGGGCCTGGTCTGTCAACCCATTGAGCTATGTACACCAAATTGGAGAGGTGGTGATACTATTAAGCATATAAATAGACGTGAGGCCTTTTGGATATACGAATTGAAGACCCTGTCCCCCAATGGTCTCAATATTGATTTTGAATTGGGTTCTTTTTTAGGTAAATAGAATGGTCTAGTTATGTCTGATGTGAGATAATCAGTTATTCACAGCCCATTGTGGCAATAAACTAGTGCAACACCTGTTAATTCTTATTAATTAAGAGTAAAGGGAATCTGTGTATTATTCAATTATACCTCTGGGGAGAGTTTGAATATCTTTTTATCACTGTGGGTCTGTCCTATATTTATATGACGTCAGGGTATATATATTGACATATGTTGGTACTGTTGTTTTTATGTTTTTATGTAATGTATGTTTTTAAGAGTCAATGTAGCGAATTGGTATTAATGACATATAGGCTGTTTAGTTCTAAATGATCAATTAATTTTTAATTGGCTAGGGTATATTAATGTGTCACTTAGTATCATTGTTTTCAGCCCCTGAGGAAGTAGAGTGACATCTACGAAACGCGTAGGGCGAGTGGAACAGCCACTGTTTGTCTGGCATTGGACGTTTATGGACATTTGGCGTTGGAGCCCTGTTTTTCACTGGCAACCTTGGCATCCAGCTCACCAGCTGTCCCTTTAAGGCCACGGGTACTATCGCGCGCGGGCGCGCAGAGATTTCCTGTTGTGCCGGAGGAGGAAGTGAGGCGTGTGGCCACACGCGGTGCAGAGCTCTGGACCCCGCACACCAGCCTCCACGGCCGGAGCTGTTCCGGCTAACATCACAAGGGCGGTTTGGAGCTGAAGTCGCAGCGGAGCAGAGGCATCACCCGGCAGGGAGACCATCTGTGCTTAGGACTCGTTCGTACCAATGCGGTTTTATGCCTTGCTGTCTGTAAGTAGGGCTCAAATTTTTCTATCCCAGATGACCTGCGGTTCCTTGTATTTGCCAATGCCATACATGGCATAGTTCCTTTTAATAAATAGTGTTTTAATTGTCGCTAGGACTCTTATCGTTTGTGTGTATTAGTGTCTATACTGCCTACCCTACAGTGTTGCGCTATGATTTGTGTTTGTTTGTGTTTTTTTCATTACATGGTCTGTCGAGCAAGTGTGCGGATCCCATGAGGAGTACAGGACATTCCACTGACTATTTGGCGCCAGGTTTTTCCTTTGTTCTTGTGTTTTTCTGTTAGTACTGGCAGTATCACCAGGCAGCCAACCTTTATTAGAAGCTATTATTGTATTATTCACACTGTGTTTTACACTTTAGCGCTAGATCACAATTTTTCTTTCACCATCTGGTCTGTAACTGTTACATATATTATCTTTAAATGTTCATGAAATGTCTTTAAATATAACGTATAATTGTATTGTATTGTATGTCTTTATTTATATAGCGCCATTAATGTACATAGCACTTCACAGTAGTAATACATGTGACAATCATATAAATAACAAATAATACAAATAACACGTTATGGGAATAAGTGCTTCAGACATAAAAGTAATATTTCGGAAGAGGTTGTCCCTGCTCCGAAGAGCTTACAATTTAATTGGTAGGTAGGAAGAACGTGCAGAGACAGTAGGAGGGTATTTTGGTAAGTGCGTCTTTAGGGGGTCAAGCTTTATGTATCATGTGTATAGTATTAGCCACGGAGCTACTTATATGCTTCTTTAGCAAGTGTGTCTTAAGGTGGGGCTTAAAGGTGGATAGAGAGGGTGCTAGTCAGGTATTGAGGGGAAGGGCATTCCAGAGGTGTGGGACAGTCAGTGAGAAAGGTTTAAGGCGGGAGAGGGCTTTAGAGAGAAGACATCCTTTAGCAGAAGGCACAAGTCGTGATGGTGTATAGCGAGAAATTAGGGCTGAGATGTAAGGAGGGTCAGAAGACTGCAAAGCTTTAAAAGTGAGGAGGAGAATTGAGTGCGAGATGTGGATTTGATAGAAAGCCAGGAGAGTGATTTCAGCAGGGGAGGCGCTGAGACAGATTTAGGAAAGAGTAGAGTGATTCTGGCAGCAGCGTTTAGGATAGATTGTAGGGGAGACAGGTGAGAGGCAGGAAGGCCGGACAGCAGGAGGTTGCAGTAATTGAGACGGGAGAGAATGAGGGCCTAAGTCAGAGTTTTGGCAGTTGAGCAACAGAGGATAGGGCGTATCTTTGTAATATTACGGAGGAAAAAGCAACAGGTTTTAGAAATGTTTTGAATGTAACCCTGTTCATTTTATGTAACCATCTATTGTCATCATAATTGTACCCAGGACATACTTGAAAACGTACGGTAACTCTCAATGTATTACTTCCTGGTAAAACATTCTATATATAAATAAATTAAAGCCTTAATGCTAAGAAAATCCTATTTTGAACACAAAATAGTGATGGTGCTACGAGGTATGAAAGGATACCTATTTTTTTTTTTTTGCAAACTAAAGTACAACAACTTTCCTATATATTTCCTATATATTTGAAAAGTCTCTCTCCTTGTCTGTTTTATTTCCTGAATCTTTGTTCCTACGTATAACAGCGACAAACTTTCTTGAAATCGAACACAGGACCACTCCTTATTGGCTGCTATGCACATGTTCTGCATTTAACTTGGTACCTGTTCAGACAAGATAGAACATAACAGTTACCGAATTAGGAAAGAATCCTGAAAGATTAATGCTCGTGTACATGTTTCATCTGTCGCTTTTGTTTTCGTTAATAATGGAAATGGAAATTGGAGAAGACCTCCATCGTTTTAGCCCTTAGATGAACCGGGCATTATTGAGAAATATGAGAACTGCACACATGGGAATTCATATATAAATGTGTCGGTCCCCCTTTGCTCCCGGCAAACCAATGCATTGCTGGTCCCTCTGCTTGTGAATGGGTTAAACAGTTCTTCCCGTTGTGAATGGGTTAAACAGTTCTTCCCGTTCTTCCCGTCCTGTTAATGTCTCCGGTCTGTTACGTGTTATGGTAGTTTGCAGGGGATTGGTAAATAGGATGGATGTGACTAGATAGCATCTGCTAATAAAACCAACACTGATCTGACCGACAATTGGCAATTAAATAGCAAATGCATGGAAAGAAATCATAGTAAATACTGTAAAGAAACCTGTGCTGCAATAGAGAATATAAATGTGTATTACATCCAATAAACATGCACAACCGTGTTTCAGGCTCCATGGGGGCATTCATTTTATTAGATAAATACTGTAGGTGTTGTGTGTAACCTTTTTGTACAAACACATATAATTGTGGTGTAGAATTGGTGCAAAAAGGGATATTTTTGATCTTGAACCTGGGAGATGTTGATACATGTGTCGCTATTTATCAAGGAAAAGGGGCAGCAACTATGAGACAAAATAATCCCACGGCATACTGCATGTATCAAAGAAAGAAAGTCCCATTAAAAACAATATGATTTTTCTTTACAGAAAAAAAGGGTCAGTGGGGCATACATTATGTAGCAGAGTAAAAGTGACGCAATTCATTGCGCCAGATGTATGTATGTATATATATATATATATATATATATATAGTCAAGTGCCCCTGGCTATATCCTTCTACTGGCCTCAACACTATAAGTCCTGGTACAAACAGGCAGTGTTGGGGTTAAACTCCTGTGCAGGGCCTAGCCTGCAGTTGCAGCCTGGATGGGTACTATGTTGCTTATCCAGGGGCAGGCCTAAACTGGCAGTTAGAGTGTCATATCTGGGGAGGGTACTGACTGGGTCACATGTACATGGTGTGATGCATGTCAGTACCTGGACCTGCCCTGTTATGGGGCGGGGTTACAAGCCCTTTCCCCCGAGTATAAAAGCTGACACTCCACCAAATTGAGTGGTTGATGATTACGGGACAGTTTGATACCCTTTTCCCTATCAGAGGTTTAAGGATATTGGGATAGGCTCTTGGGGTTTCAAGCCCCGGGGGTCTGCTCCAGGGACACTGCCCCATTAGCTGCACTAGTGACAGGGACACCAGTGAATGCTGTGCAGCAGTTGCAGCCTGTAGTCTGGGACCAGACCACCACTGAAAGCCATAGAGACACTCTACAGTGTGGGACTCCAGCTGGATACCAGCCCACGCGGAGGCTGACCCATCGCGGAGGTTGATCACATCACTGGATCAGCGGACCCTGTCTTTTGTCAAGCAGTGCGCTCGGGTGCAGGAGCACCCGGCAGGTACACCAACTGCACCAACTGAACATTTGGTCTAAGGGGCAGCTCTGACTCACACATGGAGATGGGTGCAGGACTCTAAGGACATGGTGTTGGGAATATGGTGGTGGGTTACAGCCTTGCGTGGCTTGGCAGGTAGCTGTACCTCCTTAGCATTCAGAGAAAAGAAAGAATAAATCCGAATAATGACCAAACCGTCTCTTGCAAAGTCCCAAAAGTGTCCTTGAGCAAACAGGCAGTGAAGGGGTCAACGAACGGCTCACACCAAATAATAGTGCAATATGTAAAAAAGAGAAGAAAACAAACAGATAATGGTGCAGTACGCCAAAAAAATTGACATTAAAACATTAAAAACTCACACATGACAAACATAACACACAATGCCAGACAGACACTAGCAAGGCTATAATCCTAACAAAAAGCTATTTATTAACATTGAAATACTGGGTTCCGGAGGATACAGCACTTAAGTCCAGAGGGGTAAAATTGAAACCCTACTTACAGGACAGTAGATGGTAAAAGCAGTAAAGCTGAAGATCGCTCAGGTGCTCCTCTCTGATGATAACTGGAGCTCCTTTAGGGATTGCCTCGTGTGGGGGATGGATGTTGAGTCGTACGAAAACCGGAACTTCCTGGTGGATGTGACGTCACACGCTGCGGTGTTACTGAAATCGCTGCTCCTCTTCCTCTCCTTTCCCCCCACAGCCTGCACAACTGCTGCCAATATCCTGCACAACCAAACAGACAGCTCTAAAAACAGAATAATCTCCCAACGACGTTTCATGCACATACGTGCACTTCTTCAGGGGGTGTGGCTTGCCCTGACAACCAGCAGTTTATATACACTGCATGGGTGGTTCTAATTGACTAATTAGATGACACGGTGTTAACCCATCAATTGCCATGGTCAGAGCTAGACAACAACAAAGCTTGCTAAACATACATTACACAAAATTAAACAGCACATAGAAACATAAAAACATTAAAACATTTAAAATTGATCTTAAAATAATAAATAATGGGGCTGACAGAAAATGAATAGTATATCATATTATAAAAAGGCTTTTAATTCGAAGTCTATGTTCAGCCCTCTAGGGGATAGTGTTTTTAGTTCGTAAATCCAGTAAGCTTCACGCATACTGGCCTGTTTTAATCTACTCCCACCTCTTAGACGGGGCTGAACCACTTCAATGGCCTGGCAGCGCAAACCTTTAGGATTTTTATTATGGCACAAAAGAAAATGATGGGAGACACTATGTGTGACCAATCCTTTCTTGATGTTATAAACATGCTCATAGATGCGTCTCTGGAAGGTTCTCCCAGTTCTGCCAATATACTGCAAGGCACAAGGGCATTGAAGCAAGTATATAACAAAGTTGGAATGGCAATTAATAAATGTCTTAATGGGATAGCTTCCAGAGGTTACATTATATGTAAAATGTTTAGCATTCATACTGTAGGAGCAAGCCACACATTTTGCACAAGTGAAAAATCCTTTTGGACTCCCTATCTGTTTCTGTTTATGTTGCTTAACTGGAAAACTCGGGGCTAATTTAGATTTTAAATTATTAGCCTTAGAGAATATAATTTGGGGTTTTTCTTGGAGAATGTCCACCAATATATCATCTTTTAGCAAGATGGGCCAATATTTGTTTATAATCTGTTTTATTCTAGGGGCCATCTCGTTGTACTGGGTAATAAAAGCAACTTCTGTGGAATGAGATACTTGATCAGTGCTCATTTGCTCTCATGAAACTATTTGTACATCTGCGAAGAAAGACCCTGACCGAATTGGATGATCAGATTTTAGAGATGAAAATCCAGCTAGATCCATATAAGGATAACAACAATCTACTTTTATTAGAACCAACTATTAAAAAAAGGTTGGATCAGGCAGAACTTTAAATAGTTCAAACTAAACAACAAAAGTTTTTTTAGAGACAAACAGGACTATGACACGGGCTGTCAAAGAGATTGGGCTAAAAAATCTAAAGAAAGTAATACAAAAACAGTAGAACAAAAGAATTCCATTCCACCAGCAGGAATTAAGGACTCTAGAGCTGTTAGGAGCAAATTTATACATAAAGAAATGAGGAATGGCCCAAAGAAACCCAATAGCAATATATTGGCTCCTACACCACTAGCACCTGCCAAATTACCTTTGCATGACAAGAATCTCTATTTGCAACAAAAGAGAGCAAAGGAACGCTATGATGCATTGGTGTTACCTCAGTCGGCGCCCATTGCGGTCAGCAACAGATACACGTTGCTGTCTGACATAGGGTCCGAGAGCAATGCAGAGAGCATTTCCTACACTCCACTTCCCACACCGGCTACTAAACCCAATTTTTCTTTTTTAGAATGGAGGAAGGAGAGAGAACACATATTCCCAGAAGTGAAAATAGTAAAACTACCATTAGAACCCCGACCTCCTCCCAACTACAAGAAAAGAAAGACAGGGTCAGAGGGAGAAGAGGAGGTGTTAGTAGAAATCAAATAAAGAAAAAGAAAGAATTTCCAAATATATTCAATATTAGCCAGTATTCACTGACTAATATTGAAAAAAAGGTATTGAGTAAGGGTCTAACATTTTCTCCGGTCTGCGGGCCTAACAGTTTTAATCCATTCATAAATGTCCACAAATTTGCCCGCAAATTAGCCCTAAAGAAATATTTTGCAAGGGATGCCATATCAAACCAAACAGATCCACCGATGGGAACTTCAGGAAACCATCAACCTTTTACCCTAAATTTTCACAGGGACATCTGGTAAGTTCCTTTGTGGAGATGGTTAATAGGGATCTGGAGAATTCGTGTCGAACATATAAAATTAGGCATGATAATTTTAACGTTCAAGAGAAAGAGGCTGATCAGAGTTTGGAAAGTAATGCTTCTATTGTCATCAAGTCTGCAGATAAGGGTGGAGGCATTGTGGTCATGGACAAGGACTATTATATACAAGAGTCCATGAGATTATTGGGAGACAGGACCACATACCTCCCCCTTGCAGGTGACCCTTTGGTGCATTTTCAGGCAGAATTGGGGGATCTGCTGACTACTGGCTTGAATAGTGGGGCTATATGTCAGGATGAGTTTGACTTTTTGTCTATTCAGTTTCCCGCACTCCTTTGTTTTATTTTATACCCAAAATTCACAAAAGTCTTACTTCACCCCCTGGTAGACCTATTATTTCTGGTATTTCTTCACTCACTTCTAATCTTTCCCAATTTATTGATCATCACGTACAACCTATAGTCACTGGTGTCAAATCCTATTTGCGAGACACGACACATATATTACAAATTTTGAAAGATCTGGAATGGCAGCCTGGTTATATATTGGCTACGGCTGATGTTACATCTTTGTATACTGTGATTGATCACAAACTAGGCTGCCAAGCCGTGTCTCGTATATTGGAAAATAGAAATAATTATTCTTCAATTAAAAGGAGTTTTTTGGTGGACAGTATTTGGTTTATTTTGACTCACAATTATTTCACCTTTAATTCACGTTATTACATTCAGAAATGTGGCACTGCTATGGGCACGAGGTTTGCTCCTAGTTATGCCAATCTGTTTATGGACAGTTGGGAGGAGGAATTTATTTGGAACAACTGTCCTGTAGGGGCGGGCCTGGTGCTATGGCGGAGCTACATTGATGATGTGTTTTTTGTTTGGTCAGGCAGTCAAGCCTCACTAGATGCCTTTTGCACTTATTTAAATTGTAATCATCACAACCTTAAATTTACTTGCAATCACAGCACTGAGCACATTGATTTTTTAGATTTACACATTTATATTAATCAGAATACACTTCACACCAGGACTTTTTTCAAGCCAGTACAAGCTAATAATTATGTACGTGCAGATAGTCAGCACAACCCACAATGGATGCGTAATATCCCTAAGGGCCAGCTAGTGCGCCGTAAGCGCAACTGCTCTGAGGATGAGACTTTTAAAATGCAGGCAAAAGACCTAAAAAGTAAATTTCTTGAGAGAAAGTATCCAGAGAGTCTCTTAGATGAGGCATTCGAACAAGTTACTAAAATAGAAAGAGATACTTTACTCAAATATAATAATAAGAAAAAAGACACAACAGAAAAATGTAATAATAAAGTTGCTTTTATTACCCAGTACAACGAGATGGCCCCTAGAATAAAACAGATTATAAACAAATATTGGCCCATCTTGCTAAAAGATGATATATTGGTGGACATTCTCCCAGAAAAACCCCAAATTATGTTCTCTAAGGCTAATAATTTAAAATCTTAATTAGCCCCGAGTTGTCCAGTTAAGCAACATAAACAGAAACAGATAGGGGTTCCAAAAGGATTTTTCACTTGTGCAAAATGTGTGGCTTGCTCCTACAGTATGAATGCTAAACATTTTACATATAATGTAACCTCTGGAAGCTATCCCATTAAGACATTTATTAATTGCCATTCCAACTTTGTTATATACTTGCTTCAATGCCCTTGTGCCTTGCAGTATATTGGCAGAACTGGGAGAACCTTCCAGAGACGCATCTATGAGCATGTTTATAACATCAAGAAAGGATTGGTCACACATAGTGTCTCCCATCATTTTCTTTTGTGCCATAATAAAAATCCTAAAGGTTTGCGCTGCCAGGCCATTGAAGTGGTTCAGCCCAGTCTAAGAGGTGGGAGTAGATTAAAACAGGCCAGTATGCGTGAAGCATACTGGATTTACGAACTAAAAACACTATCCCCTAGAGGGCTGAACATAGACTTCGAATTAAAAGCCTTTTTATAATATGATATACTATTCATTTTCTGTCAGCCACATTAATTATTATTTTAAGATCAATTTTAAATGTTTTAATGTTTTTATGTTTCTATGTGCTGTTTAATGTTGTGTAATGTATGTTTAGCAAGCTTTGTTGTTGTCTAGCTCTGACCATGGCAATTGATGGGTTAACACCGTGTCATCTAATTAGTCAATTAGAACCACCCATGCAGTGTATATAAACTGCTGTTTGTCAGGGCAAGCCACACCCCCTGAAGAAGTGCACGTATGTGCATGAAACGTCGTTGGGAGATTATTCTGTTTTTAGAGCTGTCTGTTTGGTTGTGGAGGATATTGGCAGCAGTTGTGCAGGCTGTGGGGGGAAAGGAGAGGAAGAGGAGCAGCGATTTCAGTAACACCGCAGCGTGTGACGTCACATCCACCAGGAAGTTCCGGTTTTCGTACGACTCAACATCCATCCCCCACACGAGGCAATCCCTAAAGGAGCTCCAGTTATCATCAGAGAGGAGCACCTGAGCGATCTTCAGCTTTACTGCTTTTACCATCTACTGTCCTGTAAGTAGGGTTTCAATTTTACCCCTCTGGACTTAAGTGCTGTATCCTCCTGAACCCAGTATTTCAATGTTAATAAATAGCTTTTTGTTAGGATTATAGTCTTGCTAGTGTCTGTCTGTCATTGTGTGTTATGTTTGTTATGTGTGAGTTTTTAATGTTTTAATGTCAATTTTTTTGGCGTACTGCACCATTATCTGTTTGTTTTCTTCTCTTTTTTACATATTGCACTATTATTTGGTGTGAGCCGTTCGTTGACCCCTTCACTGCCTGTTTGCTCAAGGACACTTTTGGGACTTTGCAAGAGACTGTTTGGTCTTTATTCGGATTTATTATTATTTAAAGGACTGATTTGGCACCTTCAATTCTTTCTTTTCTCTGTGGTTAATTTTCTGACTGTACAGTCAGTATTTGCCAGGCTGCCTGCAATATTTATTTCAAGTATTGTCATTATTTATATTTTTTTAGCGCTGTTTTGCACCGTCTTTTTTCCTTAGCATTCACTGATATTAACAATTCCTCCCCCTTCCTTCTCCCAGCTCCAACTGACTAGCGTGGTCTCTGCAACATTGTATCCTTCTCCAACAGGAGAAGCTGCAAACTCTATTTGCTGGCTGGCTGCACGTGATGTGGGTGAAAGGGCAGTCCCCAGAGGCTGCTGGGAATTGTAGTCCACTCAGGACCTCTTTAGCATTGGGACCGCGTGCGCTATCTTTACTGCGCCTGTGCGAAGCTGTAATTGCCGCCGCTATGCTTAACTGCACCTGCGCGACCTTGGGGAGTCCCTGCACTACGGAGCGCCCTCTCTGCCCCTTCGCGCTCACTATATTTGCCGCTGCGTCGTGTCTGCGCATGCACGAGCCTCCGCGCCCGTGCGGACATAACAAAGATGGCAGCGCCGTACCTCTGACGCCACCGGGAGGACTCTTTGGGTACCTGGCTACACATATATACTGTATATGTTTAAAAAATAATCATAATAATAATATGTTCTTGTATAGCGCTGCTAGTTGTACACAGCGCTTTACAGAGACATTTCCCTGCCCCGTGGAGCTTACAATCTATGTTTTTGGTGCCTGAGGCACAGGGAGATAATTTGACTTGCCCAAGTTCACAAGGAGCCGACACTGGGAATTGAACCAGGCTCCCCTGCTTCAAACTCAGTGCCAGTCAGTGTCGTTACTCACTGAGCCTCTCCCTCTCTAATAGCATTAATAGCATTAATAGCACATACATTTTACACATAAAATCATTGATTGTAACTGTGAATAACTAGGCCTTCTCAATGGGTGAGGCTGGGTGGTAAGATAGCATTTTGGCAATAAATGATAATGTGTAATTAAATAAACACATGAGCAAAAATAAAGATACAGTACCGACACACTTTATTCGAGTGTGGTCGGTACCGCAAGCCGGGAAATCTCCCGGCTTGCTAGTGGCCGCCCCATGACGCGCGGTCACGCGTCTTCGGGAGCGTGCGCCCCCTGCACGCGCGTCCAGGGGCTCCCCAAGGGAGCCCTGGTGTCCCGCGATCGCGGGACAGCGGCAGGGGGTTCCGGGGGACCCGGCGGACCCGGCAGCGGTAGGGAGAGCGCCCCGATCGGAGGGCGCTCTTCCGCTGCTTCGGCGCGCGCCCGTCACTCTCGGGCGCGCGCCAGGCTACTGCTGCGGCAGAGAACGGGCAAATGCTCGAATAAACTCTGCCGCAGCAGTACATTAATAATCCCCTTTCATTATCTTAGCGGCTAACAGCTATGGTAATGAAGGGGTTAACCTGTCTCACCACACCCCCACTTGGCAGGCCTAACCACCCAACCCAGGGCAACTACCCCCATCGCCCACCCTCCCTACTCAGGGCAACTACCCCCATCTCCCACCCTCCCTACCCCCAACAACAGCTTCCCCCCATCCCCCCACAGTTATCGGCAATAGTCGTATTAGGCAAATGTGTCTAATAGGGCTTTTTCCCACAGAAAAGCATAAAATAAAACATTAAACAATGCATACATTACAATAAATAATAACTTAATACATTCTAAGTAATTTAATTCATTGATTGGCACTGTGCTCACCTAAGCCCTCAACTGGAGCTGTACTGTAATGTATTGTAATAACTATTTCATCACCTATTTCAAGTTGGTTTAGCTTTTCTGGCCTATGTATATAATAGTCAGTATATTGCCCATTATATACATAGGAAAGAGGGTTAACACCAGCCTGGACTAGATAATAATAATAATAACAATAATAATAATAATAATAAACAACAACTTTATTTATATAGTGATTTTCTACCAATGGGACTCAAAGCACTTTACAGTTACCAACATGTAAAAAGAAGAAACCATTTACAGTTCTAAATGAGATAAAACACAAGGAAAAATGCAGTATAGGATGAGACGGTAATGTAGCTATTAAATGCTGGACAGGTTGTGGTTCACTATTTAAATGCCTGGGTAATCAGGTACTGTAGACTATTTTTATATATTTTCAGAGAGTCGGCCTCTCGAACTGTACGAGGTAGACTGTTCCTGGGAGTAGGAGCCATCGTATCTAAAAGCTCAGACCCAAAGGAAGTAAAAGAGATTGTGGAAACTGTTAGGAGTCCTTTATCTGCAGATCGAAGTGAGCGAATCGGAATGCAGGGAACTAGAAGCTCTTTCAGATAGCTGGAACCCTGGTCATGTAGTACTTTGAATGTCAACATGCCAATCTTTAAATAAGTTTGCCATTTTATAGGCACCCAGTGCAGAGAATGGAGAATATGTGTCATGTTGCAGAACAGGTCTGGTTAGTTAACAACCTAAGTGCAGCATTCTCCACCAGCTGCAGGCAGCACAGCTCTTTGTCTGGAAGACCCAGGTAGAGTGCATTGCAGTTGTCCAGGTGTAAGGACACAATGGCATGGACAAGCGCAGTAAGTTCCTTTGGGGGGATAAAGTGCCTAATCCTGGTTATGTTCTTTAGGTGGAAGAATGAAGATTTGATCACGGCTAACACCTGATGTTTAAGGGTCAAGTCACAGTCAAGGACAGCACCAAGATTCCACACACAGACAGAGTTTCGCAGCTGGGAACCCCCAGGATTAAGGCCAGCGTGTTGATCTAGCTGCAGTCTTGTTGTCTTCCAATGGGGAGTATCCACCACGTGTATTTCTGTATTATCAGGATTCAACCTCAACCAACTGGTACTGATCAATTCTAGGAGCTCACATAAACTCTATTGAAAACTGGTAAAGGGTCCTTAGTGCCTGGTGCAAAGGACAAGTAGAGTTGAGTGTCATATGCATAGTAGTGATAACCAAGGCCATTCCGTCTGATTATGTCACCTAGGGACAGCATGTACACTGCGTACAATATTGGAGATAGGGAACTGTAGAACCCTGTGGCACTCCACATGACAGGGGCATTGGTGCAGAGGAGAACACTCCTGAAGATATTCTCAGTGACCTGCCAGTGAGAAAAGATCTGACCCAGCTGAGAACTGTGCCACCCAGTCCACATAAATCCTTCAGGTGATCCATTAAGATCCCATGGTCCACAGTATCAAATGCTGCAGAGAGTTCAAGAACGAGTACTAAGAACGAATAGTCACCTCTGTCTTTCACCATCAGGAGATCATTTAGCACACGAAGCAGAGCTGTTTCAATACTATGCCATCTTCTGAATCCTGACTGGAATGGGTCACAAATTTCATGGCTTGATAGACGGGTTTCCAGTTGGGTTGCCACCACTTTCTCAATAACGTTCCCTAGGAAAGGAAGGTTTGATACAGGCCTGTAATTAGATATGCAATCCGGGTCTAATGAAGGCTTTTTTAGAAGAGGACTGCTTCTTTCAGTGGTTCAGAAAATATCCCTGTCTGCAAAGAGCACAGGACTATTTTGGCAAACACTGGGCCGATTACATCAACACAGCCTAAGAGAAGGCATGTTTGGACTGGGTCAAAGTCACAGGTAGTGGGATGCAACCCCTGGATTGTTTGCACATGCTCTTCTACATCCAGATGGTCAAAGGTAGTCCATAAAGCCAGAGAACCTGCATTTTCATGCCTGGAACCCTGACACTTATTAGATAACACAATACTACCTAAGCCCGGACGGAGGTTACTCTATCAGATAAGAAGAGAACAAAATAATCACAACGGGTCTGTGAAAAGGCCTTACCAGGCTGCAGATATGCTGGTTTGCAGAGCCTCTTCAAGGTGTGGAAAAGCTGAGCTGGTCTATTGTCCGCTGCCATGATCTCACGTGACAGGAACTCTGACTTCTTACTAGTAATTCTTGACTGGTATTTCGTGATCAGTTCCAGATGATAAATTATTTGCAGTATTTCTGACGTTTTTCATTCCGATAAATATCGGAACTTGATGTATGGCAGATTTAACATAAAAATGTGGTATTATGCCTGTTTTTTATCGAATCCAATGCTTTTAACGGATCAGATAAAAATTGCCTTTTTTTTGGCTGTGCAACATTGATGCATATATTGCATGATAAAAACAAGGCACTTTTTTGGGTGCTAATACCGCATGTTCAGGTTACCACAGCTTGATGTATCCGGCCCATAGACGTGACATTGAGGTTTTTTTCACGCCAACAGGTTGAACAGATTGGGTAAAAAGCTGCAAGGCAGGGAGGCCAGCAAGAAGAAGGTTACAGTAGTCCAGATGGGAGAGAATGATGGCATGCATTAACAATTTAGTAGCAAAGAGACAGAGAAAAGGTTTTATTTTAGCAATGTTACAGAGAAAGAGTCTGTAATATTTAGCAATAGCATTCAGGTGAGGGGAAAAGGAAGGAGCAGAGTACCTTAAGGCTTAGTACTGCTTAGTACTATGGCCCTTGGTGTTGTGACAAACGGCTTACTCCGGGGCTCCGCCGTCTGTCCGGGACTGTTAGAACACGGTCTTTTAGGGTAGGTTAAATGATGAGACGTCACGTACTGTTCCTTTAAACAGGCTATGCCTGGTTTATTCAGTCCCAGGCACTGAGACTGCCACAGTTTAAACAGAAAACAAAGCCAAACAAAAAGCTGCTCGTCTGAGCGATAACTTAAACTTAGATGTCCCTGACTCAGAGTTGGAAGTGGCTTGTCCACTTCCACCAACAAAATAAGTACCTTTGCAGTCTTTAGACAAACTAACAGAATGAATGAAGCGATTTGGGAAAGAGGCTTTCTCACCCCTCTGCAGTTCAGCAGCCTTCCAGGCTCTTGGGCGGGGCCCAGAGGAAACAGGAAACAGGTCTTATATACCTGAACTCTAATCAGCATGACAGGTGACAGAAAACAGGCAGCAGACAAACTGTGGAATGGAGTGCCTGTACCACGAGGCTGCCCTGTTCAGCTTAGACAGGACAGAAACTGTTCAGTATCCTGGGAGCCCTGTATATGGAGTTTATTACCAACCCCTGGTTTCTGTCACATATCCTCCCCCCCAGCTCAGACCTCGAGGGGTGAGCGACCATGGATATTAGGGAGTGCATCCTTGACAACCCGTCGGCATTGCCATGTTTGTGCCCCGACCTGTGTTCCACAGAAAATTTAAAGGGCTGTAGGCTTAGGAACCACCTTGTCACCCTAGCGTTCTTCTCCCTATTTTGACACATCCAGGTAAGGGGTGCATGATCTGTGACCAATCGGAACTTTCTCCCCAACAGATAATACTTGAGTGTCTCTACAGCCCACTTTATTGCGAGACACTCTTTCTCGACTATGGAGTAATTTTTCTCCTGGGGATTTAGTTTCCTACTTAAATAAAGGATGGGGTGCTCCTCCCCTTGAGACTCCTGGGAGAGTACCGCCCCCAGCCCTACCTCAGATGCGTCGGTTTGGACTACGAACTCTTTGGAAAAGTCAGGTGTGCCCAACACTGGTTGGGCACAGAGAGCTTCTTTCAGGCTTCTAAAGGCCTGTTCGGCTTCGGGGGACCACTTTACCATTAGCGGTCCTCTTGCTTTTGTGAGGTCGGTTAGTGGGGTTGCCTTAGTTGCAAAATTGGGAATAAACCTCCTATAGTAGCCAATTAACCCCAAAAAGGTCCTTACTTGTTTTTTTGTGACTGGCCTTGGCCAATTTTGTATCGCCTCTACTTTGAGTGTTTGTGGTTTGAGTAACCCTCTACCAATAGAATACCCCAGATACTTGGCCTCCTCCAGACCAATAGTGCATTTAGCGGGGTTAGCAGTTAGTCCAGCAGACCGAACTGCGTCGAGCACAGCTTGGACCTTTGGAAGGTGGGACTGCCAATCTTCACTATGGATTACCACATCATCCAGGTAGGCGGCAGCGTACCGAACATGTGGTTTTAAAATTTTATCCATCATTCTTTGGAATGTGGCGGGAGCTCCATGTAAGCCAAAAGGCAGCACCTTATATTGAAAGAGGCCGTCTGGGGTTGAGAAGGCTGTTTTTTCTTTTGCCCTTTCTGTGAGGGGAACCTGCCAGTACCCTTTTGTTAGGTCTAGGGTTGTGAGATATCGGGCTTTGCCCAGTCTCTCTACAAGTTCATCCACCCTGGGCATAGGATAAGTATCAAATTTTGACACCGCGTTTAGTTTCTGGTAGTCATTACAAAACCTTGTTGTACCGTCTGGCTTTGGGACTAAAACTATAGGGCTGTTCCACCCACTTTGGGATTCCTCAATTACGCCTAGTTTTAGCATTTTTTTAACCTCTAAACTTATAGCCTCTCTCTTGGCCTCTGGGATTCGGTACGGTTTAAGGTTAACTCGGACCCCCGGTTCAGAGACTATGTCATGTTTAATTACGTTAGTTTTACCTGGCTGTGTAGAGAAGATTTCTTTGTTCCTTCTCACTAAACTCTGGACCTCTCGTTTCTGATGCACGGACAGTGTTTCAGCTATGCTAACCTCTGGGTCAGTTTCTTGATTCTCTGACGGACCTGGGGGTACTAGGGTTAACAAGACCTCTCTATCTTTCCAGGGCTTGAGTAGGTTTATATGGTAAATTTGCTCAGGTTTCCTCCTACCTGGCTGCCTTACCCTATAATTTACTTCTCCCACTCTTTCCAAGACCTCATATGGCCCATGCCATTTAGCAAGGAATTTACTCTCCACGGTGGGAACCAGAACTAGTACCCTATCACCTGGAAAAAAAATTCTGACCCTAGCACCCTTATTATACGTATTCCTTTGTGCTTCTTGAGCTTTCTCCATGTGTTCCCTCACTATGGGTAGGACTGCAGCAATGCGGTCCTGCATTTGGGCAACATGCTCTATTACACTTCTGTAAGGGGTAACCTCGTGTTCCCAAGTTTCTTTGGCTATATCCAGTAAGCCCCTTGGATGTCGGCCATACAATAGTTCAAACGGGGAGAAGCCTGTGGATGACTGGGGAACTTCCCTAATGGCAAATAACAGGTATGGTAACAAACAGTCCCAGTTTTTCCCATCCTTATCGACCGCCCGGCGTAACATGCTCTTTAAGGTTTTATTGAACCTTTCCACTAAACCATCTGTTTGTGGATGATAGACTGAGGTTCTGAGATGCTTGATTTTTAGGAGTTTACATAGCTCTTTTGTTACTTGGGACATAAATGGTGTTCCCTGGTCAGATAAGATCTCTTTAGGAATTCCGACCCGGGAAAACAGAAGTACTAACTCTTTTGCTATGTTTTTAGCAGACGTGCTACGTAGGGGAACTGCCTCCGGATATCGGGTAGCATAATCTAATATTACCAATATATGCTGATGTCCCCTAGCAGACTTTATTAGGGGTCCTACTAGATCCATAGCAATCCGGTCAAATGGTACCTCTATTATGGGAAGGGGTACCAATAGGCTGCGGTATGCTTTGAACGGGGCGGTGATCTGACATTCTGGGCATGAGGAACAATAGTTTGTAATTTCTGCCAGAACCCCAGGCCAATAAAAGCTTCGGAGAACCTTTTCTTTTGTCTTTTCCACCCCTAGGTGTCCCCCCAATGGATGACTATGTGCGAGGTGTAATACTACGTTACGGAATGTCCGTGGTACCAACAATTGTTTAGTTGTAACTGATTTTCTTTTATCAACCCGATATACTAGGTCGTTCTCTACCTCGAAGTAGGGGTAAGCAAGTGACCTATCTGGTTGGCCATGAGTACTATTCTGGTCCCGTATATTTCCCCTTGCTACCGCTAATGTGGGGTCCTCCCACTGGGCCTTCTTAAAACTCCCAGGACTGACCTCTAGGTCAGCGAGGGTCTTATCCTGTACTGGGGTGGTAAGTGCCTGATCAACATCTTGATTTGGGGTATTCCCTACCAAAGTAGTGATGGGGAAGGGAATTTCACAGCACTCCTCCTTTTCCCCTTTCTTATTTGGGCCCTCGTCAACCTCCATTTCTGAAAAAGGGAAAGGATTTGTTTCTTCTAACACTTCGTTATGGTCTGCTATTGAACTCTGGGCGCTATTCTGAGCTGGGGACCACATTTTTAGAAAATGGGGAAAGTCGGTCCCTATTAACACATCATGTGCCAGTTTGGGTACAACACCCACCTTGAAATCTAAAGAACCAAATTCTGTTTCAAAAAAAACATCAACAGTGGAATATTCATGATTATCCCCATGTATACAACAAATTGCCACTCTTTGTGAACTGTTTACCTGTTTCTTCTTAATGGGCAATAGGTATTCGGACACTAGTGTGACCATACTCCCAGAGTCAAGAAGTGCCCGAACCCTCTTACCATTAACCTTTACAAATGCCCACAGATGGTTATTCAAGGGGTCCTCTGGGCTAGGGCCCATACATTGGGACAACAGCGAATAAGGTTCCACGCTGTTGCATTGCATGGGCTCATCATTTAGTGGGCAGATTTTTGCTGTGTGGCCCCTCTCATGACAATTTACACATTTAGGTACATAGTCTGTGTCCCACTTAGAGCCTTTTCCCGGCTCCCCATGTTGGCTATTGCCCTTAGTGTGCGAACCACTGTTGCTGGTGCTGCGTGAAGGTGGTCGCCGCTCTTCAGCTCCCCTTAACCCCGGTACCCTTTTACCGTCTCTGGAAGAGTCCTGGAACCTCGGGTAGTGGGGTTGCTCCACGACTGTGGGTTGCGGGTGCTCTCCTGCTGCATTGTACCTTTCTACGAGGGCCACAAGCTCATCCGCATTGTGGGGGTCACTCCGACTGACCCAATGGCGTAAGGCAGAGGGAAGTTTCCTCAAGAACTGGTCCATGACCAACCGTTCCACGATGTGGCTTGCTGAGTTGATCTCGGGTTGTAGCCACTTCCGGGCGAGGTGGATGAGGTCATACATCTGGCTTCGGGTGGCTTTATCCATCGTGAAGGACCATGCGTGAAACCTTTGGGCGCGAACAGCCGTGGTTACGCCGAGGCGGGCGAGGATCTCGAACTTCAATTTTGCATAGACGTTAGCTTCGGCTGGCTCTAGATCAAAGTAAGCCTTCTGGGGTTCGCCGCTTAGGAAGGGTGCGATTAGACCCGCCCACTCAGCTTCTGGCCATCCCTCTCTCTGTGCCGTGCGTTCAAACGTGAGAAGATAGGCTTCCACATCATCCGAGGGTCCCATCTTCTGAAGGTAGTGGCTTGCCCTGGTCATTTTCGGAACTGGGGCTGCCGCTGCCAGTGGAAGGTTACTGATAGTCTCCCTCAGGATCTCGAGTTCCTGCTGTAAGCCCTGAGCGAACCGCTGTTGCTCCTCTTTCAGCAAGCGGTTTGTCTCTTGCTGGTTTGCATTCGCCTGTTGCAGGGCTTCATTCGCGTCTCTCTGGACAGCGACATTGCGTACCAGCGCACTCACCACGTCTTCCATCTTGTTTGGAGAGAGAAAAAAAAAAACCTTTTTTTTTTTTTTTTTTTCTTTAAAGTTCTTTAACCCCCAGACCTTTTAGTGTTCTGCCCGCATTCTCCACCATATGTGACAAACGGCTTACTCCGGGGCTCCGCCGTCTGTCCGGGACTGTTAGAACACGGTCTTTTAGGGTAGGTTAAATGATGAGACGTCACGTACTGTTCCTTTAAACAGGCTATGCCTGGTTTATTCAGTCCCAGGCACTGAGACTGCCACAGTTTAAACAGAAAACAAAGCCAAACAAAAAGCTGCTCGTCTGAGCGATAACTTAAACTTAGATGTCCCTGACTCAGAGTTGGAAGTGGCTTGTCCACTTCCACCAACAAAATAAGTACCTTTGCAGTCTTTAGACAAACTAACAGAATGAATGAAGCGATTTGGGAAAGAAGCTTTCTCACCCCTCTGCAGTTCAGCAGCCTTCCAGGCTCTTGGGCGGGGCCCAGAGGAAACAGGAAACAGGTCTTATATACCTGAACTCTAATCAGCATGACAGGTGACAGAAAACAGGCAGCAGACAAACTGTGGAATGGAGTGCCTGTACCACGAGGCTGCCCTGTTCAGCTTAGACAGGACAGAAACTGTTCAGTATCCTGGGAGCCCTGTATATGGAGTTTATTACCAACCCCTGGTTTCTGTCACAGTGTCTAATAATATAAGAATTACACTGTTCTTGCTCAAAATAAAAATAGATTTGCAGAAACATTATAGAAGGTTTCTACACCCCTGTTAACCATTTGTCGCCTACTGAATTTATTTTGAAATTGCTTTGATCAGGATATTTCACCACTATAAATCTGACCCAGACACAACACTATCATTTATCGAATATTTGCTGTTATATTTTGCTAAACACATTACATGTCACCTCCACCTTTCTGATTACATTGCAGAGATATTGCTTCCCCGCTGGCTTATCTGCAGATCTCGCGTCCAGGTGACGTGGTGCGTGTTTAGATAACTTACATCTGCAGATAACTCATCACCCCTGAAACTTCAAACAGCGCAATAATGTGGGTGACGGGAGATCAAACAGCAAGGCCGGTTTGATTTGTGTAGGACTTATCATTAGGAGTATTGATGCAGAGAGTATTATTGTTAAACGTGTATGATCTTACGCTATATCCATGAAACATGCCAATTTAGCCCAATACAACAGAATGTATACAGTCACGTTACTGGTATGAATATGAACTTGGGTTCATGGTGCATTGGTAGATTCTTAAAAGGTCAGGGTGTTGACAGGGCCCTGGGGCGACTCTCTCCAACTTCAGCAAAAATGCATTCCTCTTTTTTTTTTTTGTGTGTGTCCTATATGATTTTGCGGCATATGGCTTCAAAACCTCTGTCAAGAAGACAAATGTCCTTGCTGAGACACGGAGGATGATTCATTGACTACTAAACAAAGTAATGGGGCTTAAATAGGGGGTTTAAAAAAAAAATAGGTCTAGAAACAAGGAGATGTTGATTGCTGCTCCCGGCCATTATATATCCCTCATTATCACAGGTATCTTTCTTATCTGTTCGATGGGTATACTGACCATTGGTCATCTTTACACTTGGGATATTTGTCTTAGCTGTATGTGTTGTACAATTAGTTGTGGAACTCTTCACTTTCAGTGAGTCTCAGGTTAAAGTAATCACTCCCGACTGATCACACGGAGCTGTCCTTTGTAACATTTATCTTCTTTGATAGCATTGGCATCTCGCTAGCTGTTAGCTTATCTCACCTTGTGATAAACACATGTTTTAGGTAAAAAGTGCAGTTGGTAATGTCCTCACGTTGATTCATTGAAGGTTATGTATCAATGATTGGGTGGGGTCTATGTATTAGTGTAGAGAAAAGTGTGTTTCGACGCCTTGCTCCTCTTTCGGGGGCAAAGCTGCGGTGTATGTAAGAACAGCTTCTTACAGCTGATGCAGAATTTTCGTCTTCAGATATGGCAAATGCTAAGGAAAAAGAATGGCGCAGAGAGACACAGAATATCATGCATCTTGTTATAAACTTGGAATCTATTTGGGGCAGGGACTCCCTTTCCTCGTGGTACTTTTATTTTCTGAAGCGCTTATTCCCATTATGTGTTATATTATAATGTCATGTGTATTACTGCTGTAAAGCGCTAGGTACAAAGATGGCACTATATAAACAAAGAAATACAGCTCAACCCCCTTATAACGCTGTGCTTGGGGTCCAAAGAATCACATCGCGTTATAAGCAGATCGCGTTAGAAATAATGTACAATTGTATGCATTGTACAATAAAGTATTTAAGATACCAATAATCGTGTTGTAAAGTATTCATAAATACGAAAATTGGGAGCCGCGCTTGCATCGCGTTATAAGCGGATTCGAGTTGTAACGGATCGCGTTATAACGGGGTTGAGCTGTACCATATTGGCCTGAATATTGTGTTATGTTTTTTTTCCTAAAAATGTCCTTCCGAAAACTGGACCCGTATTATATGCGCAGCCTAACACCTTTTATTTTTCATGTAGAACACCTTCAAAACTTTAGGGTCGTATTATGTGCGAGGCCGTACTGTATTCGGGCCAATACGGTACATACATAATCTGTGCACCATACAATATAACTCCCTTCGCAACTCCTCCCACTGACACTCTCCAACGTGCAAGCTAGTGCAGACAGGGAAAAACTGTCCCAACTTTGCGGTACAATTGCCTTCATATTGATGTATAGACCCCTTAGAGCTTTGCTGATACAACAAGGTAAAGACAGAGGTAAATATATACTGTATCAAAAAGGGGCAATTTGCTTCAAAACACAAATATTTGCCTCTGCCTCCCTTTGCGTTATCAGCATGTGCATGAATCTTGCTAGTCTTGCTTCTTCCATTTAGGGGAACTTGGATTAACTTGTCACTATAATGAATGTATGGCCTTTAGAATGTAAGCCCTGTTAATACAGGTGTTTTGTATTCAATTAACCCCTTCCCCACAGAGCAGGGGTATCAAACTCACTCTGCAAGGGTCACCAACAGGCCGGCTTGTATGGATATCCCTACCTCGGCACAGGTGCCTCAATCACTGGATCAGTGTTCGACTGAGGCAATGATTGAGCCACCTGTGCTGAAGCAGGGATATCCATAAAAGCTTGATGGCTCTTGAGGACTGAGTTTGAGACCCCTGCTACACAGGATCCAACAACGCATTGCTGGCCTCTCTGGAGCGGAGACAGGAGTAGCTGACCCTCTGCATACATGGAGTTGGACAAATCCCGTACCATCAAACAGGCATTATGCATTAGAATGGTCAGCCTGATAAATCAATATTACGTTGATCATTAAATATTGATGTATATATTAGCATGTCAAAGTAACCTCCAGCCAGGGACTTGGAAGTCAGAGTTGCACAGAGATGACCTCTTCTGGTAATAAAAGATTTCCTCTCACACATTCTTAAGGCCGAGTGAACCGTGAAGTGAAGCTAAGCATCTCTGTCACCCAAAGGATGCAAGAGGTGATCTATTATCAGCACAAAGAGAGGTGCCTGAGAGCACAGGTAAACCTCGGGCATCAATCAGACTCACAAGGAACAGCAGAGGCGAGGTGATGAAAATTAAAAATACTTCTCATCTTCTGCAATCAAATGCTCCTGATTGATTACAGTGGTGGGATGTGTAAACTCATTGGATGATACCCCATACAGAACATGTGCTGGATGGATCGGGCAGAACGGAGCCCGGCATTTCTTTCAGCATAAGAATGTAACTCGTTTGCAAAGACGCAACAAAACGTAGGCTAAATTTGGCAGATGTTATCCTTATTCTCTGGCTGAATTATATTGAATTAACTGAACTCTAAAGTACTAGACACTAGTTTGCCACTGACATGTAAATGTGGGCACATCTCATTATCTCCAGAACTTGGGGAATAAATGAAATTGTTAAACTCATTGATCTTGATTTTTTTTTCTACAATGTACAATGTACAGTTCACAGGTAGAACAATATGAAATAAATTCAAGATTTAAACTATCACTCATTAAAAAAAAGTGACTCTTTTGGGCCCAATTCGGGGCCCCTAGGAATGCCCAGAAACTTAAATAAATTATATTTAAAACGTATTACAAATGTCTAGGTTACACCTTGGGCCTTAAACTCTTCAAGATAGAGTATTGGTGCTCAGGTAATGGCAAGTTATTGTGGGATTAATATTTTAATATCTTCAATTCCTGAAGAGTTACGCAGAAAAATAATACATTTTTATTTAAAAAAAAAATTGTTTACAGTTGTTTTTATAAAAAAAGATGACGACTTAAAACATTCATGGAGATCAGCAATTGGCACAACCACCAAAATATGTGACACAGTTTGAAAATAGATGCATTACAATATCAATTAGGCTTTCATTGTTTACAGAGTCAGAGTCTTTACTCGAAGAGCCGCTCCTCTATCATTGTGTTATCATGTGTTGCCATTGTGTTATCATTGTGTTATCATTGTGTTACCATTGTGTTATCATTGTGTTGTCATTGTGTTGTCATTGTGTTAATAGTTCAGGACATTTCCAGTAGGCTGGAAGGCTTGCATGCAGACTCATATCTATAGAAAGCATGCAGGAGAAGGGCCAACGTTGGCCTTTTAAGGAATGAGTTACAAAGCAGATTTGAAATCACAATTTAAAATGTTTTTTTTTTCTCTTTCAAACAGAGATCCACTGGGGGATTTAACAGTGATATACGTGATAAATAGAGATGGGCAAAACATTCACACAAGTTTGGAAATTTGACAAAGGGTAAAAAATGTTTGCGAAGGTATAATGTCTTATTTATTTGTAACCCTGTTTCCCCTCCCCCCCCCCCCCAGTCTCTACGGGAGTGTGAGGGGTGCATGGGAGCTGGTTACATGCGGTGTGGTGCATACCTGTGAGGAACAGGAGGGCCTGAGCTTCCCGCGATGTTGTGGGGGAGCCAGGACCGGGCTTTTGGGGTGATAGCCTCCATATTATCTTAGTGGTGCAGCACCTCCATCTTCTATCCTCCCAGGGTAATGGGACAGGACCGGTATAGAAGAACCCCTCAGGTCCCAGGGTTATACTCTCCAAATCACACACAGTCTTTACGGGTGCAGATCAGTCTCTTTATTCGACAGAGCAACGATATCCCAACGATAAGGCTTCCAGCAGCCACAAAACAATCGCCAGTGCAAGGTACAACCTGCTCAACTCCCACGACCTCCTCCTCTCCTTCCCTCCAAGTCACTCGGCCGACAGGATGGTCTGAGCTAGGGCTGCAATACCCCGTGGCCCACCTCCGAGGTTAGCCTCAAGATGGGTCTTGAATTCTCTCCCCATCACCCCTGGCAGCGGGGTGAGGGCATTGGTCCACCAGTATATAATTCTATCAGCTCCACTTATAGACGCTGATCGGTTTAGTTCCTCTCGCTCTCAACCGGCATGCTGCGCCGGGGAGCCCGCAGCCTCCTGATACTCCTCGGACCGTTCCGCAGGATTCGTGGCTCACGGCCTAATACTCAGCAGCTCTAGACTCTTGGTCTCACTGCTCACTCGAACTCTTCTTAAGCTACTCTCTCTATTGAAGAACCATCAATCAGAGAGGAACACGGCACACAGCAAGGACGAAGAACAAAAAAAAACAGCCACTCACCGGAGTGGGCTGCTAAATATAGAGCTAGCCCCTCCCCTCCTGGTGTCAGCAGAACCTCCCCTCTTGCTCACACCTGCAGCAGAGTCCAGGCCTGCATCTACCACTCAGGTTAGGGCTATGAAGGGGGAAAACCCATGATGATTACTGGCGCCTGATCTTAACAGGACTTACCGCAGTATAAGGAAGGTAGGTATAGCCTGAGCTGTTTACAGGGGGCTACATATTTATTAAATGTTTTACCAGGAAGTAATACATTGAGAGTTACCTCTCGTTTTCAAGTATGTCCTGGGCACAGAGTTATGATGGCAAATACATAGTTACATTAAGTGAGCAGGGTTATACATTGTGCATGCACAGTTAAGGATAATATATGTTATAGGCGTACAGTATGTAACAGTTACAGACCCGATTAACATGGGAGACAGCTTTAGTTTTGAAAGAACTTAGACTGGTGGCGGCTGTGATAGTCTCCGGTAGATTGTTCCAGTTTTGGGGTGTAAAGAACCCCTTAATGCCAACTTTTGCAAATGTTTCAGGAAATTATTTTTAAGCTTTGGCAAGTATGCTGGGGAGTGTTTGTTAAATTTAGTGAATTTGGGCAATTTACTGTAGTTAATTTATCAAATATTCCCATAAATTGAGAAGTACAGATGTAGGCAGACTTACTGTCCCTGGAACCACGGCATAGAAAGCAAAATGCATCGGCTCAGTGGACAGGAAAAGCCACGACTGCCTGCGGGGCGTCTCTTCTTTTGAATGGGACCACCCATGAAAAAAAACCTCAACCAGATAGGTTTAGGACTTTCTGAAAATCAAAGCCATGTGGACTTTAAGTAAAAAAAATAAATGACTGCACATTTACCATTACAAACACTTTCTAAATAAATAAATAAAAAAAAAATGTTATTGTTTTAACGTGAGCAAACCTACCTGTGCAGCTTTATAAATCCCGCCCTAGAATGCCAATAACTTTCTGTTGCAATTTTTGCTTCCATCAATAAGTTGCCTGAGAAGCATCAAAATAGTAAAGTTAGCGTTCGCTGCAGGAAATGGTTAATGAATAAGGAATGTACTGTACAGTATGATCTTAATCATAATGATCTCGGGATTGTTGCCAGTGAGATCTGACAACAGATTGATGGATGAAAAGCAAAACAACAGACATGGCAGTGAAAAAACAAGGATGGATGGTCACTAGTGCAAAGATAACCACACAACAGACAGATGAGACATATACAACAAAGGAGAATTTTCTGTCCATTGGATTTATTGATGACCGCGCATTCTACTGAGTACTGTATGCCCTAAAACAGGTTATTGACAGATGAAGTAAATGTTGCTATCGCGCTTTAAGCACAGTTGTAGGTTAATGTGTTGTGAATATTTAAAACTTTATATTTATTTCCTAGTGAATGTAAATTAGACTGTTAGCTCTGTGGGACAGTGGTTAAGGAGTAGAGATGGGCAATTCCTTAACATAAAATGTGTCCAGCTTCCTGGCTGTATGTTCTCACATTACAGTATGTATGTATTGTATGTCTTTATTTATATAGCTCCATTAATGTACATAGCGCCTCACAGTAGTAATACACGTGACACTCATATAAATAACAAATAATACAAATAACAGACCATGGGAATAAGTGCTTCAGACATAAGAGTAACATTTAGGAAGAGGAGTCCCTGTTCCAAAGAGCTTACAATCTAATTGGTAGGTAGGAAGAACGTACAGAGACAGTAGGAGGGCGTTCTGGTAAGTGCGTCTTATGTGTATAGTATTAGCCACGGAGCTACTCATATGCTTCTTTAAGCAAGTGTGTCTTAAGGTGGGTCTTAAGGTGGATAGAGAGGGTGCTAGTTGGGTATTGAGGGGAAGGGCATTCCAGAGGTGTGGGGCAGTCAGTGAGAAAGGTTTAAGGCGGGAGAGGGCTTTAGATACAAAGGGGGTAGAGAGAAGGCATCCTTGAGCAGAACGCTAGAGTCGGGATGGTGCATAGCGAGAAATTAGGGCTGAGATGTAAGGAGGGGCAGAAGAGTGTAAAGCTTTAAAACTGAGGAGGAGAATTGAGTGCGAGATGTGGGATTTTATAGGAATGTAAAGCGGGTTAGGCTGCACTCCACAAAATAAATAAATTAAACATACAGTTTACCAGTGCTGCTGGTTCAAGGAAGTACCTGCCAGGCAATTTCCAAAGTGTATTCAGGAAGAAGGATCCAGCGCTCCACGGTTTTCTAAATAAAGTATGAAGCCTAGTCACTTGAGAAAGACCTATTGGTCGAAACGTTGTGTTGCACAATAAATTTACTTTATTTAGAAAACCGTGGAGCGCTGGATCCTTCTTTCCTGGATTTGATAGGAAGCCAGTAGAGTGGTTTTAGCAGGGGAGACACTGAGACAGATTTTGGAAAGAGTAGAGTGATTCTGGCAGCAGCATTTAGGATAGATTGTAGGGGAGACAGGTGAGAGGCAGGAAGGCCGGACAGCGGGAGGTTACAGTAATCGAGACAGGAGAGAATGGGGGCCTGAGTCAGAGTTTTAGCAGTCGAGCAACAGAGGAAAGGGTGTATCTTTGTAACATTGTGGAGGAAAAAGCGACAGGTTTTAGATATGTTTTGAATGGGAGAAGAGAATGTGAGAGAGCAGTCGAGTGTGACCGCTAGGCAGCGTGCTTTGGCTACTGGGTGAATTATCGTACTTCCAACAGTAATGTGGAAGTAGGTAGTAGGGCCAGGTTTGGGAGGAGCTCTGTGTTTGCCATTTTAAGTTTAAGTCGACGGATGGCCATCCAGGATGATATAGCAGAGAGACATTCAGAAACTTTGGTCTGTACAGCAGGTGTAAGGTCAGGGGTTGAAAAGTAAATGTGTGTGTCATCAGATAAGAGGTGATATTTAAACCCAAGAGATGTGATTAGGTCACCTAGGGAAAGTGTGTACAGAGAAAACAGAAGAGGTCCCAGGACAGAGCTGTGGGGTACCCCCACTGAGAGATCGATAGAGGAGGAGGAGGTGTTAGTAGAAGAGACACTGAAAGTACGATGGGAAAGTTCATCTCTTTCTATCCATGCTTTTACTCCATGCTTCTCGGGATATCTCTCCCTTTTATGTGTTAAATAAAATGTGTTTTTCTGTATTAGTGGGATGGTAATAAATACTGTAATCCTGTGTAGTTTTGGTGTTATTGTTCTTTCTCCTCCTGTGCAATAATCCCTGGTAAGGGCAGGTTTGCCAGGAGTAATCATGGGGTTTTCCCCCACCCCCATGTGTTGTGTAGTATTCAGTGAAGATAGTGTCATCAGGCCCTGTGTCCAATTACAGTGACACGGGGTCGTGCCTATTGAAGCTATTTAGTGTACAGCACTTCCTGTATTTAGGCAGTGCCTCACCCCTCTTGAGTGAGGCTAGTCTGACCCAGCAAACTGTCAGGGCTCTAGCAGGTTTTGTGAGCCTCCCTCAGGGGAGAGGTGTGGGAAACTATTCCCCTTACTCCATCAGGGAGTAAGGGAAGAGCAAGGACAGCTTGTAGGGCCCTGACTAGGAGTGGTGTCCAGGGACTTCCTTTGGGTTGGTAACCTACAATGAGCGGCTGAAGACCGGCCGCAATGATGGGCAGTCGGCCATTGTCTGCTGTAATAAAGGATGCCATTTATAAAGAACTCTTCTGTCCTGATTGTGGAGTCATTTGGGAAGAAGGTGCACATAGAGGTTCTCTTTCAGAGACTCCTCCCTACTACGCTGGGGATCTAGGAGAGATGGAGGCGCTGTACCAAGAGTGAGTATGACTCAGCTACACCTCATACGCTAGTCCTGATGCCATTCCCTATACCATCGCGGGAGACTCAGGAATTCTGTAAGCCAGCAGGTGCACCACACTACACCACATGTAAAAGGGGTCAATTTCCACAGGAGGGGGTCAATATGAGATTGGGTGGAGGAAACACCGTTACAATACCATATATAAGTTTGGTGTTTATTAGACAATATATGTTCTCCTTTAAGTATAAAGATCATTTATTATCTTGGGGCTATTCTGTCTATTATAAAGTAATTACATTTGAACCTTGAGTGCAAGATAAGGGCTCTTGTGTGAGTCTCTAATCTCCCACTTTGTGGTGTCTATACACAGTATGGAACGAGAGAGATATGTGATAAGTTACATTTGCATTCATTTTAGCATGTATTGCTTTAGTTCTTTCCCCACTATTGCTCAGCAAATGTCTGAGCTGGTGATCGTCAAATCCAGAGGTGCGCAAACTGGGGGGGGGGGGGGGCAGCAAAGCCTCTGTAACTGCCTCTTACCTGCTCGCCGGTGGCTTCTGGCGACGAATCGCCATGACAACGTGGGATCAAAATGCAACGCAACGTAACATTATGTCGTGATGTCAAATAACGCCACCGATGCCGGAGAGAAGATATGGGGCGGGGGGGGGGGGCGGGACCAGAGGGGAGAGCAGGCAGGGGGCCCAAACAAAAAGTTTACGCACCTCTGGTCTAATCTTATGTATCCACTGAATAAAAGGTCACTCAGATAGAAGCCAATGAACAGTACATTATTTTCAAGGCGTTGATATGCACTTGTGTATTGTTAGCAACAATGGGAGATTCATTGCAGACTGAAAGTGTTAGAATATGTATGTCATGTGCAAGAAACATGTGAGTTAGATCTTTCATAGAATATTTGCCTGTAAAGGACAATGTTCAGACTGACAGCTTGATCCAGAGTGACATCTCATTCACATTGCGGTCAACTTCGGGAGTTTGTAATAGTTTCCTCCAGAGGAGAAAGTGAACATAATAATTATTACTTAATGTTATTTAGATTTAAATTTGTACAGCCCCAATACTGCCTACATACATTATATTTTTTTTAACCCTTTCCCTGCCAGGGGAGCCAGTAACGGGATACTCATAAAAAAGTGTATTGTCTGTTTTTAGTGCAGAAGCTGCCTTTTGAATTCTATTCTCTACTAAAAATACAGTTTTCTTGATCGAGATTACCTTTTAAACGTCTTTATCCCCAATCTCATACTTTATGAATGATCTAATAGGTATATATCTTAGAGAAAAATTGATGTAAAACAATATTAATCCAACTTGAAAAAAAATGTCCATTTCGATTTTTTGACAATGCGCTCTATCCCAGCTCTGGTTCTTATTAACTGAAAAGCAACATGCATTGTATATTCTGGGGCATTTGTTTTTCTATCATTAGGCTTAACATGACAAACCTCATATGTTACTCGTTATAGGTTGTCCCGTTACTATGCCCTTCATTACATTAATGGGGCAAGATCTCCAATTCATGACATTTTTACATGCAAGTCAGGGCAATCCCAATAATAGCTCAATATCAGCTGAATGCTGAAGAGTTTTATTATTATTAATGAGTTTGGCATATAATTAACATCGTCAGTCATAGACAAATCGTTTCTATGAAGATCCTTCAATCAGAAGTCCGGGCGGCTCCTTTGCACAGAGGGAAACCTCTGCAATCTGTCCGGGCTTGTAAAGCATCAGTTATCAGCATATTTGGTAGACAATGTAAGTACAGAAGAGACCCGAGTTTACATAAGATTTGAAATACAAAGAGAGATGTATTTTTTTTAAGTGCCTGTTTCACTTAGCTAGATCCTAGAAAGTGAAAGCACTCACCAACAAGACACAAGAGGTATATGCTATTTAAGCAGTCTAATCTGTCAGGGAAGCGGTTGAAGCAGCAATACCGACTTCTCGTTTCTTAAAAAATAAAATGTTACATCTTACCTGAACCGGGTTCCAGAGATAATTTTGTTGTTGTAGTTTTGACACACAAACGATATATGACAGTGGACTTGAAATTGTGATTTGCATAGATTTCTGAAGGATAGATCATGCAAAACTTACCTTTTTAGTTTCTTTGAGGAGTAAAGTAGGAATTTAGACCAAGGTAATGCCGTTGATCTTAATGCTGTTAGATTTTGCAAAGGCTTTTGATACGGTTCCACACAAGAGATTGGTGTACAAAATTAAGCAAATTGGACGCATTACAAATATATGCACCTGGATTGAAAACTGGTTGAAGGATAAACTAGGGGTGTGCAAAGTGGGGGGCGGGAGAATTTTCAGGGGAGGTGTGGCGGCTACAGAGCCCACGCTCTCCCCCAAGGCATTTAAATTAAATACCGGGGAACCGTGCGAGGCCTGTGCAGCTTCTCTTGTCTGGTCTTCGGCGACGTGTCGTCATGGTAACCCCGGTGTCAAATGACGCTGCGGGGTCACGTGACGTCAAATGACCCCGCGACGTCACTTAATGCCGGACCCGAGCAGAAGGGGGGGGGAGAGAGCCAGGATGTGAGCAGGCAGGGGGTGCCGGATCAAGACTTGGAGAGACTGGAAACTTGGGCAGGTAAATGGCAGTTGAAGTTTAATACAGATACATGTAAGGTTATGCATTTTGGAAGTAAGAATAAACACGCAAATAAATGGGGATATATTAGGGGAATATTTGATGGAGAAGGATTTAGGAGTGCTTGTAGACAGCAGGCTTAGTAATAGTGCCCAAAGTCATGCAGTAGATGCAAAAGCAAACAAGATCGTATCTTGCATTAAACGGGCAATGGATGGAAGGGAAGTAAACATAATTATGCCCCTTTATAAAGTGTTGGTTTGACCACACCTTGAATATGGAGTACAATTTTGGGCACCACACCTTAGAAAATACATTATGGAGCTAGAGAGAGCGCAGAGAAGAGCCACCACATTAATAAATGGGATGGACAATCTAACTTATGAGGAGAGGCTAGCTAAATTAGATTTATTTACATTAGAAATGAGGCGTCTAAGAGGGGATATGATAACTATATACAAATATATCTGGGCACAGTACAAGGAGCTTAAAAAAGAACTATTGGAAGACACCTGCTGGCTGTTGGAGGGAATGGAGACTTGATTTCAGAGCTCCTCTCCCACCGGCACTATTAAAGCAATTACAAGCGGCAAAAGCGTGATTCTACCTGATTACTACACAGCACATATTTTATAAACATCCAGAGATGCCGATTAGCAAAACAGCTAGATCCAAAGGCCAACCGGTTACCACACTTTTCAAGAAAAACGGAGCGCCCCCACCCGAAAATAAAGAGATCCCTGGGCAGACATCAGACAAGGCCCCTGCTGTGGATACTCTTGTGGAGGAGGAGGGTTATGAAGATATAGTCCGGCGCAAAGACCTAAAAGCATTTTGCGCAGATATGAAGAAATTCTTCATGACAGAACTTTGGGCGCTTAGAAAAGACCTAGATGCTCTCGGAGAGCGTACTGACTCCATTGAAACTAAAATGGACGAGACAACCACCGCCATAGCTGAAACACACGACCAGGTCACTGCTTTAAATGACAGAGTCAGATTTTTAGAAGATAAGGCAGAGGACGCCGAAAACCGCGACCGGCGGTGCAACATCAGGCTACGGGGGGTCCCTGAAAATATAAATGACCCTGAAGATTTTACCAATAGGTGGCTGGAGCACCTTTTTCCGGATAAACCAGACTCTGAGATACGGCTGGACAGGTGCCATAGAGCTTTGCGCGGGAAACCCCAGAGTGGTGACCACCCCAGAGATATTGTGGCGCGATTCCACCATTTTCGCACCAAAGAAGAGGTGTGCAGGATCTCCCGTGAAGCTAAGACCCTTGAGTTCGAGGAGGTCAAGCTCCAGATATACCAGGACTTAGCCCCTGCCACCTTGATTAAAAGAAAGGCTCTGACTCCAATTACAAAAGTTCTCCGAGAGCATAACATCAGATACAGATGGCTGTTTCCCTGTGTCCTACTTTCAATTAAAAATGGTGTTGCTCACACTTTAAAAAACCCAGAAAACGGAGAGGGCTTCCTCGCCAAACTCGGGGTCACTGGAGCCATACTTAACCCAGCACAGCCACCATCCGTCATCGCCAACCCCCTCACTCCCTCCTGGAACAAATCAGGGACACCCCGTGCTAAACAGCATGTGGTGCGGGAGGCTTCAGGCTCCAACTGATCTTAATCAGCACAACAACACAAGTTTACAACCTCCCAAACCTCAAGGAATGAATCCCTGTTCAAGCCCACTGTCCCACCAGTACCAGATATCACCCAGACTTACCTCCTCTGCCAGATGTCAGCTATAGCCCGGAGCAGATCCGTTTGCAGTTTTGGAGCGGCAGCCATCTTGGCCCCATCCTCCTCTGTGTGAGGCGGGAGTAGCAGGGGTTTTGGCGCGAAGGAATCGCTGACGTCATCCGGAGGTTCCTTCTTCACGCGAGATATCAGCCGCAGACTGATGACGTCGGGGAGACCGGGACTATGGGACACGAGACGGCCCCTCCATTGCCAGTGGGGTAGGGGGGGAGAGGGAGTCTCGGCGTTCGAGCCTCTCTCCCTGCTCTCAATTCTTGGCCTGCTCGCCTTTGGTGGCGGGGGGGGGGCCGCCGTGCCCCAGCGTCTGCGCGCCCGTGCCCCAGCGTCTGCGCGCCCGTGCCCCAGCGTCTGCGCGCCCGTGCCCCAGCGTCTGCGCGCCCGTGCCCCAGCGTCTGCGCGCTCGTGCCCGAGCGTCTGCGTGCCCGTGCCCCAGCGTCTGCGTGCCCCAGCATCATCACCCATAGACTTTCCCCACATAATCTGCACTCCCCACCTTCTCGCGAGATCTCGGTCGCGGACTAGTGACGTCAGAGCGACCGGGACTTCTCTGCAGGAGGCGGTCCCCCTGCGGCCCCGCATGGAGTGGGAGGTAGACTGGGAGATCGAGCCCCTCTCCCTGCTGTCGGGTCTCGGCCCGCTTTCCTGGGGGGTCACATAGCCCAGCGTCGCCGCCCAGCATCACCTGCCCAGCTCAGCATCACGTGCACTGCTCAGCATCACGTGCATAGCATTACCATCATGTGCACAGCACTACCTGCACAGCACACCCCAGCACCACCTGCACAGCCCAGCACTACCTGCACAGCCCAGCATTACACACACATCCCAGCATCACCTGCACAGCACATCCCAACATCACCTGCACAACACAGCTCAGCATCACCTGCACAGCACAGCTCAGCATCACCTGTGCAGCCCAGCTCAGCACCACCTGCACAGCCCAGCATTACACACACATCCCAGCATCACCGCCCAGATCGTTGCCCTCCGCGCGGTGCATCCACAAGCTCCTAGTGACGTCAGTGCAGCCGGGGCTTCTCTACAATAAGCGGTTCCTCCACAGCCCCAGATGGAATAAGAGGGGGAGACGGAGACTTGGAAGTCGAGCCCCTCTCCCTCCCCACGGGTCTCGGCCAGCTCATCTGGGGTACCTGGAGGATATGTATGGGTCTAGTTACCACCAAGCATGTCCCTGCCCCCCACACAATACACAACACCCAACAAACATAAATAAATAAAGATCATCTCCATATTAAATATTGCCCCACATAGGGTGACACAGGGTCTGGGAATCACACAAGAAAGAAGTTAAACCCATATGATCCCATATAACAGAGATGATTAACATTTTATTAAAAAATAGTAGTATATATGGAGAAGATATGTTATATGGGTTTGAGGTATATTATTGTTATGTTGAGTACATGTGTATATATATATATGTATATGTATGTGTAGGTGTACATATGTTTGTGTATATATGTGTTATTACATATTCTATATACGCTTTATAAGATTCCGCTATGATAAATATCTGCTATTTCGGTTTGGCTGTATACGGTGTGCTACGAGAAGGTCTATTATGTCACGTCATAAGGACTACATCAGTGATGGAGACTTTTCAGCACATGCGGATTCGTTCGATATAAATATATTTAGATATCTCTATATGAAGAAGCGGGTTATATGGAGGATACATACAATACAATTGACATATTATTTGTCTCTACGGATTGAAATTACCGCACGTATTGTAACCATATGCTAATGTTTCTCGTGTCATATCTGCCTTATATGTTCGGGAAGATGATGTGCAGACACATATATATACATGTTTAAAATGTCATAAGTTAGCTTAATAAAAGCTGTTTAGAAGCTGTTCACATTAGATAAGATTACAAACATAAGGGCTCAACGGCCTAAGGTTACTGTTATTTTGCCAAGGTTAACCCCGCTAACCCCATTGCCAGTAATAGCACTATCTAGATTACAATCGGGATTCAAGGTTCATGGTCATTAAGGTCACTGTTAGTGGCACTGAGTTGATGTCACTATCATTTTATGTTGCAGTTCACAAAATATGCTTTGCTTTTTCCTTTTTGAAAAGTGCCGGGGGAGATACTCCCCTTCGAGCATGTGTCCCCTTCATCGGTCCCCAAATATGAGGGACCGATTCCAAGACCCAGGGTGGGATGTCTTCAACACAGGAGACTGGCCCATCTTTAAGATGGAGTCAGAAGACCCACCCTTTGGGCACAGGAGCTACTCTCGGGGGCTCCTGAGATACGCCCTTGTTTTTTGTTTATCCCTTTTTACAATTTTATTATTATTTTCTTTTTCCCGTTTTAGCCCTCTTGTCGCTTCCCCTGTCTTGTCTACCTTTCCCTGCCCTCTCCCTTTCCCTTCCCTCTCCAGGGAGCATAGATTCCACCCAGAGCGTCTAGCCGACACGATAGTTTGGGACACATCCGCCAGAAACCTCAGATATAATTTCACAAGTAAGTATGCAGATCACTATATATATCATTCCCTGCTTCGTAATACATGGCGTTAACATTAATCTCTCACAATGTGAAGGGCTTTAATAGCCCAATCAAAAGAAAGCTTGCTTTTACAGATTACAAGAGAAAACAAGCGGATGTGCTATTTCTACAAGAAACGCACTTTAGTAATAATAGCTCCCCCAAGTTCCTAGATAGGGGCTTCTCCCAATTTTATACAGCATCAGTATCGGTCAAAAAACGTGGGGTAGCCATCGTATTTAACAACTCAATCCCATTTATTCTCCAGACAATCAAAAAAGATGTAGATGGTCGTTATATCATTTTAACAGGGACCATACATGAGCAGCCTATTACGTTGGCCTCCCTCTACGCGCCCTGTACACAGGATGCGTCCTTTTTTGACAGATTCTTCCGCCTGCTAAACTCAGCAGCTAAAGGATACACTATAATAGCAGGAGATTTTAACATCACAATGCAATCTTCAATAGACAGATCAGGGGGAAATGACTCCGATAATAAAAAAGCTCAAAATTCCCTGCACAATGCCCTGAAAGATAATCAATTAGTAGACATATGGAGGGAGCTCCACCCTACGACAAGGGACTACACTTTCTATTCCCACCCACACACCTCATATAGCAGAATCGATTATCTCTTCGTTTCGTGCCACCTGGTCCCTAAGGTCAATCATACAAAGATTCATGATATTTCATGGTCTGACCATGCACCAATTGAGCTCAGGTGCAACAATATTCAGACCAATAGACCAGGCGCAAACTGGAAACTTAATGAATCTATTCTTAAAATACCCGAAACCTGCGAAACGATAGGTCAAGAAATAACTCAATTCTTTGAGATAAACACAGGCTCTGTGGAGTCCCATATGACTTTATGGGAGGCTCATAAAGCAACGCTAAGGGGCATAATAATTAATCTCACTGCTAAAAGAAAACGAGTGAGGGATTCCAAAATTCGGACGCTCCAATCCAAATTGTATTCCCTTTCATCGAGTCATAAGACCAATCCCGATCCACTTACGACACAGGAACTTAAAGATACAAAAATTGAATTAAATATGTTATTGACTTCCCGGGCAGATAACTCCCTATGTTGGTCTAAGAGGAAGTTTTATGAAAAAGCTAACAGGCCGGATACGATGCTGGCGCGCGCACTGAAGGATAGGCAATCTAAGTTTAATATCCAAGCTATACGCTTAAAATCGGGTGTACTTACGGCCAATCCTAAAAAAATAGTGGAAGAATTCGGTTCATTTTATGGCTCCCTATACGACGGTAAGAAGGTGGCACACAATAACAACACGAGCAGCGCACTAAGAGATTTCTTAGCCAGCTCAAAACTGGAGAGATTGACAGAGCTAGACAGAGAAGCTATGGGCGCTGACTTCACATTGGAAGAAGTGTCGCAGGCCATCAAGGAGCTTAAGCCATCAAAGGCACCAGGCCCTGATGGCTTTTCGGGGCTTTATTATAAGAAATTTTCCGAATCACTTGCTCCGAGGCTGCTCCAAATGTTTAATGCTATCTTAGCAGGAGCCCCTATTCCTGGGGACATGCTGCGGGCGTCTATATCACTTATACATAAACCTGGCAAGGATCCGCTAAATTGTAAAAGCTATAGGCCAATATCTCTAATTAATACCGATATCAAAATATATGCGAAATTATTGGCCAACAGATTAAGTCATATCCTACCCAGACTAATACACCCAGATCAGGTCGGTTTTGTTAAGGGGAGGCAGGCAGCTGATAACACCCGACGATTTATTGATCTGTTGGAATTGGCTAACAAAAATAACACACAAAGCATGCTATTAAGTCTGGATGCAGAAAAAGCTTTTGATAGGATAGACTGGCCATACTTAAAAGAGACGCTCGCGGCATTTGGCTTCGGAAATCGGGTGAGTAGAGCGATTATGTCACTATACTCAGGCCCAACCGCCAGGGTCATACATCAGGGCTTCCCCTCGGTCCCATTTCAAATCCAGAGTGGCACAAGACAGGGATGCCCTTTATCTCCCCTCCTGTTCGCCCTATGTATTGAACCCCTCGCGGCACGAATTCGAGATAGCCCGGATATCTCAGGGTTAAACGTTTACTCCCAATCACATAAAGAGGCCCTGTATGCTGATGATATCCTATTAATCATCTCCAAACCCCTTACGTCATTACCTAACCTGTTTGACCTACTAGATAAATTCTCCAAGGTCTCAGGTTTCAAGATTAACCAGTCCAAATCTGAAGCTCTGAATATCAACCTCCCTAGACATACAGAGAAATTACTGAAACTAAATTTCAATTTTAACTGGCAAAAGAACTCGATAAAATATTTGGGGACCTATATCACCAAAGATGCAAAAAGCATCTATAAAGCAAATTATCCCAAACTGATCTGGACTCTAAAACAAGACCTAATCAGATGGTCTTCCAAGAAGATTTCTTGGATCGGAAGGATTCACAGCGTTAAGATGAATCTACTTCCCCGTATCCTATACCTCTTCCAGACACTACCTGTGCCACTCAAACTGAAGGACATACTCTCACTTCAGTCTGGAATATCTAATTTTATCTGGGGAGGTAAAAAACCGAGAGTAAATAAATTATCTATGAAGAGACCTATCTTAGCGGGTGGCCTAGCGGTACCCTGCCTGTTGTCATATTTTAAAGCGGCTCAATTAAGCCAGGTCATACAATGGCATTCCGACCCCAAATTAAAAAGATGGGTTGAGCTCGAACATGCGGCTTGCTCCCCTTTAGAGCTTAACAATTTGATTTGGCTACCTAAAACATCAAGGAAAAACACTATTTTACCGCTCACCTCAATGGCTAACTCCTTATCTGTTTGGGAAGCATCAAGATTAAAAAACTCACTTACTTCAGCAAATTCCCTGATGTCACCCATTTGGAATAATCCTAGCTTTGCACCGGGTCTTATTGGTCATAATCACTCAATTTGGAAACAAAAAGGCTATACTAGACTCAAAGATCTGGAGGGCCATGATCTAAAAATTAAATCTTTTGACCATCTCAGACTAGAAAAAGACATTCCCCACGCTGAATTCCATAAATACCTCCAGCTCAGATCATTTTATAATAAATTTGCCCCATACCCCCCATTGACGAATTTTGAAAAGCTCTGTCGGGCAGAAACCGACACTAAGGGACTCATATCTACGATATACAGAGAGGTAGTCGAACCTGCAATCTCAAAGCACCAATCACCTACATTCCGTACCCAATGGGAAAGGGACCTAGGGGAGACCTTGGACGACGAAGAGTGGAATGCTATATTCCTAGGAGCCGCAAAAAGTTCTATATGCACCACACTGAAGGAGAACGCATATAAAGTTCTTATGAGATGGTACCTCACCCCACTCAAATTATCTAAGTTTGTACCAGGGTCCTCCCCATTGTGCCCTAAACAATGTGGAGGAACAGCTGACCTGTTACATATGCTGTGGTCTTGCCCGCTGATATACCCGCTATGGGAAAAGATCAGAAATTGGATCCAGAGAGTATTTGATCTCACTATTCCCCCAGACCCGTGGCTGTTTCTCATGAACAGACCCCTAAAGGGCCTATCAAAATCACACAATAAACTAATTGCACATTTTGCTCTAGCTACGCGGTGCGAGATCGCAGCACTATGGAAACGCCCCGATATTCCAATTATCCCAAAGATTCGGAATCGTATTTGGTTTATCTGCCAGATGGAAAAGCTAACGAGCTTAGTTAATGACACTGGCGACAATTATCTAAAAGTTTGGGCCCCCTGGCTTGCCCAAACAGACATCCCTGGGGTAGAGCGTAACACAATTTGGCTATAATAGTAATAAATGCGTTCTCCTTTGGGGGCATGAGAACCAACCCCACACCTAGAACCTCATACTCCTTACGCCCAATCATTTATTCTACAGAAAGGCCTCACTAGTTGATACATAATCCTCACGCTGTCCTGGTGTTCCCCAGATATATTCTTATCCTTGGATACACCTTCCCCCTCTCCTTCCCCCCCACCCCCTCCTTTACCTCCTCCCCCCCACCCCCCTTTTTTTTTTTTGTTTTTTTTTGTTTATATATTATTATTTACCCCAGTACCTTACACATGACGATTCCCACTCACGTGGTTAAGTAGGGCTCGAAAAACTACGTGAGTTTATTATGCTTTTGTTATTGTATATGATATGCTAAATATGCACCTGATGTCTTTTTTTTTATGTATATCATGCATTTATGTATAATAAAATACAAGTTATAAAAAAAAAAAAAAAAGAACTATTCATCCCAAAGGCAGTACAAAGAACTCGGACCATCCCTTAAGGTTGGAGAAAAGGAGATTTCACCAGCAACAAAGGAAAGGGTTCTTTACAGTAAGGGCAGTTAAAATGTGGAATTCATTACCCATGGAGACTGTGATGGCAGATACAATAGATTTGTTTATAAAAGGTTGGACATCTTTTTAGAAAGGAAAGGTATACAGGGATAAACCAAATAAGTAAACACAGGAAGGATGTTTATCCATGGAGTAATCCGATTGCCAACTATTGGAGTCAGGAAGGAATTTATTTTTCCCCTTATGAGATATCATTGGATGATATTTCACTGGGGTTTTTTGTTTGCCTTCCTTTTTATCAACATACTTTAAGAATGGATATAGGATAAAGTATCTGTCATCTAAATTTAGCATAGGTTGAACTTGATGGATGCATGTTTTTTTTCAACCTCATTTACTATGTAACTATGTAACTATGTAACCCCGGCGGACATACTGTTTCCTCAGTTTTCCAGGTGGACAGCTTGCTGCTCCGGAAATGGTGGATTCCCAGATGTTTGGGTACCATCCGATGAGCTCTGATCAGATAAAACATGATTTAAATATTCCTGGGATTGCTGCTTTGAGAATAAGGGTGGGCACTTTGACTGATGTTTTTCATTTTAGTTTTGGCTCTGCTGGAACTCGATTCGCTTAGGTTTTGGATTTTTTTTTCAATGGTAGAGAAAAATTTCAAAATAAGCACAATATGTTTGCCCGGTTAATTAAAAAAAAAAAAAAAATAAAGAGGCAATCCCTCCTAGAACCAAAGTGAAGTAATGCCAGGAACATGCTTATGAAGGTTGCCACCCTCTATTCATGTTTAACCTGGAGACTTTTTGCAATTGAATTAAAATTTGTACATTTATTTATTTTATCTATATATTTATATATTTACTTCTCTTACCTTCTCCGGCATAATTTCCTGCAAGGTCCAGTCAACATGGCTCCGTGCCGTGAAATAGCGCTGCATTGCCATGACTGCGTGACATCACGTGACATTGTGGCGCCATGCGGTGTCATGTTGCTATGACAACGAGACGCCTTATGGCGCCGAAGCGTCACATAATGCTCCGTTGTCATGACGACGTGACGCTATTTGATTTAGCGGAGCTCTGTTGACGGGAGCCCTGCAGGGGAAGATGCCGATGATGCCGCCGTCGCTGCTGATGCCACCACCTTGCCCGGAGATTTCACATGTAAACCCGTAGCTCAGAGACACGTGGCCGAAACCCGTAGTGTCCGTGTCAAACCCAGAGTGGTGGCAACCATCCTTGCATGTGGGTGATTGATACCTGTTTTAGCCAAATTTGATACCTATAAGTATTTTCTTATTTTAATCTTTTTAAGTTAGTTTGAAACGTGGTGAGCTGAGACTTAGGAAAGGGTTTGATTTCCTCTGGCTGCTCCCTTTTGAACAAGAGTATGCACAAGCAAAATCTTCTCTTACCTCCTGCCCTTATCTTTATTGGCTTTCGGATACGGGTGGTATAACGGGGAGAATACCCCATCCATACTTCATTTCCAAAGAAACAAAAAACAGCCAAATCTTTGCTCTAGTTTAGAGAAACTAATTAGATTGTTAAATTCTTTACAAAAGGTTGTTCATGGCTGTCTACCTGGGATTGTCCCGTTAAATTCATGTATAATTAATAACATTGTAATGCCACTAATTATTTATTTTTTATTAAACCCTTCAGTGCCCTACTGAAGTACAGCACACGTCGTAAAATGTGCCCCATAGAGGCCCTTATGATGAACGCTGCACGTCATGGCCTTTTACTTGGGGCTGTACTGATCCTGTGGTGTGCTCACCGTAGACTACACTGAATGGGGGACCCTCCCTTTCCCCCCTTCACTTCTGGCATGGACGCCGGAACCTGGAAGCGATCACTTGTTCTGTCAATGCCGGAGGGTCCATAGGTCCTGCCAGGAGGTGGCAGGACCCTCTGGCAATGAAGGGGTTAAGCACAGTTTTTCTTTTCATCGGGAACCCTTTAAGGCAGAATGCTCACCCTTCCCTGGCAGAGTGTGAGATAAGGAGGCCACTACGGTCTGTCAAGGGAAGAGCAGAACTTTTGCTACACAGTGACATCACAGAAAAGGGACTAAGGGCCTCATGCAGAGAGCAGCGCTATTTCAAATCTCGCCATTTTTGAGGGGAAATTCGCGCAGAAAACTGCCGAAAATGGCGAGTTACGGAAAACGCGCCTTTTTTTTTTTTTTTTTTCAAAATCTCGCCGCGCGGCTAGCGAGAACCTACATCTCGCCAGTTTTAAAAATATCCTAATTCAGAGAGCCGCGAACGGCATCTAGCGGCTGTTCGCACCAAGAAAATGGCGCGATTTGCTACTATTTGCCTCGCCAAGAAAAGTTGGCAAGTAGATGGAGCTCGCCGCCTATAGGAAAGGGAAAAAAAATGCGCGATTTTTTTTTAACACATTTCTGCAGCGCGCATCTCTCCAATTCTAACTCGCCACACGCATTAATGCCAAACATTGCAGAATTCGCACATTTCTGCATATGGAGAATAAAACTCTCCAAAAAAGCTACTTTTTATTAAACTCGCCAATTTTTTAATTCGCTGCTCTCTGCATGAGGCCCTTAGTATTGTATATAATATTGTGTGTTTAAAGTATGAGTGTCGATGCACTAAATATTGACCATACCACTCAGCCTCAATAACTATTTAGTAATTACAAATAGGAGGATAGCAACAGGGTGCAGCAAGGGAAAGGCAAAAATATGCACAGAGATATGATCCCGAAGGGTCAGAAAAAGATTTCCTAAGAAATCTAAGATGCACTCACTGTGGAAGGTAGGGAGGGACTATATAAGTCCCCAAGATATTAATATCTTGTTTGTATGGCTGTCATAGGCCAGTTAGGCATCACATGGTATAATTAGTAATCCGATTGCTGTGCATACCATGTGATGGCTTCAATTTAATTATCGTTTTGCTGATGTGACGTCATCTTAAAGGGAAGGAGGCATACACTACTGATTGACTGGCTTCCCTCCCTTTTTGATGACACAACCAAAAAAAAGCTGTCACATGGTACACCAACCAATCGGATTCAGGTTATACCATTTGACACTCAAATGTGACATAATTTGAGCCCAAGAATACGTTGGGGCAACATCTCCGAGAAGTGTAATGTTGCATTTTTTGGCCGAACAATAAAAAAAAGTGTGATTTTTCTAAGTGAATACCATTTTGACACACATTTATTATAGTGATTTTTAACCCCTAGGGGTATATATAGTTGTTTGTTGGCAATCATTTGTTAGGTGTATGGTCTAAGGAAAGAACAGGGTTGTCCTGAAACATCACTGTATATACTTGCTCTGATGTATTGAATACAGCAGAAGTCTTTGCACTAAACTTAAAGTCTCTTGTGTGCTTCCTCTATCTTCAACATTTAATTCTTATAGTGCGGTAAGAAAATACAAACCCGCTTGGCAATGCACTGAACTTATTGAAGTTTAGGGCATAGGCCCCTATAAGTGCTGTGCACAGTGGGTGTTTATATACCTTTCATAAGATGAGTAATCAGGTTTGAATATCCATTTCTGAGATTCTTTGACTCTAAGGGGCCTATTCTAGTAGGTTTGATAACATCTCAAATGGTTTGGCATGTTCACACCGAACGGTTTGTCATTTGTGTTAGCACGGTATTCAGAAAGAATCTGAAATCATCTCAAACTGTGGGGTAGGAATATACCAATGCCGGGACAGCAGCAATGTGAACTCAGTTATTTTCTAACGTTTTCCCCCTGCGATCTTCTCGCAATCTGAGCTGCACAGAGAGAGCCGCCTCTCCATGCACAGCTCTCACAGGCGATTGCAGTGTTTTTATATACATTTTAATACTGGTGTGCGGGAGCAAGGGTTCTCCAGAGCTGAACCGCATTAATTTCAGGTCCCGGGACCCCGTGCTTCCTGAGACACAGGACCCAGTATGGGGTGCCGGTATCTCCTATGCATTTAAATATCCCAGTCACGTGACGCAGGAGATTTAAATATTGCAGAGGGATACCGGAAACACATAAGTCTACACCCCATACCTGTAAGTCGGGAAGCAGGGTGTCCCCGGACCTGAAATCAATGCGATTCAGCTCCGGAGACCCCCCTTCTCCCACGCACTAGTATTCAAATTTAAATTAAAACAGCTTCATAACCTTAGCAGCTAGCCGCTAAGGCAATTAAGGGGTTAAACATCACTATCCTGATTATTGGGACGGGGGGGGGGTAGATGAAGGGGGTAGTTACCTCAAGCTGGGTGGTTAGGCCTGCAGGGAAGGTTTTGGGAGGAGTTAACCCCTTCACTTATCACCACTATGGTAATGAAGGGGTTAATCACTCCCCCTACCCACCAAAGAGGCATGATTAGCCACTATGGCAGTCAATGGGCAACCTAAAAAAAAATACAGCACCACCAAGACACAACAATTTAAAAAAAAACAACACTTAAACAACCCAAACATTAAATAAAACCAACACCTAAACAACACAACAATTAAATAAAACCAAGCACCTAAACAACATAACAATTAAATAAAACCAAGCACCTAAACAACACGTAAATGAACCAAGCACCTAAACAACATAACTATCAAAAAACAGCACCTAAACAACACAAACATTTAATAAAAACAAAACTTACAAATACATAATAATTAACTAGAAACAAAAATAGAAAACATAACAATTAAAAACAAGCATGATGCTGGTTTGTTTTTAAATTGCATATTGACTGCCAATGTGTTTATCTATGCCCATTTCGGTCTATAGATAAATACAGTGAGAGGCAATGTTTTTTTTTGGAAAGTTCTTGTTTTTAATGTTTATGTTTTGTATTTTTTTTTCTTGTTTTTAGTTAATTGTTATGTTTTGTAGGGCTTGCTTTTATTTAATTTTGTTTGTTTTTTAGGTGCTTGGTTTATTTATTTTTTGTGTTGTTTAAGTGATTGGTTTATTTAATTTTTGTCTTGTTTGGGTGCTTGGTTTTATTTAATTGTTGTGTTGTTTAGGTGTGGTTTAATTGAATTGTTGTTTAGGTGCCTGGTTTAATTTAATTGATGTGTTGTTTATTTGCTGGTTTTAATTAATGTTTGGGTTGTTTATGTGCTGTTTTTTTTTTTAATTGTTGTGCCTTGTTGGTGCTGATTTTTTTTTTAGGTTGCCCCTTTGACTGCCATAGTGGCTATTCATGCCCATATTATATGGGCATAATGTACCGCTTTACCAATCAATGGATTAGTGATTAGTTTTGCATATCATTCATTTTGAGGATACCCATGAATAAAAAGAAAGATAATGTCCGTTCCCTATTTCGGGAACGTTACGTTATTAGGTTAAAATTACCGGAGCTCTGTGGATCTACCCCTTAGATCCATTATTTAACTTGCACTAGGTAACTCATTTTTGGGTTTATAAAAAAACGTGATCATTAGAAGCTGGCATAATGATAAGGATAAATAGTCATCGTGACTAGTAAGATATTTGTTCTTGTTATAGGTTGATCTCACTTATGTATACCATAAAGGTAATGAATAGCACTTTCATCCACAACAAAATAAGTGTCAGGATTAAGAAAGCATCATATATGCATCAAAAAGTACAACATTTAGAAGAATATTGTGGAAGTGGGGCAGGAGCAACAAAAACAATGTTTCTGGACAAAGATGTCCCTTTGGTACCTGAAACATTGTTTTTTTTTTTTTTTTTTTTTTTTTCTTTTTAAGTTTGTACCTTTTTTGCACATATTTCAGATTGTTTTGTATAACAAAGATGGGCTAACTATGTCTTACATGATTCATTTCCAGGGGGACAGTGACAGTAATGGGAGAGTATTGTTTTGTGGTGCATTGTGCCATTGTTTGTCCTGGTGATATTCCAAAAGGTGCTATGGAATGGGTCCTTTTCAGTATGCTGCCATTTCTTACATAATATTATTACTTTTCTGGACTAAAGAGGTGATTTTCAAAATTCTATTTTTTACTTCTAAAAATCTTTATTTTTGTAGATCTCATTTTAAGCAAAGTTATATGAATGTAAGATGGTAGAAACAGTCCCTCTGCACAACCATGTCCTCTTCTTATAAATTCTGTCGGATGCCATTGAAATGATGAAGCTCTTTGCCAGATTGTGGTTCTCTCTACTCCTGGGATGTCTGTCTGGGCCAACCACGGCGTCCAGACTGTTATAAATTTGTCGCCAGTGTCATTAACCAAACTCATTAATTTTTCCATCTGGCAAATATACCACATTCTATTCCTAATCTGGGGGATATTTGGAATCTCTGCTTGTTTCCACAGTGTCGCGATCTCGCACCTCGTGGCTGTTGCTAAATGCATAATCAATTTGTTACCTGTTTTGGAAAGGCCCAGCCAAGGTCTATTAAAAAGGAATAGCCATGGATCCGGAGGAATCTTTTGAAATATGGGTAAGAATAGGATTAATAGTAAAATAACAGAAGCAGAGTTCTCACACCTGTTATCCCCCTCCCCCCCCCTTTTTTTGTGTGTCTTTTGGTTTTTTTGCTTGTTTACAAACAGATAACGCGTTACAATTTTGTTACGAATATTTTTTTATTCCACGTTTGAAAGTTCTAAATATGCAATGTTTTATTTGATATGAAAAAATTCAATAAAAATTTGAAGTTGAAAAAATAAAAAAAGAAATTATGAAGCTCTTTGCAGCTCTATCTCTTAGGACGCTCTGTTCCCCTGAATACACAATAGTGGTGAAAATCACAAGCAAGTGCAAACATTGGGACAGAATTCTATCACTCAATTAAATGGTTAGTTTTTGCAACGTGCCGTCTTCTTGAATCAAAGCTGGGTCACTGTTAGGCTGAGGTAACATTAATTATTTTTCCGCTTGTCAGATCCCATGAAAAGGAAGTAAAAATGGCCCTGTTTATGAAAGAGTGTGGGCAAAGGCTGTGAGCTGATTATGTCAAACATATTCAAAGCTTCCTTTGCAATGGGGATTATGGTCAACAAAGCATATCCTACACCTGCACTCATTTCACAATGAAGACGGCTCAGCAGAGAAAAATACTAGTGGAAAAATTAAATTGATATACATTGCCAGGGGGTGATGAAGATAAGGTGTTATTAAAATCAAAGCAACTATTAAAGAATTTTTTTTTTAATTTTTTTGTGTCTAGTCATACTGAAATGCTGCCAAGTTCCGACTAATAAAATGTAATATCTTTGTTGATAACTAATCTTTCAGGTGAGTTAGTCATGCTCCCAAAAGGGAAATTGATATCTTGATGAATAAATGAACTTAATCAAATTTGAATTAATAACACAAGTACAGTAAATGATTACGTGGAACAGTTGTATCAGAGAATACTTGGGTATAAAATATGGGTCTCAGTAATTTTCCTGGCAAAAGGGAACATGTATCAAGGCAAATATGGTGCAATTCTCTGGCTAAAAACCTAGATGGTATGTACAGCTGAACCCCGTTATAGTGCAGTGCTTGGGGTCCAAAGAATGTGATCGCGTTATATGCGGATCGCAGAAAAACATTTTTGGCCGCGAACATTGTACCCCTCAGGGGTCCCTCAGCTGCCAGAGAGGGAGAGCTGGGATAACTCCCCCAGCTGTCCCAGACCCGGAGGCGCAACGGAACCCCCAAGCAGAACTAGTTGCTCTCTCCTCTCTCTGCTTCCAGGATGTTTTTTTGCACGGGTATCTCTTTCTCCTCCAGCACTAGAATTGCGTCACAGAAATCGGACTCTCCCAGGAATGAACCCAGAGCTCGGAGCAGCTTTGCAGCGTACTGGGGATCCGACATGCTGACATGGGGTCCAGGTCGGCCATCGCGGAGGTGCTATATGCAAGGGTTCGGTGGGGGGATTAGACTTAGGGGAAACTGTATACAGGGGAGGGGGGCTGGATAAGCTTCTTGTAGCAGGGAGCACTTTAGGGAGGCGGTGAAGTTCCGGTAACATGCAACAACAGCAGCATGCTCTGCTCCAGCCGGCTCCACTTCCTGGAGTCCAACCCCCAGCATCCACCAGATGTCGCACAGCCTTCCAGAGATGTCATCAGAGCGTGCCACACCACCCATGTGACCAGCAAAAGCGCGCCTTCCTGAGCAGCAGTATACAGGTATTTATTTTATGGTATAATAAATGTACAAGTTATCCTTCATATATTTTGGCAAAGTAGAGGGGGTGATCTACTGTATGTAGGAGGAATACAATCAAATTAATATTTTTAGGGCAATGTTACATAATTGTGTGTGAGTGTGTGTGTATGTGTGTATGTGTGAGTGACTGTGTAATTTATTGGGAGCCATGCTCACACTGCGTTATATGCGGATCCGCATTGTATTGGATCGCGCTAAAAAGGGGTTGAGCTGTACTGTATCAAAGAACAGAATCCCATTGAAATTAATACATCTTTTCTTTGATACATTTGGTGCAATTTGTTTTGACCAAGAATTGACCCACTTTTGCCTTCATACACAAACCCAATCATTTAGGAATAAATAAGTACTTTCGATAAGGGCCGACAGGTTTGCGGGCTCAAAATCCGAGCCCCCTGAAGCCCATAGATCTGAACGCTACTCAGATCTATGGCCGTTAATCGGATGCAGAAATAAACAAAAAGACAGAATCAGTCCCTGTAAGAAATTGTATTTCCCCCTAAAATTATGAATGTGAAAACTGTTGCAGAGATATTTAAGGAAGGAAAGTGGATAGGGCTAATTTATTCTGACACTAGAATAATTCTGAACATCTTCTTACATAAGATAAGCAGAATCTTCTGATAGATCTCATTACAAGTGAAGTATTTTAAGTAAAAGGGGTGTGGATAACTTATTCCAACAAGGTGAATCTATGGATAGACAGGAAGGCCATACAGCGGTCTTTTATTGGACCATTTGATATTAAATTACTATTTTATATTTTTTATCTTGGAGAAAACAAACTAAAAAATAGTAGTAGATAAAATATATTGTGACCCCTCACAATCTGTATATATCTAGATGTAGTGTGGGTGTTGCAACTAGAAACACTGTTCTATCTTTGTAAGTGTCACAGGAGACCAGGAACTTTTAACACCTTTTACCAGGGGTCACTATCACCAGGTGGAACAAAGTTTGGGCAAGCCCGCAGACATAACAAAAGTACACAAAACAGGGGAAATACACTCCAACCGGTGTTCTGGGGTAACTAGCCTCGACTATGTGAAGGGCACCTGCTTACCCTGTACACTCAACGTTCAGGAACACCACGGTACTATCTTCAGGATACGTGGCTCTCCCCGCTGTAAAAGTCTTTGTTCTCCACTCAGAACTTGGCCACATCTTTAGAACTTGTTCTTAGCCTGGCCGGGCTTCTCCGGCACCTCAATGCCGAGTGCTTTGCTATTTCGAGCAAAGCACTTTTGAAAAGCCTGCCACAGCCTCACTGGACCAAGTCCCACGGTGCTCCGTGCCTCCAGCGCTTTCCTAGCACTTCCCTGTTGAGCGCTCTGCTATTCCGAGCAAAGCACTTTTGAAAAGCCCGCCACGCGCTTCACTGGACAAAGCCTGGAGATGTCTAATACTCTGTTCGGGCCGTCGCCTTACATAGCTCTCGCTGACTATCCTTAGCAAGGAGCGAGTGTGCTTAGGTGTTCAGGACCTCCCCATGATGACGAGGATGCCGGTAAGTGGGAAATATGAACTGGCCAATGGAAATTGCACCTATGAGCTCCGTCTCGACAATGGCTTTCCCTGGGAAGCCCATTACCGCCCGCTAGGTAGGTGCCACAGAGTTTGGGTTGAACAAAGAGTCTCACCCGCTGAGCGCCCATCTGCAGACCTTTTCGCTGCCCTTCCCCGCTTGCCAGATGGCCCGCCACCTAGCCGCACCCAGCCTCTTCCTTTGTGCCACATTTCTAGAGGCAATTGGCTAAACAAATTACCGGGAATGCCTCCATAGAAATGCATTACATTGCATTGTATTACAATCCTAGAACTTGGGATCTAAAACTTGTTCTCACAACTTGGTCCCTACAACATGGTTATGGAACTTGGTTTCTATAACTTGGTTGTAGAAATTGATTGCGGAACTTGCTGGCGGAGCAATACGTTATGTATATACTGTATGAATTACATTGCCTATGGAAAAGACCATCATTACTACACAGACGCGTACCCACAAAACAAGCATGAATTCGAGGGTACAATTACAGTAGTAAAACCAGTCAGGATCAATTTATACACTTTTTAGCCCTTTTTGCCACCCAACATGTACCATTAAACGCATGTTCCCGATGTCCCAGTTCTACAGCTATTTTCCATAAGGGGCCCAAACACACAAATTAGTTCCAGTTTATGAGCTGAAATAGGCGGATAGGGAAACATGGTTTGAAGGGGTTACTTTCCATACACTTTACCGGCCATATGGTCTTACATAGATGGCCAGTTACACATAGTTTAGGGGCAGCCATACTTCACCTCCATTATGTGAGGTCGGCTACCCCCCTGCCGTCACAGTAAGTGTAACCCCCAGTCTACGAACTCTTATAAAGTATTATGATGGACATGCCCTCCGGCCAATGACTGTGAAGCCAGGAAGGGATTCATGTAATTGGATATTAGGGAGGATGATGTCACAGGAGGAGGAGCTAAGAGATAGAGATTGAGGGGGATGTGAATAAGGGGCAGTGCGACAGAGACTACAGAGAAGAGATGGCCTGTATCGAGGAGCCAGAAAGACAAAGATCAGCACAGGAGCAGAGTCATCCCATCACGACAGAGTTGGTGCGACAAAGGAGAGTGCTGCATAGAGAACAGAAATAACCCACAGACCACAGGGGTTCTGGACCCATGAGAAACCTATGATTAGATACAGCTAGCTTATCACCCCTATAATCCAGCAGTATCATTTTCAGTACATACGATTTACACCAAGTCTTTGCAAAGTAACAGGCCGGCACAACTGCACCTATAAACACAACTCCAACGCTGTGCCGGCACCTACAGTGACCCATTAACGAGTACTGGGTCACAGGACTGAGAAAGAGACACAGAAGGACAGTAGTGCAGAGGTACACACACACTGCTTACTTATTGTTATAAGTTTGTGCTAAGTGATATGTAGGGTCCTCACATATGAGGGACACTAATTGTGATTATTGTGTTGCCATATGATTATAAATCTGTGCTGTTTACAGATACATGTCTTGTTATATTGTCTGACCCCAGACAGACCCTTTGCTGGCTGATAAGTATCGCTTGCATGCATGGGAGGTGGCATCGGCCCCCTGCCCTAGTATATGCATATATACATTTCAATTTAGGGAAAACAATGGCTTACATAAGTAAAGAGGCCGAAAGAGAACTATATGTAATTATGTATATTGAGGTTTTCACTAGTAAATGGAAGAGGATAATATTCCCCATCTAGCGTTACCGACTGTGCATAACTTCTATCTATTCTCATTAATAGTGCATACCCAGTGTGATGGTAGGGGCAGCTGGCATGCATTACCAAATAAAGTTAAAAATCCCAGCTGGTTACCCCTACAAAAAGTATACCTTGGCTGGCTAAGTAATGTATATTTCAGCCCAATGTATTTAATGTCTGGGGAAGTGCAGGGAATGTGGGCTAGCTGTGTGTAATTCTAAGCCCTGTCTTTGACATAAATACCTTATGTCTGTATTTATTCCTGTGTTAGAAATTACCCCCAGCATAGATTCTTGGTATTGTGTGGTGATGAGATTAACACATCAGCCCTGCAATTGTAAACGATATTATGTGCCTGTTCCTATCATTTCTATGGAGGGACTTTCTGTAATGCCATGGACCTTCCCGACAGGACATTCCTTGTGAGCCAAAGACTTCAAGAAGTCCCAGGCTTGCGGAGCCACCTGATGTGGTGACAGCCACAGAGCCTTCATCTTGAGGGGGGAGGTGTGACGGTGAGGGGGTAACCAGACTCACAATAAAGGTTTAAGCCCGTTTGGTTACCTCTGATCCCTATATTGGGGTTCGGGAGTGTCAGCTCTTGAACCCAGTGATTGTATTTTCATTGTTTGAAATTATGCGACAATAAAGAATATATGTGTTTTTACCTTTCCAGGAGTGCCAGCAAGCAGAGATTGCTCGGCTATGAGTTTCAAGGGGGTGTTTACGAAGAAAGTCTTGTCAGAATGTGCCTAGCTAGTCGGGTTCCAGAGTTGCTGGATACCCCAAAAATGTACCCGGGAGTCAGGTCGGATTCCAGGATACATTGGAACAAATTGCTCCGGCAAAATCTCCCCTTGAAAACTCTTGCATGACTCACCGCTAGGATTCCCTGCTTCAGCACAGACAAGAAAGGTAAACGGGGCATAGGGATGTGAGGTGTCCCTGAACTTGTTAAAGGTCCCTAGGTTAAGGGGGATCACCCAGAACCTGTATAGGGGTCCTGGGGTACTCCAACAATACATAAGGTTGTGAGGGATTTTATAAGTCTATTTTTATAGTGTATGGGGAATATGGCTAGTAAGAAAAGTGCAGCTTTTTTATTCTATTCCCCATACCAGCAGGCGTACAATAGTTTAAAGTGTATATTTTTATTAAACAGTGTGTTTTAAAACACATATGCTTATGCACAGTAAGTTGCCCTTTGTTGATTTCAGAAAAAAACGCTTGCCTGGCTTTGGGAGACTAGCATCGCTTTGATTGGCTGGTAGAAAAATTCCCATGCTCAGATTTGCTGTAGTATTTCATGAATGAACTCTGAAATACTATAAGAAACCTTCAGCCAATCCAGACTTCAGATTCTAAGCGCCAGAACAGCAGCGGAAAATTTGAAACAACCAAAAGATGCTCTGAAAGAAATAGCAAAGACACCGGCTTCAGAAATCCGAGGTGAAATATTTTCTTAGTCCAGCTTTTTGCGGCCAAGTTCTGAGAATTGAACGTAGCGGTCGTGGCTAGGACTGCAAGCCGAATTAAGTTCCAGGACGTTTGGAGCTAACTCCTGGTGAAAGGATTTCAGCACCTCTGGAGGAAGGACAGCGGTGGCGACAGGAACTTTGTTTTGCGTTCCATTAATGGAAAATTTACTGTTGTAGCCCAGACCCCCAGTAAGTGTGTCTCTCTCATGTATTTTGTGTTCCACTGAGGGTTTGCTTATTTTAAGTGAATAAATTATCATTTTTTTTACCAACTAGTTTTGCTCAGTGAATGATCCTGGTAAAAAGGTGTAAACTGCCTGGTCTCCCGTGACAAAGATTTCCATGGAAGGGAAGGGATTGTTACAAATCTTCACATTCAGGTGTGTACAGTACAATCAGAGTCATCATACATTAAGAGATATACTGTACATAACAATGTGTGTCTACGTTGTTTAAGGATTAGGAGATAAATGCTCCTAACATGGACGTTAACTTCTCCATTGTCATTATGTTACATATTTCATTCTCGATCTGAGTCTTAAAAGGTTTTTTTTTTCTTCCAAGAGCCTGCTAACAAACTTTTGTTGGCAATAGTATATGGGTTTTAGTAATAGGAAGGACAAATGGGTCCAGTGGTATGTTGCACTGTGTGACCCGGCTAATCAGGCTTTTACTTTTTTCCCTATGCTGTTAACTTTGGGGCAGGTCCACCAAATATGAAGGAATGTCCCCCGGCCTCCACACTTCCTCCAGCAGTCTGGGGATTGCTTCTGGGACATTGCATGTAATATATTGTATTGTATGTCTTTATTTATATAGCGCCATTAATGTACATAGAGCTTCACGGTAGTAATGGGAGTAAGTGCTTCAGACATAAAAGTAACATTTAGGAAGAGGAGTCCCTGCTCCGGGGAGCTTACAATCTAATTGGTAGGTAGGAAGAACGTACAGAGACAGTGGGAATGCATTCTGGTACTGTAAGTGCAAACAAAAAAAGTTATTTATAGGCGCTTAAATCTATTACTAAATGGTAAATAAGTGACTTATAATAAGTGCTTAAATAATAGTGAAAAATTCAAACTCTTAAGGTGAATATGTGATACAGTGAATAAATATAATCAAATAAAATAAGGTGCAGCTTCAACCCTTCATGTAGATTTCTTTTCCTCAATCCAAAAGTGTCATGAATCCAAGATGTTTGTGGGGAGCGCAGATAAATATGTGCAGTGTTCGACAATCCTATACATTTACACGCCCGGGGCGAGTGGATTTAACCTCCGGGCGAGTAAATATTGGCCCAAGCAGCACACGTGTTTTTTTTAATTTCCCTGCTCGCGCTGAAATTTTCCCTGCTCGCGCTGGCTGGAAAAAAAAAACTCCCGCCACCTGACAGCTGATTGGCGCGTGCTCCCAGGCTTTGTGGGCGCGCGGCCAGGCTCTATATGAGCCCGCCCCCAACGTGCGGCCATTCTTTCTGGCCGGAGATCTGTTGGAGAGTAAGTACTCTCCAATCCTCCATCTTGCGGCCCCTCTGCTCCTTCCCTGCAAACCCCCTTACTCCCCGCTTCCCGCGCGGGGCAGGAGATGGTAGTGTGGGTGTTCCCCCCTTCTCTCCCTGTCCCCGCTTACCCCGATTTCCCGCCGATCCCCGCGCGGGGCAGGAGATGGTAGTGGGGGTGTTCCCCCCTTCTCTCCTGTCCCTGCTTCCCGCGCAGGGCAGGAGATGGTAGTGGGGGTGTTCCCCCCTTCTCTGACTGTCCCCGCTTCCCGCATGGGGCAGGAGATGGTAGTGGGGGTGTTCCCCCCCTTCTCTGACTGTCCCCGCTTCCCGCGTGGGGCAGGAGATGGTAGTGGGGGTGTTCCCCCCTTCTCTGCCTGTCCCCGCTTACCCCGACTTCCCGCCGATCCTCGCGCGGGGCTGGAGATGGTCAAGGGGGGGGCGAGCGGGGCAGTGGTGGTGCGCGGTCGCGTGGCCTTTCCTCTTCTTCCCCCTGTCGTGTGTGTGTGTGTGTGTGTGTATGTGTGTGTGTGTGTGTGTATGTGTATGCATGGGTGTGTGTGTATGGGAGAGTGTGACTCCCCCCCACCCTGTCGCCTCCCTCCCACCCTGCCGCCTCTACAAAGATTACACTAAGCCCAGCTATCTTCATGACGGCGCACCCGCCACATGAGGTGTGGGGGTGGATGCCGGTCTGCCCGCCCGACCACTAGCTTCATGCCATGCGGGACATGCCGGCGAGGGGAGCAGGTCAGTGGCGGCCAAGGCGGGGCTGACAGTCCCTTGGGGCGCCCACTGGGGGACACCTCGCCACGTGCCTCCCACCCACCCTGCCACCTCCCCAAAGCTTCCACTATGCCCGAGTGAGGTATGGGGTGGGGGGAATGCCAGCCTGCCCAGCCTTTCTCAGTTAGGATTTTAGCCCATCCATTCCCCAATAATTTGTTAGGATAAGAGGGGGGGTGGTGACATATAAGAGAACCTCATTGCTTTGTCCTTGAATTCTTCCCCCCCCTTTTTTTTAATCCCAAGGAATAAAAAATAAAAGGGCAGGTTATAATTAAAAATAGGGGGTAGGGGGGCCCGCGAGGAAGGGGCCCCCGCAGAACGGGAGGTGTCAAAGGGGTGGTGCTCCCGGCCGCATACACTGTTAAATAAAACATTGTTTGGTTGATTGATTGTAACAATTTTTTATGCTGTCTACAGTTATTCCTAATGTATTTGTCCCATTCTACACCCAGTCAGTCACCCACCCCAGTCAGTCACCCACCCCAGTCAGTCACCCACCTGTGAGGTCCGGGGGAACACCGCTTTCTAAGGGGGTTTCCCCCGAGACTTTACCTGCCTCCGCTCCGGCTTTGCCTCCTCGCCGCGGGCGGGATCTTCTTTCTCCTCCGCTTCCCGCAGTGGCTACTGAACACGCGCATGCGTGCACACGGCCGAGGACCTTTACGTCCTCCCTCAGGAGGAGTTCCCGCCCCCAGCTCAGGCCGCGCGCGTCTTTCCCGAGCGGCGCACACGCCTGATGCGCGTGCACCGCCCACAAGCTTCACATCTAGCGCAGCTGTGGCAATATCCTTCCTACCAATCCCTATCTTCCCTAGAGTCGCTCCCTCGTCACTCCCCCTCTTCCTATTGGTCACTCCTCCTATTTATACCTTGCTCAGCCATTCCTTCTTTGGCTGAGCATAGATTTGTGTGACCTGTGTTAACCACAGTCGTGTCTGTCTCAGTTCCTGTCTCTTTGTCTTCCTTAGTGATCCCTTGTGTACCGAACCGGCTTGGCTGTGGACCCGCTCTGGACTTCAACCCATGGCTTATACCCTGACCTCCTGAACTCTCCGACTCTTTACCTCGGCTTGCGGATTCGAACCTAAACCCCAGCTCTGGACCCCAGGCTCTCGGTACTGGCTATCTCCTGGAACCTCCCTTCTCGTCTGGCGAGTATCTTACTTTATCTTATACTCCCAGACGGTTCCAGACACCTAATTTCCACTTTCCAGGCGTGCCCCCGTAGTTGTGGGTGCAGTTGTTACCCATCTCGCCTCAGTTTCGGGGTCCCTCCTTGTCCATGGTGAGCACAGCGTAACATTATGCTCAGCCCCACCGACATGGACCCCGAAGAGGTTGAGCAACCAAGCCCCATGCAGCGACTTCTCCAGCTAGAGACACAGCTTGCCTCCATGACGCAGGAGCTCTCTAGACTCTCCTCGTTGCAGCATTCCCCAGGCTCCTCGGCCATGGCAGCTGCGGAGTTTCCCTCCCCGGGTTTTCCCGTGGCTGTGGATCCTCGTCTCCCGGCTCCCAACCGCTATGCAGGGGATCCCCACGAGTGCAGAGGGTTTCTTTATCAGTGCAAGATGCAATTTGAATTATCTCCTTCGCGCTTTCCCTCTGCACGTTCAAGGGTGGCCTATATTATGTCTCTCTTGAACGGAAAGGCCCTAGCCTTGGCATCCCCCATCTGGTAGAGGGAACCTGCCATGATGCGTGACTATTCTCCCTTTCTTCGAGAATTCAGGCAAGTATTTGATACGCCTGGTTGCCAAATTACGGCAGATTCTTCTCTCTTTCATATTTCCCAGGGTACTCGTCCTGTCGCCGAGTATGCTTTGGACTTCCGGACCATTGCGGCGGAGACCTCCTGGAACGATAGCTCACTCTCGGCTGCTTTTTGGCAGGGTCTGTCGGACGCCATCAAGGACCAGCTGGCCCTTATTTAGAGACCCACCAGATTGGAGGATCTCATTGCGGTCTGCATCCGCGTGGACCAGCGGTTATGAGAGAGAAGACTTGAACGCGCTCTTCCTCGTACCACCTCCTCTCGGTCTACCAGCCGCAGTCTTGTCCATTACGGTCCCCAACCCATGGATGAGCCTGAGCCTATGCAGCTCGGAAGTCATCGGCTATCCGTGTCTGAGAGACAGCGCCGACGAGAGGGTGGACTGTGCCATTACTGCGGTCACCCCGGTCATCTGCTGGTAAGCTGTCCTCTGCGTCCGGGAAACGCCAGGACCCAATAAGGTATGAGAGGGTCTCGTTGGGTGTAATCTCTTCTCCTCTTTCTTCTCCAAAAATACTTCCCTTTACCATAGAGGTAGACGCATCCGACGTCGGTGCTGGCGCCATTCTCTCTCAGAGACAGTCCCCACAGGCCAAACTTCATCCCTGTGGGTTCTTTTAAAAAAAAATTTCTTCGGCAGAACGGAACTATGACGTCGGAAACAGAGAGCCCCTGGCTATTAAACTCGCCCTTCAGGAATGGAGACATCTTCTGGGGGGAACGGAGACCCCCATTTCGATCTTTACTGTTCATAAAAACTTACTTTACATTGAGAGTGCACGTCGCCTTGGGGCACGTCAGGCTCGATGGTCTCTTTTTTTTTCGAGATTTAATTATCTCATATCTTACATTCCTGGTTCAAAGAATCAAAAGGCAGACGCACTTTCACGTCAATTCCTGTTTGAGGACAATTCCGAAGTTATCTCCGAAACAATCTTACCCTCCAAATACATTATTTCGGCCAACTCTTTTGATATCCTGGATCAGGTCATGGCAGCACAATCTAATCTCCCGAGGGGCCTTAAGGTGCCGGTCGGCCATCTGTATGCAGCTCCACGCTTCCTTAAGAAGATTCTTGAGGGGGGTCATTCTTCTAGGTCAGCGGGTAATCCAGGCATTAGCAGGACTTCTGACCTCATTGGTCGTACCTTTTGGTGGCCAACCATGTTGCAGGACATTTCGGAGTACGTAAAAACTTGTCCAATCTGCGCCCAGGTTAAGACCGCTCGTATAAAGCCGTATGGTCTTCTACAACCCCTCCCTATACCAGAACGCCCATGGAGTCATCTGTCCATGGACTTTGTGGTAGAACTTCCAACCTCTAAAGGGATGAACACCATTTTGGTTGTCGTGGATCGTTTTTCCAAGCAGGCCCATTACATTCCTTTCAAAGGTCTACCCAATTTCCCCATCCTGGCAGACATTTTTGTTAAGGAAATATTCCGCATTCACTGAGTTCCTCTTTCCATCGTATCCGATCGAGGTACACAATTTGTCTCAAAATTTTGGCGGCCTTTTCTCGCAGGATGGATATCACCCTCCATTTTACTTCCGGGTATCATCCCCAAACTAATGGGCAAACCGAGCGAATGAAACAGACTCTGGAGCAATACCTCCGATGCTTCATCGCAGACAGCCAGGACAATTGGGTAGATTTACTTCCGTGGGCAGAGTTCTCCCATAATTCTTTAAAGAACAGCTCCACGTTGAAATCCCCTTTTTTCATTAATTATGGTTTTCACCCGGGTCAGCTGCCCATTACCTCTGTTCCTGCCGGGGTTCCAGCGGCCGATGACCGAATCAAGGATCTTCAGGAATCCTGTAAAAGGATCCAAGAAGCTTTCAGAAAGGCAACCCCAGACAAAAGGCACATGCAGATCGTCACTGCCGTCAGGCACCAGTCTTCAAACCAGGGGATAAGGTCTGGCTCTCCTCCAAGAACATTAGACTGAAGACTCCAAGCCACAAGCTGGCCCCCCAGGTTCTTGGGTCCATTCTCAGTAATAGAACGGATCAATCCTGTGGCATATCATCTGGAACTTCCTCCATCCATGAGGATACCCTCCGTGTTCCACGTGTTACTGCTGAAACCTGTGTCCCAGAGTCCGCGATTCCATAGGACACCGATTGACCCTAAGCCAGTCATAGTTCAGGGGCAGTAGGAGTTTGAAATTCAGTCTATTCTGGATTCCAGGAAGACCAGGGGTTTGTTGCAATACCTGGTTCACTGGAAGGGCTTTGGTCCAGAGGAAAAATCTTGGGTACCCTACCATCAAATATATGCTCCCAGACTGCTGAGACTCTTTCACTCTAAATTTCCCCAAAAGCCATATTGGAGTCGTCCTGAGGCCGCTCCTCAAGGGGGGTACTGTGAGCTCTGGGGGAACACCGCTTTCTAAGGGGGTTTCCCCCGCGACTTTACCTGCCTCTGCTCGGCTTTGCCTCCTCGCCGCCGCGGGTGGGATCTTCCTTCTCCTCCGCTTCCCGCAGCGGCTACTGAACACGCGCATGCGCGCGCACGGCCGAGGACCTTTACGTCCTCCCTCAGGAGGAGTTCCCGCCCCCAGCTCAGGCCGCTCGCGTCTCTCCCGAGCGGCGCACATGCCTGATGCGCGTGCACCAACCACAAGCTTCACATCTAGCGCAGCTGTGGCAATATCCTTCCTACCAATCCCTACCTTCCCTGGGGTCGCTCCCTCGTCACTCCCCCTCTTCCTATTGGTCCTTCCTCCTATTTATACCTTGCTCAGCCATTCCTTCTTTGGCTGAGCATAGCTTTGTGTGACCTGTGTTAACCACGGTCATGTCTGTCTCAGTTCCTGTCTCTTTGTCTTCCTTAGTGATCCCTTGTGTACCAACCGGCTTGGCTGTGGACCCGCTCTGGACTTCGACCCGTGGCTTATACCCCGACCTCCTGAACTCTCCGACTCTTTACCTCGGCTTGCGGATTCAGACCTAAACCCCGGCTCTCGGTACCGGCTATCTTCTGGAACCTCCCTTCTCGTCTGGCGAGTATCTTACTTTATCTTATACTCCCAGATGGTTCCAGACACCTAATTTCCACTTTCCAGGTGTGTCCCCGTAGCTGTGGGTGCAGTTGTTATCCATCTCGCCTCAGTTTTGGGGTCCCTCCTTGTCTGTGGTGAGCACAGCGTAACACCACCCCAGTCAGTCACCCACCCCAGTCAGTCACCCACCCCGGTCAGTCACCCACCCCAGTCAGTCACTCACCCAGTCAGTCACTCAGTATCCCAGTCAGTCACCCACTCACCCTGTCACTCACCCAGTCAGTCACTCACTCATTCAGTCACTCACCCAGTAACTCAGTCAGTCACACACCCAGTCACTCAGTAACCCACTCACCCAGTCAGTAAGTAACCCAGTCAGTCACCCACTCACCCAGTCAGTCAGTCACCCACTCACCCACCCAGTCAGTCACCCACTCACCCACCCAGTCAGTCATCACCCAGTCAGTCAGTCAGTCAGTCAGTAACCCAGTCAGTCACACACCCAATCACTCAGTAACCTACTCACCCAGTCAGTCAGTAACCCAGTCAGTCACCCACTCACCCAGTCAGTCAGTCACCCACTCACCCACCCAGTCAGTCACCCACTCACCCACCCAGTCAGTCATCACCCAGTCAGTCAGTCAGTCAGTCAGTAACCCAGTCAGTCAGTCACCCAGTCACTCACTCACCAAGTTACTCAGTCACTCAGTCAGTCACCCAGTCAGTCAGTCAGTCACTCACCCACTCACCCTGTCACTCAGCCAGTCACCCAGTCACTCACATACCCAGTCACTCAGTCAGTCACTCACCCAGTCTGTCACTCACCCAGTCTGTCACTCACCCAGTCAGTCACTCACCCATTCAGTCACTTACCCAGTCAGTCAGTAACCCAGTCACTCAGTCAGTAACCCAGTCAGTCACCCAGTCACTCACTCACCCAGTCACTCACCCAGTCAGTCACTCACCCAGTCAGTCAGTCACTCACCCTGTCACTCAGTCAGTAACCCAGTCAGTCACTCACCCAGTCAGTTACTCACCCAGTCAGTCAGTCACTCACCCTGTCACTCAGTCAGTAACCCAGTCAGTCACTCACCCAGTCAGTCACTCACTCACCCAGTCAGTCACTCACCTAGTCAGTCACCCACCCAGTCAGTCACTCACCCAGTCAGTCACTCACTCAGTCACTCAGTCACTCAGTCAGTAACCCAGTCAGTCACCCACTCACCCTGTCACTCACCCAGTCACTCACTCACCTAGTCACCCACCCAGTCAGTCACCCACCCAGTCAGTCACTCACCCAGTCAGTCACTCACCCAGTCAGTCACTCACCCATTCAGTCAATCAGTCAGTAACCCAGTCACTCACTCACCCAGTCACCCACCCAGTCAGTCACTCACCCAGTCAATAACTCACCCATTCAGTCACTCACCCATTCAGTCACTCACCCAGTCAGTCACTCACCCAGTCAGTCAGTAACCCATTCAGTCACTCACCCAGTCAGTCAGTAACCCAGTCACTCAGTCAGTAATCCAGTCAGTCACCCAGTCACTCACTCACCGAGTCACTCACTCAGTCAGTCACTCACCCAGTCAGTCACTCAGCCAGTCAATCACCCACCCAGCCAGTCACCCACCCAGCCAGTCACCCACCCAGCCAGTCACCCACCCAGCCAGTCACCCACCCATCCAGTCAGTCACCCACCCAGCCAGTCAGTCACCCACCCAGCCAGTCAGTCACCCACCCAGCCAGTCAGTCAAGCCAGTCAGTCACCCACCCACCCTCTCTCTCTCTGTGTATCACCCACCCTCTGTGTGTGTGTGTGTGTGTCACCCACCGTTTCTCCCCTCTCTGTCTCCCCCTCTCTGTCTCCCCCCTCTCTGTCTCCACACTCTCTGTCTCCACACTCTCTGTCTCCCCCCTCTCTGTCTGTGTCTCCAAACTCTCTGTCTCCACACTCTCTGTCTCCACACTCTCTGTCTCTCTCCCCCACACTCTCTGTCTCTCTCCCCCACACTGTCTGTCTCTCTACCCCACATTCTCTGTCTCTCTACCCCACATTCTCTGTCTCTCTCCCCCACACTCTCTGTCTCTCTCCCAAACACTCTGTCTCTCTCCCCCACTCTCTGTCTCTCTCTCCCCCACACTCTGTCTCTCTCTCCCCCACACTCTCTCTCTCTCCCCCCCCCCACACTCTCTGTCTCTCTCCCCCCCACACTCTCTGTCTCTCTCTCCCCCACACTCTCTCTCTCTCTCTCTCCCCCACACACTCTCTTTCTCTCTCTCCCCCACACTCTCTCTCTCCCCCACGCTCTCTCTCCCCCCCACGCTCTCTCTCTCCCCCACACTCTCTCTCTCCCCAACACTCTCTCTCTCCCCCACACTCTCTCTCTCTCCCCCACACTCTCTCTCTCTCCCCCACACTCTCTCTCTCCCCACACTCTCTCTCCCCCACACTCTCTCTCTCCCCCACACTCTCTCTCTCCCCCCCCCCCACACTCTCTCTCTCTCTCCCCCACACTCTCTCTCTCTCCCCCACACTCTCTCTCTCCCCCACACTCTCTCTCTACCCACACTCTCTCTCTCTCCCCCACTCTCTCTCTCTCTCCCCCACTCTCTCTCTCACCCCACACTCTCTCTCCCCCACACTCTCTCTCTCACCCCACACTCTCTCTCTCCCCCACACTCTCTCTCTCCCTCTCTCTCTCTCTCTCTCTCTCTCTCTCTCTCTCTCTCTCTCTCTCCACACTCACACTCACACTCTGGATCTGGATATCTTATTTACCCTATATATCTTAACTGCCCTATACTACACCGAAATAACCCATACTGCTTTCTTCCAGATCTGACTCAAACTTCACACGGAAGACATCGGAACCCCCCCCCCTAACCCAGAAGACAGGTAGGGAACACCTCTCTCCAATGTATAACATTGCGGGAATGAGGCTACCTCGACATTGAGGGACTGCGGATCAGGTATGATCCCAGGCGTGATTGCTGCTTTACATATTGTGAAGCGGGGACATCCAGACACTGGTTAAGGGGTTCAGGAAACTAGTCATTCACATCTGGCTTTTATTTCTAGATCCGACATTTACACACACACGCACACGTACTGTAACAAGGACTAATTGTAGTATAATGTAATACAATAAATACATTTATGTCAAAAACGAATGTTCTGACTAGGAATTTATTAAATGTATTTTCTCTGTATATATATATATATATATATATATATATATATATATATATATATATATTGGGGGTGGGACTAGGGTTGGGGGTGGGGCTAGGGGCGGGGTTGGGAGCAGGGCTAGGGGAGGGTTGGGGGCGGGACTAGGTGGCAAGTAGATTTTTTGGTTGGGCGAGTAGATTTTTGGGTGATTTGTCGAACACTGTATATGTGAAAAGAAAAACACAAGCAAAAGAGTGCAAATATGCCTTTCAAAAAACTGGATATTCAGTGAGTTCTTAGTAGAATCCAGAGAAATTTGTACTTACAAATTTCCCAAAGTACACATGTACATAAAGGTATCTTTATCCCGAAACAGCAGCTTTCACCGAGATGTATGTATATATATATATATACTGGGACCTTATCGGAATAGAACAGAAATACAGGACATAGCGCAGACTGTTCAAATTTTATCTTCTTAAAATACAAAGTATAAAAATGCACTCACATTTTACAAAATATAATCATGCATTTAGGATATAATATCCGCACCAACAGAACTTTGCTTCCACAATCTGTATGGCGCGTGACGCCTGCTCTCACGTGTCTGGAAAGGAATCCCTCAGACTGACTGGAGATCGAGCTGCAAGCAGACAGATGTCCTTGGATACGCCCACCTCTGACATCACTCTGATCGTCACATCTCCAGGAGGCGCCTTCCAATAGCGTGGAGTCAGGAAAGGTAGTGCAGACCGGTCTCAGCTCATGTGTCCCTCTGCTCACCAATGCTGGATTACACTCTACGCGTTTCACCTATGCAGATTTCATCAGGAGTGTTTCATGATGGTAATTGCACACTATAAGTACCATGTCTCTGCTTCTCATTGGCTCATAATAAACCAATGGAAAGGTGTGTTATTTACCTTACTATATATGCTCAAAATCGAAGATGTAAACATTAAGTCACAAATGTGATAGCACAAATTAAAATTCAATGTAAGACATACAAAGAATTCCAAAAATTGGTGGACATTATAATAACATATCATATTAAAAATAATTATAAAATATAATGTATAAACTATAAACAATCTCTAACTACTTAAAGATTTTATGTATAAATAAAATGTTTTAAATAAAATATTTTGTAATCTGGAATAAGGAAACAGAATATTAGAAAACATATCAATATTCAAATGAAAACACCCAGGTCAAAATGGCATTTAAACCAGTGGGACTGAGGGTGATTAATTGATAGATCCAGAATGATTCTCTCCTAATAAGATCTATATTGCGATCTCCACCTCTCCAATGTGGTAAAACTGATTCTATACCAATATATCTTAATCCGGAAGGGTCAGAGTCATGGAACTTGAGGAAATGTTTGGAGACACTATGTGTCTCCAACTTTCTTTTGATATTTCCCACATGTTCCAAGACTCTGGTACGTAGTGGTCTGATGGTCTTCCCAATGTATTGCAGTCCACAGGGACAAGTCAAAAGGTAGACAATGAATTTAGATCTACAAGTCATATGTCTATTTACCTTATAGCTTCTCCCCGTGGTATGCGACATAAATGAGTCTCCTGAAACAGCACTGGATGTGCAAGCTAAACAACTGTTACAACTAAAAAAAACCTTTAGGAAGATTATGCCATCCTGTTGTATTATCTGTCTTGGATCTCAAGGCACTAGGGGCTATCTTTCCTTTAATATTGGGTGCTTTTCTAAAAAGTACTTGTGCTGTGTCAGGTAAGTGATTTCCCAACACTGGATCATTTTTTAGCACATGCCAATGTTTATTTAGAATTATTTTTATATTACCTGCTTCTTTATTGTATTGGGTAATACATGGCACAGTGTAATCCAGCATTGGTGAGCAGAGGGACATATGAGCTGAGACCGGTCTGCACTACCTTTCCTGACTCCACGCTGTTGGAAGGCGCCTCCTGGAGACGTGACGATCAGAGTGACGTCAGAGGTGGGCATATCCAAGGACATCTAAAGATAAAATTTTAACAGTCTGCGCTATGTCCTGTATTTCTGTTCTATTCCGATAAGGTCCCAGTATATAATATATATATATATGCAAATATAGCTGTATGCTCATCTGCATGTCTTAGGCAGGTCTGCAACCCCGCCTTTCCCCATTATCACCCAGCATACAGCACTTCCACTGCAGCAAGGGATTCTGGGAAATGACATGAAAATGAGCACACAGTGTCACTTTTTGCCTCAATAACCATTTTTAACATGGTTCCCTATAGGCTTAAGCTTGCTGCATGGTATATATACATACATCTCGGTGAAAGCTGCTGTTTTGGGATAAAAGATACCTTTATGTACATGTGTACTTTGGGAAATTTGTAAGTACAAATTTCTCTGGATTCTACTAAGAACTCACTGAATATCCAGTTTCTGAAAGGCATATTTGCACTATTTTGCTTGTGTTTTTCTTTCCACATATATATCTGCGCTCCCCACAAACATCTTGGAAACCTGACACTTTTCAATTCTGGTAAGTGCGTCTGCAGGTGGCCAAGCTTGATGTATCATGCGAAGTATTAGCCACGGAGCTACTCATATGCTTCTTTAAGCAAGTGTGTCTTAAGGTGGGTCTTAAAAGTGGATAGAGAGGATGCTAGTCGGGTATTCAGGGGAAGGGCATTCCAGAGGTGTGGGGAAGTCAGTGAGAAAGGTTTAAGGCGGGAGAGGGCTTTAGATACAAAGGGGATAGAGAGAAGAAATCCTTGAGAAGAACGCAAGAGTTGGATGGTGCATAGCGAGAGATTAGAGCTGAGATGTAAGGAGGGGCAGAAGAGTGTAAAGCTTTAAAAGTGAGGAGGAGAATTGAGTGCGAGATGCAGGATTTGATCAGAAGCTAGAAGAGTGCTTTCAGCAGGGTAGATGCAAAGACAAATGTAGGAAACAGTAGAGTGATTCTGGCAGCAGCGATTAGGATAGATTGTAGGGGAGACAGGTGAGAGGAAGGAAGGCTGGACAGCAGGAGGTTACAGTAATTAAGACGGGAGAGAATGAAGACGGAAAAAGAGACGGGTTTTAGAAACGTTTTCAATGAGAGAGGAGAATGTGAGAGTGGAGTTTAGTGTGACCCCTAGGCAGCGTGCTTGGGCTACTGGGTGAATGATCGTAACAGTAATGTGGAAGGAGGTAGTAAGGCCAGGTTTGTGAAGAACAATGAGGTGCTCTGTTTTTGCCATGTTAAGTTTAAGTCGGTGGATGGCCATCCAGGATGATATCGCAGAAAGACATTCAGAAACTTTGGTTTGTACAGCAAGTGTAAGGTCGGGGGTTGAAAAGTCAATGTGTGTGTCATCGGCATAGAGGTGATATTTAAACCCAAGAGATGTGATTAGGTCACCTAGAGAAAGTGTGTAAAGAAAAAAGAGAAGAGGTCCAAGGACAGAGCCCTGGGGTACCCCCACAGAGAGATCGATAGAGGAGGTGTTTTCAGAAGAGACACTGAAAGTATGATGGGAGAGGTAGGAGGACATCCAGGATAGAGCTTTGTTACAAATACCAAGAGTATGAAGAATGTGAAGGAAAAAAGGGTGGTCCACAGTGTCAAATGCTGCAGAGAGTTCGAGTAGTATGAGCAGAGTATAATGACCTCTGTCTTTGGCAGCATAGAGGTCATTAGTCATTTTAGTGAGGGCTGTTTCAGTCGAGCCGTGTGGAAGCCAGATTGTAGAAGGTCTAGGAGAGAATAGGTGTTGAGAAAATGGAGCAAGCGAGAGAATACAAGACGTTCAAGGAGTTTAGAGGCAAAAGCCAGGAGGGCGACAGGTCGATAGTTAGAAAGACAGGTAGGGTAAAGCTTGCTGTTTTTGAGTAATGGTATAACTGTTGCATGCTTGAAGGAGGATGGAAAGGTAGCAGAGTAGAGGGAGGAGTTAAAAATGTGTGTGAGCTTAGGGATTATAGTAGGAGCAAGAGGTTTTAGGAGATGGGAGGGAATAGGGTCAAGAGAGCAAGTGGTAGAGGGAGAAGAGGAGATCAACATTGACATCCTCTGAGACAGTGGAACAAGAGTCAAGGAAGGCATGAGGAGAGTTAGGAAGCGGTGTTGTATGGGAGGAGGAAACAGAGGGGATGTTCTGACGTATGATTCCACCTTTTCCTTAAAATAGTCAGCAAAGTCCCGAGGTGAGATGGAGGAAGAAGAAGAGGCAGCAGAGGGTGGTTTGAGTAGAGAGTCAAAGACAGAGAAGAGTCGGTGTGGGTTAGACTTGTGCATGTTGATTAATGATGAAAAATAGGTTTGTTTAGCTTGAGAGAGGGCAGAGTTGAAACAGGATAGCATAAATTTGTATTGAAGGAAGTCTGCGAGAGTATGAGATTTCCTCCAGAGGCGTTCAGAGGAACGAGTGGAGGAATGCAGCATGCGCGTTTGGGAATTTAGCCAGGGTCTGGGGTTAGAAGGGCGAGGATGGCAGAGAGAAAGCAGGGCATGTAGATCAAGAGAGGAGGGTAAGGCAGAGTAGTAGTTCCTGACCAGGTTGTCAAAGTCTGTAGCAGAACTGAGAGAGGAGAGAGTGCAGTGCCATCTGTGTAAGATTTTCACATTCGTCTCCTTTATGGTCGAGCACCTGGAGGACCTGGAAATTCTCTCCAAGATGTCCCCCAGGCATCCCAGTCCTGTTCCAAATCCAAATCTCTAGCCATTGTAGCATAAACGTAGCCTTTTCTTCCATGTCTCAGTAACCCCTCCTTGCCCAGCTCAAAAAGTAGAGTCACATCAAAGTGTAATTATTTATGTTCAGATGTGGTGATGCTCAGCATCTCTCATACCTTCTCAGGGTGCTGGCATCCAGGCTGGTTGGTGTTGTAAATGGTTGGTGGAATAAAAGGGCTCCAGGAACTTTATTTAAACAGACAGGTATTCTTTATTCTACATCTTGGACATCATACCTTCTTCCACCCATAACGGGGACTGTAACTCGAAAGCAGTGGGTCCTCGAGGCTGAAATTAATGTGGTTCAGCTTCGGGCACCCCCTGCTTCAATACTAAAATAAAAGCAGCTTCATTACCGTATCAGTTAGGCGCTAAGGTAATGAAGGGGTTAAACCAGAGTACCTGGTTTATTGGACGTAGAGAGGGCGGGTGAAGGGGGTAGTTGCCCCGTTATAGTAGTTACCGTTATGGTAATGAAAGAGTTAAACCCTCCCACTACCCCCCCAAGAGGCCTAACCACCCACCCCGTGGCAGCTATGCCTTTCACCCAACCCCTCTACCATCAATAAACATTGAAATACAATACAGACACCAATACTAGCCAATACACCAATTGATTGCAAGGGTGGTTATCTTTGCCCTCAATGGGAACAAAAATAACCCCAATGGCAAAGAATATGCACCCTACTATGCACCCACTCAACCCCAACAACCCCCTCTCTCCCCCAACACATACAGTACAGTACATTATGGACAAAATCCCTATTATCCAGATCTGGATAATATCACATTTGAACATTAAAAAATAAAAATATACCAAAACATTACCCAGCCAGCCTATGGTAAATAAAAGTTGTACTTACTCCTGCCGGGATCAAGGCCTTCCCCATCCTCCTCGACTACAATGGGCATAGACAGTAAAATAAAAAACTAACTACTGACCTGTAACCCCTTCTTCACCTTAGCCCTTATTAACCGCTATGGTAATTAAGGGGTTAACCATCTGGCTACCTACCTGGGAGGCTTAACCGCCCACCCCCTTCACCCACTAATTGTCACAGTGGTATACCATGCCCACAATATGGGCATCGATTGCCATAATGGCAATGAATGGGCAACCTGAAAATAAAAAAGAACCACAAAATCAAATACATTACATTTAAATAAAAACAAACATTTGTCAATAAACCAAATGATTGTCTATGTAGTAAACCATGCCCACAATATAGGAATGGATTACCACAATGGCAATGAATGGGCAATCTTTTAAAAAAAACATGTAAATGTATTGTATTTTTTCTAATTGTGTTTTATTTAGGTTGCCCATTGACTGGCAATGTGTTTATCTATGCCCCTTTGAGGGTATAGATAAGCACAGGGACAAGCAATGTATTTTTGGGGGGCAAATGCTTGTTTTTATTTCATTGTAATGTATTTTTTTTGTTGTACAATTTTTTTAAGGTTGCCCATTCATTGCCATTGTGGTAATCCATGCTGATATTGTGGTTTACTACAGTGACACTCAATGGGTTTATTATCAAATGTTTTTTTGTTTTTTAAAATGTAATGTACTGTTGTTCTTTTTAATTTTTAGGTTGACCATTCATTGCTTTTGTGGCAAGCCATGCCCATATTGTAGACATGGTTTACCACTGTGACAATTAATATGTAGAGGGGGTGGGAAGGTGGGGGTAGTTGCCCCAGGGCAGGTGATTAAGCCACCCAGGTGGGTAGCGAGAGGGGGGATTAAGGGGTTACAGATCAGTAGTTTGTTTTTCTATTTTACTGTTGGTGCCCAGTGAAGATGAGGAGGATGATGGCGGCCTTCACCCTGGCAGGGGTAAGTACAACTTTTATTTACTATATTGCAGGTATAGAGGAGAATTCTGGCGGTGCAACTGCTCCTGAGAAGAAAAACTGCAGACCGGGACTTCTTACTGGTCAAAAAGCTTTATTTGGCACATAGCAGCCAGAGAAACACTCTTACGCGTTTCGCGCGTCACTCCGCGCGCTATCACTATATTTTTATATATAATTTTTATTACTATATGCTGGCTGGTTAATGTTTTGGAAATGTTTCATTTTTTAATGGCCAAATTTGCAGGAAAGGATTTTGCCCAGTATTGCCCTGTATGTTTTGGGGGGGATTGTTGGGGGTACAGAGGGTGGGTTGTAGTGTTCCCATTCATTGCCATAGGGGTTATCTTTGCACCCATTGGGGACATACAGTAGGTAACCACACTGGCAATCAATGTGGGCATTGGCTAGTATTGGTGTTTGCATTGTATTTTAATGTTTATTGTGCGCTGCAGATGGTCAACTCTTTGCACACTGTGAACCAGTACATGCTCTGCGGACGCGAGACCGACCAGAGCGCGGCATCTGTAATAGTTTCAACCTGAATTAATATACATCTTAAAATATTCCATCAATGTAATTTTAATTGTCATATAGTCTTACTTGGGCCCCTATCCATGGCATTTACACCTTTAGAGCAACTGATTTTGCGGTGGGGTAATTTGTATTACTAAACTATTCCACTTCTCCCGTTAGGAAACATTACTGAGAATCTTGCCCGGGTTCCATAAACCTGAACAAACGGACACTTAAGAAGACACACATTGCTGTCAAATCTGATGTGGACAGCTCTGCTTTGTGCATTTCACAAAGGAATGGTAACCAAAGACGTGTTTGATACTTAATCCATCATATTTTACTCATATTGTCACGCCATTTTATATGATGATTCATTAATATGCAATGAAAATAGCAACTTGGGTTAACGTGGAAGTAACAATTAACAGCTTTCAAATAACCATTATCTGAGAGGGCTAATAATTTGGAAGCTTCTGTTCAATGACAACTGCTTATTTTGCATTAATCCTTTAGAGTGCACTGTGTAATTTTTGTACTCATCTAACATAATAATAGAACATAAGACAACTATCACACTATCAGGAGGAAATCCATGGACCACTTACCTGATTCATCTTTAAATTCCACCGGAGGAATCTTTAATTGGCACTATGTATTTTTTCCCCTCTAATTAATGGCCATGGAAAACATTGTTTCTTCTAGGATACTTTTTTTATAATATGATAATTATACTTACGTTATTAGTTACTCATTGTACTTTGTTATCCTTCAGCAGTCATTTCTGGCATTGTAAGTAAGTAATGTTGCTGATACAGATCCCTAAATATTGCTGCGCTTACTTCTAACTCTGAGTGAATTGTAGCTCAGTATATACAGTATATATATACTGAGCTAAAACTGAGCAAAAAAATTACTATATATATATATAGTTTTTTTTTTTTACCCACCATAACTTATTTAATGTGTGGTGAAACCTATCCCAGCTTCAAATGGCAAAGCCAGTATAACTAGTCTCACACTGAGACCCAAAAGGTTGAAACAGCTTTCTGTGGGTAGTTTTACTATCTATGCAGTTCTTTAACCCAGGTTGTGCTGAATTAGCTATGTAATGCAACAGGCATAAGTTTACAGGGATCCATGTTAAAATGGATTTGAAGCAAAAGGTGACGCTGAGTGCTCATTTGCATGTTATTACCCAGAATCCCTAGCTGAAGTGAACGCATTGTATGCTAGGAGATAATGGTGAAAAGCAACGTTGCAGACCTGTCTGAGACATGTGAATGTGCTCACAAGTGATATTTTTATTTGCTGTATATATATATATATATATATATATATATATATATATATGTGTGGGTTTTATGGGTATGCACCTTAACCCTGGCTGTGCTAAAAGCTGTGACCATGCAGCAAGCTTAAGCCTATAGGGAAACATGTTAAAAATGGTTTTTGAAGCAAAAAGTAGCACTGTGTGCTCATTTACATGTCATTTCCCAGAATCCCTTGCTGCAGTGGAAGTGCTGTGTGCTGGTTGATAATGGTGAAAGGTTATGGTTGCAGACCTGCCTAAGACATGCAGATGAGCATACAGTTGTATTTACATTTGCATATTTGCTTTGCTGTGGAGGGTTTTTGTCACTTTTTTTACTCACCATAACTTAACTCAGTATGGTAAACCCTATCCTTTAGCTTCTCTGCATACCCAATTAACCAACCCCACACTGATGAGACCCATTAAGGTCGAAACAGTGCACACCCTTTTTGTGTTGTACGTTTGAGCACCTCCTGCACTGCATTGCACAGAGCACCGGAGCACTCGCACCATGAATTTGTTTTGTTTGGTGTCGGGTTAACGTCACCCCTTTCTTCGGAGAGTAAAGACTGTAGTGCTGGCTAGTGACCGCCAATCCCTCGGGAGAAGATCACGGTGGGTTAGTAGGCATCAGCCGAACACCCTAAAGACTTGGACCCTCCTGCGGCGTCTGCTGCACTAGGAGGGAACAGGATGGACGTCGGATTCCTCGGATGACGACGTCAATGTAACAACAGGAATCCAAGGCTTCGGCTGGAGAGGACTGTTTTTTGGTACGGACTGGCCTACTCTCCGGAGAAGACTTCGTCACATGTGGAGCGCACCTGGTCTCACTTGACCACGAGCACGGTTTTTGAGGTGGAATCACTTTTTTCACCACCCGGGCTACAAAAAAAAAAAAAAAAAAAGCTGTGTAGCTGAGACTGTGTCCCCTTGGCCTTGAGTCATCGTCCCTTCAGGGACTAAAGACTCCTGCTGCTTTTGGGGGGGCATGCCATCTCGAGCTAAGAGGAGTGATCCTGAGCGAGCGGTTCTGAGCGAGCAGATGCGGAAGTGAGGGGCCGGCACCTTTGCCCTGGGACATCGCCTTTACTGGCTAAAGTCCCTTGCTGCTTTTGGGGTGCCGCACCTGAGCTTGGGAGAGCAGAGATGACGTCGCAAGCTGGAATGCGCAATTCCATTCGGTTCCTGATCGAGGATACTGAGAGAAGTCGAGTGAACCTGCTGTGGATAGTGGAGAAGGTGCTGAAGCAATTGATCGGTCTGGACGCTGAGAGGATCTTCTGCCTTCAGGATTTCCCTGCACAGGGGATTTATGACCTGACCTGTCATCAAGAAGCGGATGTTTGGTGCACTTTTGAAAAGTGCAAGGAGAAGTCTGTTGACCCGATCTTACATGGCATCAAGGTAATTCCAAGTTTTATGTTGGAGGAGAGACCATTGGTACTTCACATGTACAATCCGTATGCAAGGAAAGAGGAGATTGTGACTTTTTTGAAACGGTATTGTGAAATGATCAGAGGAGGTGAAGAACTTAAAAACCCATATGGCATGTTCAACGGGAAGAGACGTTTCTGGGTACGGTTCAGACGTGATCCATCATGTACGGGAGGAGTGACACACCCACTGGCCATGTTCAATATCAGAGGAGACAGAGGATTTTTGTTTTACCCGGGACAGCCTCTATATTGCAGGCATTGCCACACTTATGGTCATACAAAGGAGGGTTGCACGAAAACGGGAATTGTGTGCCATAATTGTGGGGAAGAGGGACATACTGCAGCAAACTGTGGAGTCCCTAAGAGATGCCATCTATGCGGAGAGGAAGGACACTTGGCATGGCAGTGCACAAAAAGGACATATGCCCAGGCAGCAAAAGGGGGCATTGTGCTAGAAGAAGAGGAAGAGACAGTGAAGGTTCTGGGAATTTGTGAGATGGAGAGTTCCCAAGAGGGAGGGCTTGATCCGGCTATAACAGCAATGTATGAGGAGGACTTAAGAAGGGAAGAAATGGTAGAGAGTGGCCCAATAGAGGGGGAGGTGGAAGTGGAAATAATGGACACGACCGGACCCAAGAAAGGGGCGCAAAAACGTAGTTTACAAGGTGACAATGATGTTTGTACAGTTGATGGGGAGGGGAAGAGTGAGCTACGGCAAGATAAGGTGACGAAGTCAAAGTTTTGTGCGCTGGATTTGTCCAGTATTGACGGGAGTGGGGAAGAGGAACAGACCGTGAGTAAAGGAAAAGAGGAAAATAAGAAATTAGATAGGGAAGCGCAAGAAACAGAGGAGAAGGCAGGCCCTGGTGGTGCGAGTGGAAAAGGTAAAGAGGGAAAGAGTAAGTGTAAAGGGTTTGTTGTTAGTGGAAGCAAAAACGAGTCTTCGCAAGGGATAGAAACAAAGGAAGATAAGGTTAGCCAGAGTAAAGTGGAGCCTAGAGAGAAGGGTGTAGAGGGTAAAGTTAAAAAAGTATCAGGGAAGGTAACCCTAAAAGAGAAAATGGAACAATTTGAGAACGCAGTGGGAGATGTTCTATTTTGGTGGGTATTTTCCGGAAGCAGAATGCGGGTAGTATTGATAAACAGATAATAGAATGATTGGAAAAAATGATGTACCAAAGAAAACAGCTGACAAAAGAGCAATATGAAGAATTAAAAAAGGAGCATGTACAGTGGGTTAAAATAAAAGAGGCTAGGGGAGAGGTGAGGGACAAAGAGAGTAGCGAGCAACAGCTCGTCCTCACAAAAAAGTCAGATAAGCGTGGAGGGAACTAAAATACCGAGAAGTGTAAGTGGAGTAAGTGGGAACGAAAGTGAAGAAAAGGCAGGCAAAAAAGGGATTGTACAGGCAAAAGAGGCAAATTCTGCGGGAGATAGTAAGGGGAGGAGCACCCAGGGAATGGATGAAGTAGGGCTTACAAAGGAAGAGGTTTTGCACAATCAACTTGCGAGGGGATTTGGGCGGAGATATTGGGAAGTGAAAGAGGCAAGGGACGAGTATGAAAAAAGTGTGAGGTCTGGATTCCAATTAGAGGAAAGTAAGAGAGATTTGGAACGTATGGAGAAAGAATTAAAACAGATGATCGCATCACTTGAGAATAGAGAAAGGGTTTTTGTTTTTAAATGAAAGAATCTTGAAGTATATGGTTCTTATCTTTGTATGATGTTTTGGTTATAGGGTTTTTTCGTAAAGTTATGTTTTTTTTTTTCCCTTCTGAAAAGTTTATCTTTGTGTTTGTATATATCAGAAGGATGAAGGAAGAAAATGTAAATATATTATGTTTTGGTGTCTTTCTAATGTTAGGTGACTGTTGTCACTATGGTGTGTTTTTTTGGTTTCCAAAAAAGTCTGTAAACTTAAAAAAGTTGTTGAATAAAAAAGTTAAAAAAAAAAAGCTGGTGGAGTCATTTGCTGCTACGCTGCACAGCACTTGACACTTGCACGGATAATTTGCACACCCCTACATTTTCTGCACTGGCACCCCTTATTGCCTTCCGCTGAGGGGTAGCCATTATTTTTTTACCCGCCAGGCTTCCGGGTCTGGCGTGCACTTGTGCACATTTTGTTGTTTTGTCTGAGCACTTCCTGCACTGCATCACACAGCGCACTGGAGCACTCGCACCATGGATTGTGTTTTGTTATTTTTGGGTTATCAGTCACCTAATTTTCTTCGGAGAATGCAAGACTGCGTGCTGGTCGGTGGTCGCCATTCCCTCGGGAGAAGACTGCGGTGGGCGAGTAGGTGTGAGCCGAAAGCCCTAAAGGCCTGGAACCTCCTGCTGCGCCTACTGCACTAGGAGGGAACAGGATGGACGTCGGATTCTTCGGATGACGACGTCGGTGTAACATCAGGACTTTTCCTGGCCCTCGTGGCTGAAGAGGACTGACCATGTCATGGACTTGCAGCTCTCCGGAGTCTATAGTCACAGGTTTTGCGCACCTGGTCTCACTTGACCATGAGCACGGTTTTTAGAGGTGAAATCACTTTTTCACCACCCGGGCTACAAAAAAAAAGCTGTGTAGCTGAGACTGTGTCCCCTTGGCCTTGAGTCATCGTCCCTTCGGGGACTAAAGACTCCTGCTGCTTTGGGGGGGGTGCACGCCCTCTCGAGCTGAGAGGAGTGATCCTGAGCAAGCGGTTCTGAGCGAGCAGATGCGGAAGTGAGGGGCCGGCGCCTTTGCCTGGTGGGATCGCCCGAAAGGGCTTAACCCACCTGCTGCAATTAGGGTGCCGCACCTGAGCTTATTCAAGGCGGACGATGGCTTTCGGTGGGATAAGGAATACAGTCCGGTTCCTGATTGAGGAAGCCGAGAGGGACCGCGTGAGACTGCAACATTTGGTGAAGAAAGTCCTTGGAGAGATGCTGGAGCTGGACGAGACGAAAGTGTACTGCCTCCAAGAATTCCCGAGGCAGGGCATTTATGACCTGACCCTGAATACAGATGCGGATTGCTGGAACATCTATGAAATGTGCCGTGAGAGGAAAGAGGATCCAAGGCTGTTGGGAATCAGCGTGGCCCCGAGCTTTATGCTGGAGGACAAGCCGCTTATTGTACATCTGTATAACCCTTTTGTACAGAAAGAGGACATTGTATGTTTCCTGTGGAGATATTGTTCTCTGGTAAGGGGAGGAGAAATGTTAAGAAATGTCTTTTTTAACGGAAAACAGCGTTTTTGGGTGCGTTTTAAGCCTGACCCAGAACGAGGAGGAGTAATGCAACCGCCTGCAAGTTTTGCCATTGGTGGGGAATGGGGCTTCTTAAACTACCCTGGCCAGCCTGTTTATTGCAGGAATTGTCACAAATATGGACATACCAAGGAGGAGTGTGACAAAGTTGGAACTGTATGCCGCAATTGCGGAGAAGAAGGACACACAGCAATGGCTTGTCGAGTCCCAAAAAAGTGCGACTTGTGTGGGGAATGTGGACATTTAGCACGGCAGTGCACAAAAAGAAAATCTTACGCCCAAGCGGCAAGGGGTAGTGAGCCTGGAGATACCACAGAGTTTGTTGGACTGATCTTTGGGAAGGGACAGACGGAAGAGGGAAGGATGGACTTACAGGAGGGGGGGATCTCAGAAGTGGAGGAAACCCCTGAGTTTCTACAAGGAGAAACTTCAGGAGAAGAAATTGAAGAAACTTTGGCGGGTTCTACAAGCGATATCTTGAAGAAAAAAGAGGAAGATCTCTTCCTGGACTCCTTGGCCCAGAAACCGGAGGTGGGGGGAGGGGAGGAGACGGGAGCAGTCCATCAGAAAGATGCGGGGGAGGGGGAAATACGGTCATTGAGTGTGGTGGATCCTAGCTGGGCAGAAAGTATGGAGGTTCAAGATGCACAGAGGGTGAGGGAAGGTCCCCAAGATGTTTTGGAGGAGGAAATGGAAATAAGAGGGAAAAAAGCTCAAAAGCGTAAAAATCTGCAAGGGATAGAAACAAAGGAAGATAAGGATAGCCAGAGTAAAGTGGAGCCTAGAGAGGAAGGTGTAGAGGGTAAAGTTGGATGTTCTATTTTGGGTGGGTATTTTTCGGAAGCAGCATGGGGGGAGTAGTGAGGAACAAATAATAGAAAGATTAGAAAAAATTATGTACCAAAGAAAACAGCTGACAAAAGAGCAATATGAAGAACTAAAAAAGGAGCATGTGCAGTGGGTTAAAATAAAAGAGGCTAGGGGAGAGGTGAGGGAGAAGGAGAGAAGTGAGAGCAATAGCTCGTCCTCACAAAGTCAGATAAACGTGGAGGGAACTAAAAAACAGAGAAGTGTATGTGGAGTAAGTGGGAATGAAAGAGAAGAAAAGGCAGGCCAAAAAGTGATTGCTCAGGCAAAAGAGGCAAATTTAGCGGGAGATAGAAAGGGGAAAGTGGTTGAGATAGATACAGAAAAGAGGGAGAAAGTAAGCAGAAGTGAAAGTGAAGGAGAAGTAGGGAAGAGGACAGTTGTTGGTAAGAAAGAACCAAAAGAAAAAGGAGGACTCATTAGGGGAGGTGAAAGCATCTGAACGTAAGGTAATGGGGGGAAGTAGGAGTGAGAGTGGAAGTGGAAAGAATAGGGAAAGTAAAGGTTGTCAGGGACAGAGAGTAAGAGCAGTGGAAACAGAGCATATGAGGAAGTATAGGGAAGGACTTGGTTTCGCTACATTAGAGCAATTTTATAATTTTATAAAGGGCATCGCACAGAGCAATGCAAAGGCACGGGGTATGTTAGAGCAAGTAGAAAGAATCCTTAAAGACAGGGAAATACAGAAAGTATAAAATGTAATGTTTCAGGTGGTTGTTTTTGTGTTTCCTTTTGAAAATTACTTAGTATGAAATGGAAAAAAAAATTTTGCCGTTGTGTTGGTTTTTTGTCTTGGCAATATAAGAAATGTGTAGTGATGGTTTTTTGTTGGTTACCTTTTGTAAAGGGATACTTACTGGTTGTTAATATGTGAACCGTTAATTAAAAAAAAACAAAAAAAAAAAGCTGTCTGTTGGTGGGTTTTCTGGCTATGCATCTTAACCCTGACTTTGCTCAAAGCTGTGACCATGCAGCAAGCTTAAGCCTATAGGGAACCATGTTAAAAATGGTTTTTGAAGCAAAAAGTGGCACTGTGGGCTCATTTGCATGTCATTCCCCAGAATCCCTTGCTGCAGTGGAAGTGCTGTGTGCTGGGTGATAATGGTGAAAGGCGGGGTTGCAGACCTGCCTAAGACATGCAGATGAGCATACAGTTGTATTTACATTTATATATATATATACATATATATACATACATACATATGTATAGTGACCCCAGTGTGTGTACACACGCACACACGCACACACGCACACACGCACGCACACACGCACGCACACACGCACACACGCACACACGGCAAATACATATTGAATACGCATTTTTCTTTTGAGTTGACTTTTTTATGCAAACAAGAAGTCGCCCACGTTTAAAAAAAGAAAAAAAGCATGAAAACGTGAAAAACACTTTGTGGTATTGATACAGAAGGGAGGGGGGGGGGAGCAAATTCCGTCATTTTCATCTTACAACTTTTTGCTTGAATGTGTCAAGGTCTTTGCTCCAATGTTTGTGTGGCAATAGGAAGAGTCACTTTTTTGATCTTTTGTGCCAAATGAATTAGCCAAGTATGAAGTGGCATAGACAGCTATTCATCAGCTAACACTTGTGGGAACGCTCTTACATTTGATGCGAACACAATCAGAAAATGGAGCAATGCAACCCAACGCATTCCTCTTTACCCTTTACATTGATAGCATGTCATCATCAGCAAGTCTCTCGTTGGTTTGCCCTCTTAATTACACATGGGAAGAAAGAAAAGTTTTGTAATGAGATATACAGGTAAACCCTGTTATAACGCGACCCGTTATAACGCGAATCGGTTATAACGCGATTTTCCCGTGGCTCCCGGTTTTTTTTACATTTTTTTTACATGGCAGATCAGGTCATTCGTTTTCAATTAAGGTAATCATAGGCTGCATATATTAAAACTATAAAAGACTATTATTATGATTATTTTTAAAGTGCCGCTTGTATTGCCTCTTTAAATCCCCGGGAGCCTCTCTCAGTTTGTGGTAGGACTAATTCATTAACATGGCTCCAACAGGAATGTGTGTAAGGTTCATTCTAATTGGACATGACTGTTTAAGAATGACTTGGGCCCACGTCCAGATCTCACTGTCACTTATTCTGTATAATAAGCTACTACTGCTGGCTCCTAATTCTGTTTTTTAACTATCTGCAGTAATGAATTTGGACAGCTCATTGTTGTTCGCCAGAAAAAAGGACACAGTTCTGCCATTGTAAAGTGCTCAATTATAGGTGCTTTCTGGTAAAAAAAAAAAAAGGAGTGGAAGTGAGCAGCAGTGACAGTCCTGACAGGCTAAAAGAAATGCTCCATCTATAGGGTCCTAACCCTGTAATGCTGGTTTAGTAATGCTTTGGCAGCACAAGGAGCGACACAGCGCAATGAGGACTTATTTATGGAGTCTTTAAGTGTGCAATTGGTGTGGAAGAAAAAGTGGGGATGACCCCCAGGTGGTGCTTCAAATATGCCAGGTAGTCAAATGAATTATATATAAACACTTAAAAAATCGGTATAGCTAAGTGAATAAAGCGGTCTGAGTGTCCCGTGGGTATGCCGATGGCTATCATGCCTAATAAATATTTTTTTTTTGCATCAGGCCCTCTTCTTTTGATTTTCTTTCTTGCGGCAGTGCTCTGCTCTCTCACCACGTTCACAATTGGTGTGGAAGGAGTAATAGTCATCCACCAGCATCTGCTTACTGTCCTTACTTCTAAACACCGAGGGCTGGTTACTCTTCTTTCTCATACAGAGCCCTACGATTGAGGAATAACGTACCCGATTCTCCCAAGGCTCCTTATCGATACAGAGGACTTTATGGAGCAAATGTATGAAGGCAAAAGTGGGGGCAATTCTGGGGCAAAATAACTGCACTGTACGTATCAAAGAAAAAGGTCCCACCAAAATCAATAGGATGTTTTTTCTACATGATACATATGGTATTGTGCAGTTATTTCTCAACAGAATTGGCCCACTTTTCACTTGATACATTTTCCCCTGTGTGCCAAGGCAAAAATGGTGCAATTCTGGGGCAAGACAAATGTATACCATATGTATCAAAGGAACATCTCACTGAAAGCATTAGTATTTTTGTTTGATACATCAGGGTGCAATTGTTTTGCCCCAAACCTACTCCGCATTTGCATTGATACATAGACCCCAGAGCGTTCAAGACTGCCTCTGTGTCATACATTACCCGTGTCTTACTGTAACTGCTCATTCCCACCATTGGCATTTGTGCCGTTCTTTCTAAGAGGAAAGGGAACTAAGGCCATTGGCATGTTTAATAAAAGAGGTTAAATGGAATTGACACCTTCGAAATATCAGCCATGTAGAAGTATTTTTTAATTCTCCCCCAAGGGAGCAGATGTAACAAACTGAAAGTGATGCAATTCTGGGGAAAAAACTGTGAAGAATCCTATTTATTTCTACGGGGTTTCTTTTCTATGATACATATGTGCCGAAGGAGGAGAATTATCAGCTTAAAGAAAGCACCAATAAAAGTTTGTTAGTTTACTCAATTGTCCGCTTGCGTTTGAGTGAAATGTAAGACAGAGTTTCCGTCTTTTTACGCAAATTGTTAGTCAACAAAGTTTCCATCACCTCAGACCTGGTGGAATTTTTTTTTACCCAAAAAGAAAATATGAAAGTGACGCACAGGCAATGAGTTTGACGCATCTCATTATAAACTATGTGTCCTGTAACTCATCTCTAACTACTACTGTTAACACTCCCTGAATGCCAAGATGACACAAATGGCACAAAGCTTTTAGCAAGAAAATGCATAGTCATAAGATCAAAATAATGCAATGTTTCTTCACATTTGCTTTTTTTGGTGGTTAGCAATATATATATATCTATATATATATATATATATATATATATAGATATATATATAAAAAATATATATATATATATATAGCCCATACTCCCCCCTCCCCCCAATCTCAGATCAGGTCCCCTAAGGTGTTCTGGGGTCTGGCTATATGTCTCTGTGTGGTCCATACCTGCTGGCAACAGGAGGGCCTGAGTCTCCCGCAATGACATGGGGGACAACAGGAACAGGTTACTCGGGTAAATGCCTTCGTTCTCGTTCAATGGTGCAGCGCCTCCATCTGTAGTAAGCCCCAGGGATGCGGGGTGGAATCCCTACCGCAGAAATCCCCCTCCCAGGGATTGAGAGATTCCAGTCTCACAAAAGGATTATCATTAAAAGCAGCAGTCTCTTTATTCTCTTGGGCAGCAGCAGCAGCCGACAGGTACAGTGATGCACAGTCCACTACTGTTCTCCCTTGTGATGGTCCCTGCCGTCACTCTGGACCAAAGGCATCCAGAGTCGGGCTAGCTCTTCCCTCACCCCTTAAGCAGGATGCGAGGTACTTGGTCCACCTCACTAACTATAACTATAGCAGCTCTAATCATGAGCTGCTCACTCCTAACACTAACTCACTCAGACTTCTGTCACTAAATAGGAAGTGCACTGCTCTTTATGATATCAGCAGGCACCGCCCCTGTCTCTCTTGATTGGACACAGGGTCAGGTGACCTACCTCCACCATTCAGGGCGAGTGCTAAAGTGGGGGAAACCCATGATAACTCCTGGCAACCTGTCCTTACAGGGATTATACCAGGAGGAGGATAGAATTATAGCCCCATTTCTTACCAGGGCTACATATATATATATATATATATATATATATATATATATATATATATATATATATATATATTGTTTTATTTCTTCACATTATTTTGCTGTTAAATTGCCTCCACATGGTTTTTCTCATTGACCTAATGAAACCACAGCACATTGAATGTTCCATTTCTCTCCAGCCATTCATGTATATTTAGAGATTGTGATGTCGTGAATAATCAGATGTATGGGTGTGATGTCGTGAATAATCAGATGTATGGGATGGGAGATTGGAAGAGAAGAGGAACATGTAAACAGAAACAATTAGCATTGAAATATTTTTACTTGAAAAAAAGCTTGTCAAGAATTGGGTATAAACAGTGCACTGTGCCACATACATTATGGTGTAGGCATGCTAAGCATTGATAGCTTCTGTTTTTCCCTACTGGAAACATTCCAAAGGAAACTCTACTTATTCCTCATAAACATAGGAACCTTTGAACTACAGGACAGTAGCACAGTGGAGAGTATGAGAATAGGATGCAAAGCAGACAGAACTGGTGCCAGTTGCCAGCGGGTGTCTTTGCAATTCAAGTCGACTGCCAGAGCATTGTTAGAATAGCCTAAGCATAATTCAGGGTAGAGAATGGGGCATGTTACCCCAAATCATTGTCTACCGTTGAATGGTTTGATTCATTATATGAATAACATTGATTATTTGTTAATAAGAAGCATCATTTCGGCAATTATTTTATTTAGCTGTGTCTTATGTTATAAGGCTGTATCTATCAAAATATTTCAATGGTTATATTGAAAAAGATGTGCCTCCTCGGCCTATTTTAGATTTATACTGAAGTCACAGCCTAGTTCTGGAAAATCATGATGACAAATATATATATATATATACAGTGTTCGACAAACCTATACATTTGCACGCCCCAGGTGATTGGATATAACATCGTGGCGAGCTCCTATTGGCCCAAGCAGCACACATGTGGTATTAGGTGGCGAGTAGATTTTTTTGGTCGGCGAGTAGATTTTTTGGTGATTTGTCGACCACTGTATATATATATTTATATATATATATATATATATATATATATATATATATATATATCACAAACATTTAAGCTTTTTGACAGGGGGTATTGTTACATCATTTAAAATCTATCCCTTTTCTTATTATTGAGAGAAGCTCATTGGCCAATATTTACTAAGGGGTGATCTTTCAGAATACACCTTCCAGTTGAGTTGGCTGTAAAGGAAGCATTGGAGCCATTAGCAAATACAAAGAAAAAAAATCACCAGAATCCCACATACGGTGTCGTAGCATTGGATTTGCTGTGTTTTATTGCCTTGCTTTTTGTGTGAGGTCATAACTGTGCTGGAACTAAATCGGCTGCAAACTTATGAGATGATTTGGGGAATTATATTTTCTATCTGCACTTATGAGCTAATCATATCAAAGTGAGGTTTATAGTTTTTGAATTTACTATTATTATTGCTAATTCAATTTATTCAAAATGTGCCCATTATTTTATGCTTTGCACATCTTAAACATGACTGATTTAATTAGCTTCACTACACACGACTTTCCTTTGTGCCCCGTATTTTCTTTCTATTTTCTTGGAGCCATTAGTACAAGGGAGGGCATGACAGCAGGTAACCAATGTACCTGTGGCCAGGACCAAAACAATGATGCTTTAAGAGAAATAAATGATAGTTCAGATTAGGCTAGGGTAGTGGAAAGCGTGGGGTTAAATAATAAGAAGCATGTTGGGAGAGTGGTAAAGCACAAGGGAGAAATGGGATGTGATGAAGTGAAATATGCTAGGGTTTCTGGATCTGAGCAGGTGGAAACACACACCTTGAAATATTGGACTAATCATTAGGTAGGGCGGTGTAAGGGGGGAAGTGGTAGTGTAAAGCTTTTATGGAAAGATGAACCTACTGCAAGCATGCTACTCCCTTTGTGTACTATATCATTGTAGACTATTGGCAATATGTTTCATATCATTTTAAAAATAATTTTTAAAAAAAAGAAAGAAAGAATATGCTCAGTGTTAGGTAAATCCTTTTTACATTTTATGTCACAGAAGCGGAACAAATGCACTGAAAAAAAAAGAATGGAAAGTTGCAAAAGACCAATAAAAAGTAGCAAAAAGTGAATACCTGTATTATCTTATGACTACAACAATTCTAGACAAATACAAGCTTGCAAATCCCATTTTATTTTCAAAAACGACAGTTCTGAGTTTCCCAAATGTATTCCATAATGAAATTAGGACCAGACTCTCATTTAGGTGCCTATTCATTAAACAGTGATAAAACCAGTGCATTGCTGATCGAATTTGCATTTTTTTTATCGCGCTATAAAACATGTGGGTCAAAACGGTATTCACTAAGTTCACTTAAAATATGTAGCATCGAACGACTTGTTTTTTCTAAGTGTTATCGCACTATAAATCCTAACACTCTGCAACTGTTTGTTTAAACTGCAGCCTGGAAGGAATCTGCTATGGTAATGAAGGGGTTAACCCCCAGCCCCTCCCGCTACTCACCCAGGAGACCTAACCACCCAGTCTAGGCCAAGTACCCCCTTCACCCAATCCCTCTATCCCCAATAAACATTAAAATACCAATACCTACCAATACACAATCCACCGTGTGTACCCCCAACAACCCTCCCCCCCTAACACATACAACACAGTAATGGTCAAAATTACTATTATCCCCATATTTGCCCATTAAAAATAAAACATAACCCAGCCAGCATAAAGTAAATAAAAGTTGCACTTACCCCTGCCAGGATGAAGACCGTCCTCATCTTTCTCTCCGTTCTTGTCCTCTGTAGGCAGGAATATTAAAATAAAATAATAAAAAAATCTAATGGCCACTAACATCTTAATCACCTTAGCGGTTAGTAACCACTATAGTAATTAAGGGGTTAACCCCCCTCCCCCGCTACCCAACCAGGAGGCCTAACCACCTTACCTGGGGCTACCCAGCTACCAACTACCCCTACCCTCCACTCCCACTACCCATTGATTGGCACACTGTTAAACCATGCCCATATAATATGGACAAGCTTTGCTACTATAGCAATAAGTGGGCAAGCTAAATAAAAACAGCACCAAAAATAAGCAACAATAAAAAAAAACAGCAAGAGTAAACAAGAATTAAAAAAAAACAATCACCAAAAATAATTACTATAGATGTTACTAACCACTAAGGTGATTAAGGAGTTAGTGGCCATCAGTTTGTTTATTTATTGTTATTTTGCTGCCCATGGAGGACGGCAAGGATGGGGAGGAAGACGAGGGTGGCCTTCATCCTGGCAGGGGTAAGTAGAACTTTTATTTACTTTATGGTTTTATTTTGAATGGACAAATGCACTATTATCCATATCTGGTCAGCCTTCAGCTGGCGCCAAAATATTGCAAGATTTTAAAGTTCGATATGCTCAGTGAATAACAATTGCTGGCAAAAAAATTGTCAGTTTGGCCTTTTTTGGCTTCTCGTACAACTTTTTTTGGTCACAGTGTTAAAGCTCGTTAAAAAGTCATTATAGCGTGATGCTGCACATGTCACTACTTCGTGACTAGTAAAACAGGCAATATTGCGCTTTTAGGTCTTTTAACGTGCATTAAGCCACTTATCACTGTTTAGTGAATGAGCCCCTTAGACTTCCAGACATCATCCCTATACAATTTCTGAGTGAAAAGGGATGTGTCGGAAAATGGGCGTTTAGCGTAAACAGTCAGTTGTCCAATTACTATGTCAGTGAGAAATAAATATGTCACTTCTTAACGAAAATATCTTCATAAAAAAAAGGTTTTAGTGAGCTTTAAAATTTTGGATTCATGATACATTTTCCATTAGTTTACAATACTTAAAAGAATATACTTGTTGAATGGCTTATACCGACAAAGCATATTGTCAAGTGTCTAACATTAATATGATGATATACAGTATTAAGTCATCACTTTGTACTGATTATTGCACAATGGGTGGAGATCCTATACGAAGGAGTATGATGCATGCTCAGTGGTAAACTGAAAGTCTTCTTTGAAGAAAGATGTGGGAGAAGGCTGAAAAAGTTCCTATCCCATAAGAAAGTCTAGATTAGGTCTCAGGACTAAATGTGGCATCTGTGATGACGTTTTGGATGCAGAAAGCATAAGAAAATCAAATGTTGATTGATAAAATGGAGCAAAACAATAACAACATACATATATGCTGGGTGGACAAAAAATCCATCCAGGAATAGTCTAAACTGTTATCTTATATTGCTTAAGGTATTAAGGTCTTCTGCTCTTGGGACTAGAAAGTTTATCTTCTCTTACACTGATTATTTTTATTCGCTTCTAAATGGACAAAAATGTTCTGTAATTAAGGATAGTGATTATTATAACATTTTGTAACTATGCATGAACTATATCGCAGGAGAACAAATACACCGGTACTCATGAAAAGTATGCTTCGTTCTTCTGATATACATTATTTGAAAGGGGACACATTGTATCATGACTGGTCATTTACAGTAACTGGAATATTCCTTTACCTTGGAGAGGATGCTGTGTGAATTATGTTGACTGTTTTTTCCATCAATGCATTGTTGAATTGTATCTCCGTCGTTGCTTTACCAACAAGCGAGTGTTATATTTCCAACTTCTTTCCAATGTAGGGTACATATTTTGCAGCCTAGTTATGGAAATTTACTGTATATCAAATATAGGGGTTTATTCTATAAGTCTTCATAAAATAAATCGCTGGGCTGGTTACGCTGCCAGTTTTTTGAGCGTTCCCAAAATAGACGAGTGTTCGGCGATGTAATGATCGCCCCTCTCAAAAGGGCTCACCGGTGATTTGTTTTGGACGGCAGAGAGAGAGCCGCCTCTCCCTGTGTATCTCGCCAGCTATTGCAGGCTTTTAATACAAATTTTAATACTAGTGTACGTGAGCAGGGGGTCTCCGGAGCAGAACTGTGTTGATTTCACATCTGGGGACACCCTGCTTGCCGAGATACAGGCCCCGTTATGGGGTCATTTAAATGTCTTGCGTCACGTGACCATGGGAATTATATGCATAGGAGATACTGGCACCTGTATCTTGGGAAGCAGGGGTCCCCGGACCTCAAATCAATGCGGTTCTGCGCCGGAGACCCCCTGCTCATCTACACTAGTATTCAAAATTGTATTAAAACAGCTTCATTAACTTAGCGGCTAGCTGCTAAGGCAATGAAGGGGTTAACCACCAGTGCCCGGTTTATTGTGGGTAGCGGGGGTGGGTGAAGGGGGTATTTGGCCCTTGGTGGGTGTTTAGGCCTTGGGGGTGGTTGTGGGTTGAATTAACCCCTTCATTACCTTAGCGGTTAATACCGCTAAGGTAATGAAGGGATTAACCCCTCCCTCTAACACCCGGTAGGCCTAAACATCCACCCTGGGGGCTACTCCTCCCTTCAACCAATCCCTGTACCCAAAATAAACAAAAATACACACAACAGCTTTACTACCCACCTCCTCTACTCCCAAGATCTCCCCCCCTGCCCCCCAAAACATATAGTACATTAATGGGCAAAGTTACTACTATCCATATATGGATAATAGCTCATTTGCCCATTCAAAATCAAACATTTGCCAGCATAAATAAAGTAAATAAAATGTCTACTTACCCCTGCCATCATGAAGGGTGTCCACATCAGCATTCTGCCGGTCCATGTCCTCCTTGGGCAGCAAGAGTACATGAAAAAATACAATATAAAGGCCCATAACACCTTAATCACCTGTTACGGTTGTGCTCGCCACAAACCGGGGCCGGACCTCGTGGCTGAGGCTGGGTTATGAAATCACCGAACTTAGACCGCGCAGACTGGTCCGGAGTGCGAAGTTCATAGTCAAACAGGCCGGGTTCAGGACTGGAGAGAGCAGCGCAGTCAGTTGACGAGCCAGGGTCAGGATAAGAGACATCAGGGTAAACGTTGTCCAAGCGGAGTTTCGGCAACAGGAAGTCAACCAGGTCCCGCTTCAGCAAAATAGTTGCAGGGCGGGAGCGGGTTCTGCGCGAGCGGCGATCATGGCCCATGGTACCGGTCTCAGGAAGGAGAAGGCAGACCAGAGTGGGCACACCGCCAGGCAGCACTGGTAAACCAATGCTTCAGCGCTGGAGTCCAGAACGAGCCTGTGTGAGGAGAGAGAGCTACAGACCTCAGGACTCAGAAGACAGGCCTCTGCAGAGGAAGGGCAGCAGGCCTCAGTGAACAGGGAGCTGAAGTAAACGCTGGAGATCCATAGCTTCAGCACAGGAACCAGGACACAGCCTCTGCAATGGAGAGAGAGCAGCAGGCCCCAGGAACCAGGAAACACAGGCCTCAGCGAAGTAGCAGCAGGCCTGGAGGAAACAGGAACTAATGCTGGAATACTTCCACAGGATTAGTCACGAGGAAAACAAGCAAAGGCTTATGGCTGAACACAGTAACGTCCAAGAAGGATTATGCTCAGCAGAGAAGGATTGTGGGAATGCAGTACTTAAAGTACCAATCCCCGGAGGAGGGTGTGAGGGCACTGCTCCAATAAGTGAGTACAAGGCTAGGTTGCAGTGATAGCCCACACAGCTGCTGTTGATAGCAAAGAGGGAATTAGTGAGAACAACAACACCCTGCAAGGCTACGAGAAAAGCCAGGCGTGGATTCCTGACATCACCATAGCGATTAATAACCACTATAGTAATTATGGGGTTAACCACCGTTCCCCGCTACCCACCCATGAGGCCTAGCCACCTGCCCACCCTGGCCCCACTATACCCACCCCGGCCCCACTATACCCACTCCATACCCATTGATTGGCACTGTGGTATATCATACCCATATAATATGGGCATGTTAAGCAACTATAGCATAAAAATCATTAAGGCCAAAAATACATAATAATAAAAGAAATACACAAGCAGCTCAACACCCCAACAATAAAATAATTAAAAAGCCTAATAGTACACATGAATAACATTTAGATATCACCAAAACAGCAAAAGAATAACAATTATGTTATTCCAAAACATAAGAATAAAATTAAATAAACACCTACCCAACCAATTCAAGAAATAAAAAGCACTAGCCAACAAATCAATTCAAGAAATAAAAGCACTTGCCAACAAATCAATGAAATACATAAAACCACTAGCAAACAAATCAATTAAATAAATAAAACCACAAGCCAAGAAATCAATTAAATAAATAAAATCACCAGCCAACAAAACAATAAATTAATTTAAACCACCAACCAACCCTAAAATGTACTAAAAACAAGCCATCCAAATTCCAAACAATTTAATCAAAACAATAAACAGAAATAAAAAAAATTACAATCAATTCAAAACAAGCATTTGCAAAAAAATGAATTTCCTGTCTGTGACAGGGTGAATGAACGTCACAAGCCATATACCTGGCAAACTTATGTTTACGCTTGCAGTGCAGCAGTGACGAGGTTAAGTTTCAGTTGAGAAGGGCTGCTTAATTAGTCTGACCCCAGCTGCATAATCAAGGTGTTTTAAAACCCCCAGGCTGTAAACACATGCAAGCTAGCTGGTCAGGAGATAGGACTGAAATACTGAAGAGATTACTGCTATAAGGTCTGTTTTTCAAAGTACATGTATGATAACTGTCTGTGTCCTGCATGCTGAAGAGAAGCTGCCTTGTTTTCTATGCTGAAGAGAAGCTATTTTGTTTTTGTCTGCTGAAGAGAAGCTATTTTGTTTTTGTGTGCTGTTTGTTTTTAAGGCTCAATAAATAAGCCTTATCAAGAGAACCCGCGTGTGTGGTTGCATGTACCCTGCAACATATGGTGTCAGAAGTGCTGGGATTTTGAGAGGCCCCTGCAGTTGAAGGGCCACACACCCACAAAAATTAGAAAAATGGAAGAATTTTTAAAAGAGTTTCTGTGCGAGCAGACCAGACAGTAGGGACTGTTAATGCAGGAGCAGACCAAACAGCAGGGACTGTTAATGCAGGAGCAGGCCCAACTACTATTGCAGCAGCAAACCCAGCTCCTAACCCAGCAGCAGGCAGCACAGGATGAGCGGATGGCCAAGCTGCTGACCCAATTCCAGGGGTCTGCCAGTCCAGAACTTGCGAATAAACCCCCGGTCCTCCTGAGGAAAATGGCTCCGAACGAGGATCCAGAGGCTTTTCTACTGACATTTGAAAGGGTTGTCGAAGCTCAGGTCTGGACTGCAGATCGCTGGGCAACTGCTTTGGCCTCGCTCCTCATAGGAGAAGCCCAGGCCTCATATCAGGGCCTCCCAGCTGATCAGGCAATGGACTACCAACAAGTAAAAGCCGCAATACTGGATCGCTTAGGTCTGACCCCAGAGACCTACGGCAGTAGTTCCGGAACCTGAAGTACACCACTAAGATGAGACCCCGGGTCCTCGCTCAGCGATTATTGGACTTGTGTACTCGCTGAATACAACCCGAGGAGCGCACAAATGAGGCAATTCTTGAGCAAGTGGTGTTGGAACAATTCCTACAGATAATACCCCCTTCCGCACGCTCGTGGGTAAAACGCCACGCTGCTGAAACCTTAGCTTTGGCGGTCCTACTCGTTGAGAACTTCCTTGGGCCGAGGATCAGGCGAGTGCCCTGGACCCGACGGATCCAACTTCACCAGCACTTGCAGATACCCAAAAAGGGAAATTGGAACAACGGGGAAACTACGGTCCCTCCATACGTAACCGCCAAGTGCCACGAAAGGAGCAGTCCTTCCAAAAGGAAGAAGTCAAAACGCCATGCACCGCCCATACCCTCACCCCCTTCCTTTTGTCAGCTTGTCGCCAAATGAGAGGAACTTCCGAGGACATCGCCCACAGGACCCACCAGATGCCTGGTCTCCAGTATCCAGTCCAGCGGAGCGCTATCCGCGGCACCCTGCTGCGAGGGAACCCTCTCCATGTTCCACCTGCGGAGAACAAGGCCACCGGCATGTGGACTGTCCACAGATGGATTGTTCCTTCAGCAGGACCGTCGCCTTGGCCTTCACTGGAGAAAATTACAAGCCCTAGCTACTTCCTGCCCAGGTTGGGGGAAAAACCATCCAGGCCCTTGTAGATTCGGGCTCTGGGAAAACTCTGGTCTTCCAGGAACTGTTACCGCCTAACGTGTGTTCTTTTGACTCCCCATGGAGTATAGAATGGATACACGGCGAAGTAAAACGGTTTCCGACGGCCAAAATCCGACTACAGGTAAAAGGTCAGGAGGCCTACCTCGAAGTAGTCGCTCCTTGGCTCCCTGCCCCAGTTGTGCTCGGCCAGGACTGGCCTTTCTTTTCGGAACTAATGGCTCCAGTCTCTCATGAGGAGCCTTATTCTATGGCTCAGGAGATCCCTGGCAAACTGTTCCCCTTCTTGGCAGACCTTTTTCCCAGTAGACACCGGGTTCAAAAGACTCGGAAGCAAAGACGCTCTGACAAACAGGACTGGTTGCAGAAATCTGGGTCTCAAGGTGACCATTCTAGTAGCCAGAAGTCACAAGTGATGGCAGGGAATGGCCAGAGGGAGGGGGATATGGGCCCTGGAGATTTACCAGACCTATACCTCCCTGATTTTCGCCAGAGGCAAAGGGAAGACCCAGTCCTTGCTAGACAGTATGATAAAGTGGTAAAAATTGATGAGCAGATATTGAATGCACAGGGGGTGATAGTATTCCCCCATTTTGAATTATCGAATGATATCCTGTATAGGGTGAATAGGCAGACACAAACAGGGGAGGTCACCAGACAGATATTGGTTCCCAAGGCGTTTGTTAAATCTGTGTTCACTCTAGCCCATACTGTCCCTTGGGGTGGTCACCTGGGCAGGGATAAAACATTGGACCGTATTTCGTCCCGATTCTATTGGCCAGGGATGCATAGTGATATCGCTAAGTTATGTGCGGCATGTCCGGAGTGCCAGCTAACTAGTCCGAAGGGACAAAAACCAGCCCCTTTGGTTCCTCTACCCTTGGTGTCAGTTCCCTTTGAGAGGATTGGGGTAGACTTGGTAGGACCTCTAGAACCTTCTGCGAAAGGACACAGGTTTATTCTTGTAATAGTTGACTATGCAACAAGATATCCTGAGGCGTTCCCCCTGAGGACAGCAACAGTGAAGCAAGTAACCAACAAGTTGTTGGAGCTGTTCTCACGGGTTGGACTTCCCCACGTTATGTTGATAGACCAAGGTACAAATTTTATGGCTAAACTGATGCAGGATGTCTTAAAATTACTACAGGTCAAGTCTGTTCAGACATCGGTCTACCATCCACAGACGGACGGATTGGTGGAAAGATTTAACCGAACTCTAAAAGGGATGCTGAGAAAATGTGTAGATTAAGAGAAGAGAGCCTGGGATGAACTTCTCCCTTTTCTGCTGTTTGCAGTGCGGGAAGTTCCCCAGGCCTCCACGGGATTCTCTCCATTTGAATTGCTGTATGGCCGCCAACCCCGGGGTATCCTAGACCTCCTAAAAGAGTCCTGGGAGGAACAGCGGTCCCCTTCTAAGAATACTCTGCAATATGTATTGGACCTTAGGAAGCGCCTAGATGTGGTCGGCATTTTGCTAGGGAGAATCTTAGATCAGCCCAGGACAGTCAGGAGAGACATTACAATCAAAATGCTCATATGAGAGTGTTTCACACAGGAGATCAAGTCATGTTGTTGTTACCCAGTTGTGAGAGAAAACTCCTGGCCAAATGGTACGGTCCATTCGAAGAACTCCGCCGCACGGGTGATGTGGATTACGAGATCGCTCAACTAGGGTCCAGGAAGGGTAAACAAATTTACCATGTGAACTTTCTGAAACCCTGGATGATGCAGCGGTCTCTATTCATCCACCCGGTGGAGGAGGAAACGGACTTGGGTCCTCAGCCCCATGGGAAAACATCGTGGGTGATGATAAAATCCCAATGGGTAGACAGTTGTCCTCTGAACAAAAAGGGGACTTGTTAGAAATAATTACACAATTCATGATGTTTTTTCTAATTTGCCAGGGCAAACTAATTTAATTTCACATGTGATCGAGACAGCACCTGGGGTAAAAGTACGTTCCCGTCCTTATAGGTTGCCTGAAAGTCGTAGGGCCCTGGTAGAGAAGGAGGTACAAGAAATGTTACACATAGGAGGGATTGAGGAATCATGCAGTGAGTGGTGTAGTCCACTAGTTATGGTCCCTAAACCCGATGGGAAGGTAAGATTTTGTGTGGACCTCTGAAAGGTCAATGCGGTATCCAAGTTTGACGCATATCCGATGCCAAGGGTGGACGAGTTAATTGACGCCCTTGGTAACGCGGAATATATATCCACGCTGGACTTAACAAAAGGATACTGGCAAATACCTTTAGAGGAAAAGTCTAAGTGCAAAACAGCCTTTGCCACTCCCATGGGTTTATACCAGTTTGTGACAATGCCATTTGGACTGCATGGAGCCCCAGCCACATTTCAGAGACTCATGGATAAAGTGCTGAGACCCCATAGGGCTTATGCCGCAGTCTACCTAGATGACATTGTCATTTATAATAAACACTGGTGGGCCCATCTAAATAGGCTGAAAGCGGTCCTCAAATCTCTGAGAGACAGGGCTCACAGCCATCCCTAAGAAATGTGCCTTAGGTAAGGCGGAAACCAAATACTTAGGGCAGGGTTTCCCAAACTTTTTTTTCCGTGACCCGGTTATTTTTGAACTTCTCCTTCGTGACCCACTAAAATTTTTATCGCCTATACTGGCCTATAGGGCCTGCACAGACACACACACAGCCACTGATACACACACACACACACACAGCCACTGATACACACACACAGCCACTGACAGACACGCAGCCACTGACACACGCAGCCACTGACACACACACTGATACATACACACAGCCTCTGATACACACACACGCAGCCACTGACACACACACGCAGCCACTGACACACACACGCAGCCATTGACACACACACATAGCCACTGACACACACGCAGCCATACAGATACACACACACACTGATACACACACACACACTGATACAGATACACACACACACACTCGCTCTCCCCTATACCCACACACACTCGCTCTCCCCTATACCCACACAGACACAAACAGTGAATTACAGGCAACGACGGATGTGAGTGACTGGAGAGGGGGCCAGGGGCACTTGGGTGGGAGGGAGGGGGCCAGGGGCACGTGGGTGGGTGGGTGGGAGGGAGGGAGGGGACCAGGGGCACTTGGGTGGGTGGGACGGAGGGAGGGGACCAGGGGCACTTGGGTGGGTGGGAGGGAGGGAGGGGACCAGGGGCACTTGGGTGGGTGGGAGGGAGGGGACCAGGGGCACTTGGGTGGGTGGGAGGGAGGGGACCAGGGGCACTTGGGTGGGTGGGTGGGAGGGAGGGGGCCAGGGGCACTTGGGTGGGAGGGAGGGAGGGGGCCAGGGGCACTTGGGTGGGAGGGAGGGAGGGGGCCAGGGGCACTTGGGTGGGTGGGAGGGAGGGGGCCAGGGGCACTTGGGTGGGTGGGAGGGAGGGGGCCAGGGGCACTTGGGTGGGTGGTAGGGAGGGGGCCAGGGGCACTTGGGTGGGAGGGAGGGGGCCAGGGGCACGTTGGGAGGGAGGGGACCAGGGGCACTTGGGTGGGTGGGAGGGAGGGAGGGGACCAGGGGCACTTGGGTGGGTGGGAGGGAGGGAGGGGACCAGGGGCACTTGGGTGGGTGGGAGGGAGGGGACCAGGGGCACTTGGGTGGGTGGGAGGGAGGGGGCCAGGGGCACTTGGGTGGGAGGGAGGTAGGGGGCCAGGGGCACTTGTGTGGGAGGGAGGGAGGGGGCCAGGGGCACTAAGGGGGCCAGGGGCACTTGGGTGGGAGGGAGGGAGGGGGCCAGGGGCACTTGGGTGGGAGGGAAGGGGCCAGGGGCACTTGGGTGGGAGGGAGGGGGCCAGGGGCACTTGGGTGGGTGGGAGGGAGGGGGCCAGGGGCACTTGGGTGGGTGGGAGGGAGGGGGCCAGGGGCACTTGGGTGGGTGGGAGGGAGGGGGCCAGGGGCACTTTTGGGGGCCAGGGGCACTGGGGGCCAGGGGCACTTAGGTGGGTGGGAGGGAGGGGGCCAGGGGCACTTGGGTGGGTGGGAGGGGGCCAGGGGCACTTGGGTGGGTGGGAGGGGGCCAGGGGCACTTGAGTGGGTGGGAGGGAGGGGGCCAGGGGCACTTGGGTGGGTGGGAGGGAGGGGGCCAGGGCACTTGGGGGGGTGGGAGGGAGGGGACCAGGGGCACTTGGGTGGGTGGGAGGGGACCAGGGGCACTTGGGTGGGTGGGAGGGGACCAGGGGCACTTGGGTGGGTGGGAGGGGACCAGGGGCACTTGGGTGGGTGGGAGGAGACCAGGGGCACTTGGGTGGGTGGGAGGGGAGGGGACCAGGGGCACTTGGGTGGGTGGGAGGGGAGGGGACCAGGGGCACTTGGGTGGGTGGGAGGGGAGGGGACCAGGGGCACTTGGGTTAGGGGACCAGGGGCACTTGGGTGGGTGGGAGGGAGGGGGCCAGGGGCACTTGGGTGGGTGGGAGGGAGGGGGTCAGGGGCACTTGGGTGGGTGGGAGGGAGGGAGGGAGGGGGCCAGGGGCACTTGGGGGCCAGGGGCACTTGGGTGGGAGGGTGGGGGCCAGGGGCACTTGGGTGGGAGGGAGGGGGCCAGGGGCACTTGGGTGGGAGGGAGGGGGCCAGGGGCACTTGGGTGGGAGGTAGGGGGCCAGGGGCACTTGGGTGGGAGGGAGGGGGCCAGGGGCATTTGGGTGGGAGGCAGTGACTGGGTGGGGTGACTTACCTTGCCGCCGGACGCTTTCCCCTGCTGCCTCCGATATCCCCTGCTGCCCGGGACGGGAGGTGGGCTTGGGGGGACGGGAGGTGGGCTTGGGGGCACGGGAGGTGAACTCGGGAGGGGGTGCCACGGGAGGTGAGCTCGGGAAGCTGGCTGGGGGGGAAGCAGGCCGCAGTAGGAGCTTGAACTTCCCCCTCCGTCCCACGTAACGTGCGGGCCGCAGAGGAGCTGGTACTTCCTCCTCCGTCCCACGTTGGGAGCGGGGGGGAGGAAGGGAGCAGGCGCTGCTTGCCCTGCGCAAGCGCGCGGGACTGCAGGGCGAAATCGCCGCCATTTTATTTAAATTGAGCAGGGGGGACGGGAGACACCGCGCGGCCAGCCTCGCTGCGACCCGGCAATTTTGGTGCCGTGGCCCGGTGCCGGGTCGCGACCCACCATTTGGGAAACGCTGACTTAGGGTATGCAGTGGGAGGTGTGCAATTGGTTGTAGACGGCGGTGCAACTGCTGTTGAAAAAATATGACCAGTACTGCAAAAGGATCCAAAAGGGTAATATGGTGCTCAAGTATGTAGTCCCATTAATTGTAATAGTAACAGTCAGTAATGAAGTAACCTCCTGGGACTTGAATACAGTACAACTATAAGAAGGGCTCCAGTTGCCCTGAAGGCAGGGGTAGTTGCATGAAAACACCCACCCCTAACCTCATTGGGCTGGCCCCCAGTAGTACTCACGAATGATAATGTAAATCACCAGGGTTACTCACAATCTGCGTGCTGTCGCCAGAGGGTAGAATCCAGTACAGAGTAGGTTGAAGCAACGCACAGCAAAGAGGGGGTGACAGCAGGTCTGGCAAAAATCTTCTTTATTATGGAAGCATTAAAATGTGGAAGGCTGCAACCTTCTACGCGTTTCGTGCAATGAAAGTTGCACTTTATCAAGAAGTCAGTTTGAACATGGTATGACACACTATATATAGGGACAGTCTGCCGTTTTGGCGCCAAAAAAACACTCTTTGGAATTTGCATAAAGGTTTAATTAATACACAGCTGCGCCAGCGCTATGCAAGAAGCGACTAATTACCTGTTCAGCCCCTTGAGACATCCGCTTGCCAAACACTCCTGCTCTGTGGAACGCACAGCAGGGCAATGGAGGGCGAAATCTCGCGAGATGCGTTCCAGGGTGGTCCCGACTGCTCGCGCATGCGCAGTATGCCCTAAAAAATTAAAAAGAAATCCCGATCCCCTTAAAGGGAACAGCTACTATCCTGTAGATGCGCGCATGCGCATGAGCGGCTCTGTGTGTATATATACTGCAAAAACGGCAGAATATTGGTGTAAACAACCACCACAGGAGAGACAGTGATGGTAATGCCCCATAACCTATGGAGACACCCATAACCTGTACCAAACTGATGGGGGAAGAAATACACCAACTGTGAGGCACATAAAGGGATCTAAATTGTATGAAACTTATTAGGCAGACTGTACCCCATACATACAAAATTTATGATAATTGTCAAATTAAAAACAAAAATGTAATCAAATAATATAAATAAATATATAACTTTTATCCTAACTTATACCTATATTAAAAACATTTATACAGCTATCCAGAAGAACAGAGGAAAAAACTAATCAGAGGTATTCAATAATTCCTTGTACCCTATGTTACAGAAAATCAGATTAAATCAGGAGAAACAACTCAGAAAAAATATAATCATAAGTATCTAAAGCACTTCTCCTTTGTTAACTTTTCTACAACTGTTATAAGTCAATGAAGTTGTTTCCATTGAGTAAAATGTCTTGCCCAACCTAATGATATAAGAAAACCTTGCATATTGTTTTACAATTTTGGTACAAAGTTGCTAACTTTTCTTAAATAAACATTTCTTGTTAGCTACATGATTGTACTGCTTTATTTGGAACACTAGAACCAAATTGTATGGTCATGTCAATATGATCCTCAGTCGGACATAATTATTTTGCTTTTGTTAGATAAGAATTAAAATGTCTATCTATTGATGTTTTATTTCAGAAAATGATTAATACTCCATTCAATATTTATTCCATCAGGAAAACGGGTTTTTAGCGTGAAGATCCAGTAGGACTCTCTACAGTCTAGTCTTTTTACCAAATCTCCTCCCCTCATTTTAGGTAAAATTCTCTCCATTCCCAAGAATGAAAAATTCTCAATACCCCCCTTCCCACACTCAGAAAAATGTTTGGACACCGGGTGTGCCCGGTCTCCTTTTTTAATTAATCTAAAATGTTCTTGCATTCTAATTTTGAGGGACCTCGTTGTTCTTCCGACGTATCTTTTCCCACAGCCACAATTGATTACATAAACTACAAAAGATGTATTGCAATTAATAAAATCTCTAATTTCAAAACGTCTATGGGGGCTGTGGGAAAGGACATATCTGGAAGGTTTCATGTACCTACACATGTTGCAATTATTGCATCTGAATGAACCTTTAGTGCTGAAGTTGTTACTAGCAATGTTTACATCTGGAATTACACTAGGAGATAGATAATTGGAAATGGTCTTGGCCTTCCTATAGACAATTTTAGGACCCATTTTGGTATACTCTCCCAGGATGGGATCCATGCGTAATAGGCCCCAATGTTTATTAATTATCCTATTCACTTGGCCACTGGCTTGACTATATTGTGTAATAAACAAGGGGGGTGTGCTTCCCAGTCTATTTTTATCTTTATTTTTATCACTTCTCTGCCCAACCTCCCTCACCCTTGACTCTCTGGTGGGGAGTAATGTACTTCTTTCTTTTTTAATTATTTCCTCCACTATGGGTAAAAAATTTAAAAATTAAAAAAAAAAAAAGAAAGAAGTACATTACACAATAGGATAATTAATAAACATTGGGGCCTATTATCTATCTCCTAGTGTAATTCCAGATGTAAACATTGCTAGTAACAACTTCAGCACTAAAGGTTCATTCAGATGCAATAATTGCAACATGTGTAGGTACATGAAACCTTCCAGATATGTCCTTTCCCACAGCCCCCATAGACGTTTTGAAATTAGAGATTTTATTAATTGCAATACATCTTTTGTAGTTTATGTAATCAATTGTGGCTGTGGGAAAAGATACGTCGGAAGAACAACGAGGTCCCTCAAAATTAGAATGCAAGAACATTTTAGATTAATTAAAAAAGGAGACCGGGCACACCCGGTGTCCAAACATTTTTCTGAGTGTGGGAAGGGGGGTATTGAGAATTTTTCATTCTTGGGAATGGAGAGAATTTTACCTAAAATGAGGGGAGGAGATTTGGTAAAAAGACTAGACTGTAGAGAGTCCTACTGGATCTTCACGCTAAAAACCCGTTTTCCTGATGGAATAAATATTGAATGGAGTATTAATCATTTTCTGAAATAAAACATCAATAGATAGACATTTTAATTCTTATCTAACAAAAGCAAAATAATTATGTCCGACTGAGGATCATATTGACATGACCATACAATTTGGTTCTAGTGTTCCAAATAAAGCAGTACAATCATGTAGCTAACAAGAAATGTTTATTTAAGAAAAGTTAGCAACTTTGTACCAAAATTGTAAAACAATATGCAAGGTTTTCTTATATCATTAGGTTGGGCAAGACATTTTACTCAATGGAAACAACTTCATTGACTTATAACAGTTGTAGAAAAGTTAACAAAGGAGAAGTGCTTTAGATACTTATGATTATATTTTTTCTGAGTTGTTTCTCCTGATTTAATCTGATTTTCTGTAACATAGGGTACAAGGAATTATTGAATACCTCTGATTAGTTTTTTCCTCTGTTCTTCTGGATAGCTGTATAAATGTTTTTAATATAGGTATAAGTTAGGATAAAAGTTATATATTTATTTATATTATTTGATTACATTTTTGTTTTTAATTTGACAATTATCATAAATTTTGTATGTATGGGGTACAGTCTGCCTAATAAGTTTCATACAATTTAGATCCCTTTATGTGCCTCACAGTTGGTGTATTTCTTCCCCCATCAGTTTGGTACAGGTTATGGGTGTCTCCATAGGTTATGGGGCATTACCATCACTGTCTCTCCTGTGGTGGTTGTTTACACCAATATTCTGCCGTTTTTGCAGTATATATACACACAGAGCCGCTCATGCGCATGCGCGCATCTACAGGATAGTAGCTGTTCCCTTTAAGGGGATCGGGATTTCTTTTTAATTTTTTAGGGCATACTGCGCATGCGCGAGCAGTCGGGACCACCCTGGAACGCATCTCGCGAGATTTCGCCCTCCATTGCCCTGCTGTGCGTTCCACAGAGCAGGAGTGTTTGGCAAGCGGATGTCTCAAGGGGCTGAACAGGTAATTAGTCGCTTCTTGCATAGCGCTGGCGCAGCTGTGTATTAATTAAACCTTTATGCAAATTCCAAAGAGTGTTTTTTTGGCGCCAAAACGGCAGACTGTCCCTATATATAGTGTGTCATACCATGTTCAAACTTACTTCTTGATAAAGTGCAACTTTCATTGCACGAAACGCGTAGAAGGTTGCAGCCTTCCACATTTTAATGCTTCCATAATAAAGAAGATTTTTGCCAGACCTGCTGTCACCCCCTCTTTGCTGTGCGTTGCTTCAACCTACTTTGCAAAAGGATCCAGGTGCAAAAATGTATTAAAGGCACAATAAAAAACAGTAAGAGAACAAAGAGCTCTTTGATAAAGAGTGGGTGACCACGTGAAACGCGTAAGAGTGTTCTCTCACTGGTTTTTATTGTGCCTTTAATACATTTTTGCACCTAGATCCTTTTGCAGTGCTGGTCATATTTTTTCAACAGCAGTTGCACCGCCGTCTACAACCAATTGCATGCTGATATTCCTTGGTAGGAGCACGCCGACAGCACCAGGATCTCCACACGGTCAGCAGTGAGTAACTTCATTACACATGTTACTTCATTTATGTGATCATCCAGCTCCCATAACCACTTTAACTACCACACAAGATATACCTGTTGCAGGCTAGTGGGAGTCCATACATAGTGGTGTTTAAAAGGACAATAGTGTTTGGATATTGGAGTCCTGAGTTAATTAAGCTGTCTTTGTTTGGAAAAGTATGAAGATTCAAGTGTTATAATACTTTAATACATGGACATTTCCTGGTCAGCATCGCTAGGGGTATTTCCTCTATTTTTCCTTGCAGTGGGAGGTGGAAAAGTAAGGCCACTAGCCTACAAGGTAGTTGCCCTGAAAGAAGTTCCGACCCCCCAAACAAAAACGCAGGTACGCTCTCTGCGTGGTTTAGCAGGGAACTATCGGCGGTTCATCCCCAACTACTCGGAAGTTGCAGCCCCATTAAAGGACCTCACAAAAAAGTGTGCCCATACACAAGTGGTATGGTCAAGGGAGTGTCAGAGAGCCTTTGAGGACATAAAAAGGTGTCTGTCAGAGGGTCCCATCCTTAGAAGCCCAGACTTCAACAGGCCTTTTGTAGTGCAAACCGATGCATCAGAGATAGGGCTGGGGCAGTGTTGTCACAACAGTTTGAGGGAGTGGAATATCCGATCCTTTTTCTGAGTAGGAAATTGTTCCCGAGGAAAAAAACTACTCAGTGATTGAGAAGGAGTGCCTCACAGTAAAGTGGGCAATCGAGGCTTTGAGGCATTACCTGGCAGGAGTCCATTTTACTCTGGTGACGGACCATGCTCCATTAAAGTGGTTAACTAGTATGAAGGCCTCCAATGCTAGATTGACCAGGTGGTATATGGCCCTCCAACCGTTCTCATTTGAGATTCAGCACAGGCCTGGAAAAGAAAATGCAAATGCTGACTTATTTTCTAGAGAAGGGGTGGATGATCGGGCTTCAGCCGTGCGTGGCCCCAGCCACACATTAACAGGGGAGGAATGTGCCAGGGTGAAGGAACGTCACCAGCCATATACCTGGCAAACCTATGTTTAGGCTTGCAGTGCAACAGTGACGAGGTTAAGTTTCAGTTGAGAAGGGCTGCTTAATTAGTCTGACCCCAGCTGCATAATCAAGGTGTTTTAAAACCCCCAAGCTGTACACACATGCAAGCTACAGTAGCGACATACTTTATTGAAGTAAATGCCGGCGGCATGCCGGGATCTACCCCATCTGCCGCCAGTAAAAAACGCGCGCCGCCGCGTTTCCCCCACGCACCCCCCCTCCACTTCGCGTGCAATTACCCCCCTTCCGGACCACGAACCCGGCTTCTGCTCTGCCCCTCTGCTTCCCCGCACCCCCGCTTACCCTAATTTGATCTCCAGGGGTGTCGGGGAAGCCTGGGGAAGACGGGGAAGCCGGGCGCGCATGTTACTGTGACGTCACAGTGCGCTGCCACGCGCTGCGGCTACCCGCTTCCCAGACGCATGCAGCCGGCGGCTTTTGCTCGAATAAGAGCTGCCGCTGCTGTAGCTGGTCAGGAGACAGGACTGAAATACTGAAGAGATTACTGCTATAAGGTCTGTTTTTCAAAGTACATGTATGATAACTGTCTGTGTCCTGCATGCTGAAGAGAAGCTGCCTTGTTTTCTATGCTGAAGAGAAGCTATTTTGTTTTTGTATGCTGAAGAGAAGCTATTTTGTTTTTTGTGTGCTGTATGTTTTGAAGGCTCAATAAATAAGTCTTATCAAGAGAACCCGTGTGTGTGGTTGCATGTACCCTGCAACACTGTCACTGTTTTTCTGTACCCTGGGCATAGATTAATGCATTAACAGTCAACAGTCAACAGTCAACAGTCAATGGGCAATCACAAACATAAAAATAAATAAATGAATACAATCAAAAACCAAAAAAAAAAGACATTTACGTACATTCAATATTTTTCTTTACTTTAGAAGTCTTCACCCTCCGAATTCCGGCGTTTCAGGAAGCTCTCGACCCGCGACGTCATCCACTGCAATCCGACTCCATCCTCCTTGAAGACCAGCATCAGGTACAAAAATCTTCTTTCTTCCATCTTCTTTCTCCTTCTTCTATCTTCATCTGTTATTCTTTTCTTCTTTTCTTTAATCTTCTATCTTCTTTTTTTATAATCCAATAGAGCCCCATGATAAATCCAGCAACGGAAGTTGCCTCAACGTCTTCTAGAGCTAAAATGAGATGGAACAGGCCTTATATAGGGCCTGTGACGTCACATTTTAGGGTCAGATGGTACAGCTCCAATCCGATTCGATGCTGTATCATGTGCCCGCTTCTTCTTTTTTTTTTTAAGGATTTGACGTCATCTCCAAGGGAGGTACGTCACATCCTTAAAACCACATGTCTCATATCACATGGTATTACAGACAATGGGACTGAAGAAAATCCAATTGCTTCCTATAACATGTGATATGTTAAATTAGTTTAAAGGATGTGACATCATCCCTTAAAGTTATGTCACATCCTTTTAAACGCAGAAGCACCTAGTGACGGAGTAAGTGAGAGCTGTGCCTGCTCTACCCACTGCTTCTATCATGGCTGGACAAGCTACCCGATTTGAGCTATCAGGAGGACTCCTGCTTCTCTGACCCAGATGCTCTGGCCTAGGGTTCCTGCGGGATATACCTCCCGCTAAGTGTGGACTCAGGAGCGGAGTTAAGTGGGTCTGCTGTCTGGGGAGAGAGCCTTCCCCTGGGTGCGTGAGTACTACTCCATCCTGAAATATCAACAGACTTACCTGCCTCCAGGGAATTGTGCCTTTTTCCATCTCCCTCCTGGAGCGATGTGGCAATGTGAAGGAGGCTCGGAGGGCGTTGACCGTGAAATCCCTTGTAACCTGTGGTGAGCGAGGGACCTCTGCGGCTTTGGAGGATCCTTGTGGAGCAACGGTGTGGTCTTCTTCCAGATGCGAGAGTGGCGCGGGCGCAACAGCTGCAGACGTACCGGCCGGTACTTCCACCATTCCTGCGGCCGATGAATCATCCATATGTCCGGTTCTCGAGGTTCCCCCTATCGTCTCCCCATCGTTCTGATGCCTGAGGTGTCTCCATCGCTTCAGTGAGAGAAGACCCATCCATCGTTGCTGCTTCTGACGCTGACTCATCACTTCTAGTTCTGGTGAGGATCCCAATTTTAGTGTTGAGCCCAGTGGTGGGGAATCTCTTTTTGAAGTGGTGTTCGGAGCTGCAGCAGGCTCGTGAGGTTGTGGATGCCTTCGCGGAAGCGCTCATGCCTACCCGTGAGGAGATCCATGATTTTGGTGATGCCATGTTGTGGACAATAATCGGCCGTGGCAAATGTAAGGTACAAAAGGCACAGTGTTCCGCACCAGGGCCTGCTGCCTGTTGTCTGGACCGCCAGGACTCTGTGAGACCGGGAATTTTCTATTTTGTGACCGACAAGGTCAAGGCCCAGGACATTGTGCTCGCTCCGGTAATGGAGGTGATTGCCTATGAGTGGGAACAGGATAATATAGTGCTGGCCAAACCCTGGCCATGCCCATATTGCTATCCCGAAAAGAGTCGCTGCCCCTATCACCCAGACCACATTCCCCATGATGGGTGTGGCCCCCCAAGAATGCAAATGTATGTGTTAACAACTGTAACTATGCTGCGGGAGAGGTTGCATTGGGTTGGTGGGAACTAATGTTTAAGGGGGGGGCACGTGCAATATTATTAATAGAGCAGGAGCAGTACTGCATATTGTGTGGGAGGATTACAGAGCAGGAATGTGTTGTCCATGGTGAAAGGCTCTCCTACATAGGAGGGACCAGTTATACTAATGGTGTGTTATTGTATTTACTGTTATGCATAAATGTATTGATGGTATGTAAATTTATGTCCTCATGCGTGGTTGTGAGGATTTTTCACCAGATGGAGAGTGTAGCCTGGGGCCTTTGGATACTTAATTCTCTGGCCCTAACACTGTAAGTCCTGGTAAGGAGCAGGCAGCATTTGGGTTATGTTACTCATAACATGAGTAATTCTGTGTGTTTACCCTAAGGTTGATAATTTGTTGCAGTCTACAGGTGCTAGCTGGGACCGTTGGAGCATGTGACCACCTGGGTAGGTTTCCTAGAGGGGTGCTTACCGGACCTAAGGAGTGGGACCCTCCCCTGGGGTATATAACATGGCTCCCTGCTAAATGTAGGTGTTCTATTTGGAGTTCCAGATAGCCTCTCCTTAGGGAGTGGGTGAATACCCCTTACCCCATCAAGGGGTTAGGGAGGTAAGGATAGGTTTTTGGGCCCTCAAGCACCTTGGGCTGATTCCAGGGATGTGTCCTGCGAGCTAGGCTCTGATCCAGAAAGATACAAGGGATAGGAGAGGGAACTGCCTATGACTGTACCTCTCTTGTATCTCTCTTGCATGGAAGATGAGATGACCATCTGCCACAATAAAGATCCAGTTGTACCATCACTGCTGTGTGTTCTATGGAGGAGAGAATTGCCTGTGGGGGTTACCCCTGTTTCTAATAGGGTCCCTGCAGGATGGAGGCGCTGCACCAGGAGGAGATCACCCAAAAGCCTGACCTGTTCCTACTCCCAAACACCAACAGCGGAGATTCAGCCTTCTGTAAGCCTACAGGTGAGCACCATCTCACCTGTAACACAAGGACTTTATTTAGGAATACCAGACCTCCCTGGGGGGTGGGGATTAGATATGGGAGTTACACCTTACCTTGGGAGTGCCTGTCTTTATTTGGTAATATATAGTACAGTATATATAAAACAGGAAGAAGGGCACTCACAGAAATAAGAAAAAAACTTCCCTGGTGTTCTGCAAATTTGTTGAATAGCAGTAGGAGAGATGGTTGACACTGAAAGGACTTTGTAGAAGATGTAGAAAATGTATTGCAGAGAATCAACGTTTCGGTCCTAGACTGGGGCGGTATTGACAAAGCTCCCAGTCTAGTGCCGAAATGTTGATTCTCTACAATTCATTTTTTACATCTTCTGTGCGTCTCAATTTGAATAAAAGTATGTCTCGTCATAGCCAACTCAAAGGCATTTTATGATGTATGTAATATGTCTAGAATTTACCCAGCACATCCCTGACTGCAAATGTATCTTTTGCTTGAAGGATCAGATCCAGCCGAATGACTGATGTCAGTGAATGGCTTTCCTTACTTAGAAATGGTGGATCTTCGTGAATGAGCAGGAAAATATCCCTTACCAGTTTTCAATTGGCGCCCGCCGACAGACTTGGCTCTGATTCTACGGGAGTCAACTTCTCAATGAGAATTTTTTTTTTTCAGTTACACAGAAAACCTAAAAACTGAACAAGGGTTTCCTTTGTCAGACCACCCCGCATGTTTAATGGCCTTATGCAAACAAGTTCAGGCAGCCATACTGCTACAAGCCATGATTAAGGCTCATGTGGTTAGTGCTGCCTACCACATCAAGCGTATGTAATTCATAATGATGTAACAGGTGTACAGCAGTCAATATCATCATTGTAGTGGGGGGAAAAATGAATGCCAGATTCACATCAATCTAATATTCTTCAAAGAGCATCAGGGTATTGCTGTGTGATATTTGGGAATCAGAAGAGTATTATTGAGGCAGCCTTGGCACTATCCCAAACTGTTACTAATATATTAGGAACCTTTAATGACATGCCCGTAGCAGACAGTTTTTCAATAGCACATGTAACCTTTTCTTTTTTCAGTTACAACACGCGAATGTAATATTTTTTTTTCTCAAATGAGTTCTCACCTGCCTCTTTCACTATTGTAGTCGTTACATCCCTGTCCTTTGATTCATTCCTGAAACATCTTGGTACAAAACAACATCCCCAGTTCATTGAAGCTGAAAGTTATTTGTATTGAAAACATTATTAACATTAATTGCTGTTGTGGAATATATGTGTGTGCAATACCTTTAACTAATTTTTGGTGGGCATGAATCGTATTTACTGGTAAACAGAAGTACTTTCTTCTCCAATTTACCAGAATGAATTTGAGCGGTGAATCTGCAAACGCAATCATTTCTACAAGTGATGTTACAATGTCATGTTAGCTTTGAAAGTCAAAGGTCGTATTTACTATAATCAGGAGAACACGTGCATCGACTTCATACACATTTCTCTGTAGGAAAGAGATTGCCACTGTGATTGTAATAGCAGAAGTACAGTATTTTAAATTAAAGAAGCGATTAGAGTCTAGATTGACTAAGCTCAGTTCAATCACGGCAAATATTGTAAGTGTAACGGTTGTTCCCTCTAGTCTGACCCACCCAATCTCATATTGGCCCGTGTGGTCTAACCAGCCCCATTACATGGTCGTGTTTGGTGGTGCACCTGTAGGCAACAGAACTCCTGAGTCTCCCGCATGATGGTATTCGGGGATTGTCAATCAAGACAGGTAGCTGAGGTAGTGTGTGCGAGTCCTACCTATATCACATGCAGCGCCTCCACCTCATCAGGGTCTATGCGTCCGCAGGGAGAGGGTCCTGATGGAGAACTCCTTCTTGGTGGTGCCGTCCACTGGAGAGTAACTTCACACTCACACAGTGGGGGTATCATTGAACAAGACATCTTTATTGTTGCTTGGTGGGCAAGCTGCCCCTCACAGCCAGCTGTCTCAGCCGCACATATTTCTATACTGTCCCTTTGCCAGGTACGCCCTCCCAATGGAGTGGGATCCCCTCTCCCCATAGGGAGATCACCCCTGTGCCAGGTCCCTGGACACAGTGTTGCTCTTATCAAGATTTATGTAGAAATGGACCACTAGTTACTGCACTAGTGGATCCTTCATTCCCAACGCACTCCAACAACTCAGCAACCAACTAACTTTGGGCAGTGCTGTGCAATATACACTTCAGGAGCTGTCACAGCTCTGATGTCACTAACTGTGGACTCAGAGCTTGTAGCCACTCCCACCCATACAAAGGGCACCTCACCAGGGTATGAGGGCAAACCTCCATGATTACTGCTGGCATCCCTGTAACTTACTGCACCGACACACTTTATTCGAGCAAATACCCGGTATGTACCTGGCAGATACCTGGAATGCGCCGCTCCTCACCTCTGACAAGCCCCGTTGCATTTGCCTTCCCAGCCTGGGTTCATGCCTGGCTGATGGGCGGCTGATCTGTTAAATGAGGATGATTAGGATTTAATAGGCTGCAATGCTTCGCGTGTCTACCAGATGGCATAAATTCATGAATTGTAATGCAGTGTATATATATATACTGTGCAGTATTGCAGCCAGCGGGAATAAAATGCTTCAATCCCTGCCTGAAAAATAACTCAATGTACTCGGGCAGAAAACAGTCACAAACCTCAATACACCCGGGTATACCCGAATTCGTGGGACTAGCCAAGCTCGAATAAAGTGTGTCGCCAGTGTACCAGGTTTACTGCCAGCAGGGGAGACAACTGCAGACCATTTTACATGCATGGCTACATAAGCACTAAGTTAAAGCCTAAGGCTGTGGCCAGGCTGCCGCTGAGCGCACTCATGCTTGGCGTGCTCACTTTAATGTAATCTAATGAGCATGGCCACGCTGACGCTTCGCGCGCGTATGTGCACGTATGCTTGGCAATGCTCAGTACTTGGGGCGACATGGAAAATTGTTTTCTAAGCACTCAGCTTAGACAAAAAAACAAAAACAAAATTCTAAGCCTTCAATAACACGCCCCGATCCAGCCAATTACATTACATACAATTAAATACATGCATACATACATACACACATACACACACATACATACATTTGAGCGCGGGTAGCTGCTCGAAAAGATGATTTCCACCGTCTTCGCTGTTGTCTGTCAGCTCCCCGATCCCTGCCGTGCGAGTGCGGCCCTTGTATAGAAGGGCTGACTAACCTCAGCCACCTATAGCTGCCGTGCGCGTGCACGGCGTAGCACGCCCCGGCACTATAGAATGACCCTAAGGAGCAGAGTTGAGTGTGTGTGATACAGGATTTAATAGGAAGCCAGGAGAAGGATTTCTGGAGGGGAGACGCTGAGACAGATTTAAGAAACAGTAGAGTGATTCTGGCAGCAGCATTTAGGATAGATTGTAGGGGAGACAGGTGAGAGACAGGAAGGCCAGACAGCAGGAGGTTACAGTAATCGAGACGGAAGAAAATGAGGGCCAGTGTCAGAGTTGTAGCAGTCGAGCAACAGAGGAAAGGGCGTATCTTTGTAATATTGCTACTGGGTGTATGATTTTTTACATGTTAAGTTTACGTTGGCGGAGGACCATCCAGGATGATATAGCAAAGAGACATTCAGAAACTTTGGTCTGTACAGCAGGTGTAAGGTCAGGGGTTGAAAAGTACATTTGTGTGTCATCAGCATAGAGGTGATATTTGGACCCAAGAGATGTGATTAGGTCACCTAGAGAGAGTGTGTAAAGAGGAAAGAGAAGAGGTCCCAGGACAGAGCCCTGGGGTACCCCCAAAGAGAGATCGATAAAGGAGGAGGTGTTAGCAAAAGGGACACTGAAAGTACGGTGGGAGAGTTAAGAGGAGATCCAGGATAGAGCTTTGTTACGAATATCAAGAGTATGGAGAATGTGAAGGGGAAGAGGGTGGTCCACAGTATCAAATGTTGCAGAGAGGTCGAGTAATATGAGCAGCGTGTAATGACCTCTGTCTTTGGCAGCATGGAGGTCATTAGTTATTTTAGTGAGGGCTGTTTCAGTGGAGTGAGCAGTGCGGAAGCAAGATTGTAGTGGTCTAGGAGAGAAGAGGTATTGAGAAAGTGGAGCAAGTGAGAGAATACAAGACGTTCATGGAGTTTAGAGGCAAAAAGCAGTAGGGAGACAGGCTGATAGTTAGAAAGACATGTAGGGTAAAGCTTGCTGTTTTTGAGTAATGGTATAACTGTTGCATGTTTGAAGCGGAGGAAAGGTACTAGAGTAGAGGGAGGAATTAAAAATGTGTGTGAGCGTAGGGAGTATAGTAGGAGCAAGAGGTTTTAGGAGATGGGAGGGAATGGGGTCAAGAGGACAGGTAGTAGAGGGAGAAGAGGAGAACAGCAACAGCACATCCTTCTCTGTGACAGTGGAAAAAGGTGTCAAGGAAGGCATGAGGAGAGTTAGGAAGATGTGTAGGATGGGAGGAGAATACAGAGGGGATGTCCTGATGTATTGATTTTACCTTTTCCTTGAAATAGTCATCAAAGTCCTGAGGTGAGATGGAGAAAGAAGAACAGGCAGCAGAGGATGGTCTGAGTAGGAAGTCAAAGACAGAGAAGAGTTGGTGTGGGTTAGACTTGTGCATGTTGAATAGTGAAGAAAAGTTGGTTTGTTTAGCTTGAGAGAGGGCAGAGTTGAAACAGGATAGCATAAATTTGTATTGAAGGATGTTTCAGAGGAACGAGTGCAGGAACGCAGCATGTGCGTGTGGGAATTTAGCCAGGGTCTGGGGTTAGAATGGTGAAAACGGCAGAGAGAAATCAGAACATGTAGGTCAAGAGATGAGGATAGGGAAAAGTTGTAGTTCTTGACCAGGTTGTCGTAATCTGGAGCAGATCTGAGAGAGGTGAGGGAGTAGTGTAAAGTGGAATCAAAAGCTGGTTGGTTAATAGAGCGCAGGTTTCTGTAGAAATGAGGGTTAGATGGAGGTGGAGAAGGGGAGAAGTGAGAGAGAGAAAATGAGATGTGGTGATGGTCAGAGAGAGGTCAGGGAGAAATGGAGATATCAGAGAGAGAAAAGATTTAGTGTTGAAGGCCAAAAGAAGAGGTTAGCGAGAGAAAGCGGGAAGCCCAAGGGAGAGAGGGGTCATCAATTTGGCAGTTGAAGTCCCCCAAGGAGAAGAACAGCGTAGTCCGAGGAGAGAAAGAAAGAGAGCCAAGATTTAAAGTGAGAGAGAAAGACAGACGGGGGATTAGTAGGGGTAGGTGGGTGATAGATGACCACCACATGAGAGGGAGAGGAGAGAAGATCTGGAAAGTGTGAGTCTCAAAGGAGGGAAAAGTAAGAGAGGGAGGAATAGGAAGAGTTCAGTAATGGCAGAGAGAGGACAGGGGGAGCCCCACGCCTCCACCCCTGCCATCAGGACTTGGAGTGTGGGAGAAAGAAAGGCCACCATACAAGAGCAGCTTCCAGAGCAGAGCCAGACTGAGTGAGCCAAGTCTCAGTTATAGCAAAGAGAAGCAGGGAGTGAGAGACAAAGATGTCATGCACAGAGAGGAACTTGTTAGAAAGGGAGCGAGCATTCCAAAGGGCACAGGAGAAAGGGAGAGAGGAGGGAGGGTGGCAGGGGATGGGTATGAGGTTGGAGGGGTTGACAATAGAAAGAGTAAATGTTGCATGTGGAAGGCAAGGACGAGTGCATGTAGAAATAAGGCAGGAACAGGATTGAGAGAGATATGCCCAGAAGAAGGGTGGAGAAGCATGGATAGAAAGAGAATGTGAGAGGATGATTTGTAGGGGTGTGTTTTAGTGCAGGTGGTATAACTGTGTAGTTTCAGAGGGCACGGGTAAGAAAGGATTTCATGTGAACTGAGAAGTGGCGAAGGAAGGAGAGATGGAGATGTATGAGTAGAGTTAGAGACATAATTAGGCTGGTAGAAAGAAATATATGTTAATAGTATTGGTGGCATGGCAGCAATAGTTTAGTGCTGAGATGTGCAATCTGGGATAGATAGTGTCCTCCTTTCCAACGTAGTTCAAATCCAGGATTAAGGACCAGTAGGTGTTGTGTTGTCCATTTGTTCACTCCTGTTGAAGCCCCTGTTAAACTTCCCACTGCTTGCCAATTTAAAAGGGCTACTTTAAAGATGGGCTGCTTTATTTGTTGGCTGTTCCCCAGCAGAGGCTGCTGCCCAGATCTGTCTCTAGTTATACATAGTAGCTCTAACAAGTCACCTGACTGAATAAAGTTCTACCCCAGACAGCTCAATTAGCACACGTGAGGCACATTAAAACAAATGGTATTTCTAATCAGACACTTGTCCTACCTAGGTGTTAATAGTTAAATGTACTAATCTAGGCACAGCAAAGGGTCACTTGGAACCCTATTTACTCAGTGGTTATGGCCCTGTCACAATCCTACATTTGCATCCTGCATTTACAGGTGTGTAAAGAAGTAGGCCCTCTCTGTCAGGTTACAGAGGTGGACTGCATGTTTCATTGACCTGTTAAATACCATGGATAGAACTGTTCTAGTTGGAAGAATACTACTATTTCGGTGTGGGCTGTGTGTCACAGAAACTTATGATGTCCCAAGTCCAAATCATTGTGGTGATTTGTTTTGAGTTGGCGCTATCGCACCCTATTGTCTAACCCCCTAAATATTTGCTCCATTGTCTTCTAATTTGATTATGTTCGGATATATTTTGACTCGTTAATGATGGCATGTGTTCATGTGCACAGTTAGAAAATGTAACACTCTTTACCCACTGAAATATAGATGCTTCTATGAATATACCATTCTGTGTCTTTTAATCTCATACCTTGCATATACAGTAAAGTGCATTGTCTCAACCTCCCTGCTGGAGTTGTGCAAAATTAGGTGAAAGATGAATAGAAATCACAACATTTTAAATAAAATGTCTAATTTGTGACAAATTTACATGCAACCTAAATATAGCATTGTGTATATAAACGTGAATAAAAATAAATTATTATTATTCTTTGCTAAACAAATGATCAATCAGTAGGTTAAGTTAACGCTTGCTTACTGATTGAATGATCAACAAAAGAAAGTACAGCTGAAGTTCATATTTTAGTTTAATTTAAATATTTATGACTGCCATGGAAAATGAAAACTTCTGCGTCTTTCAGTGTAGAGAAGAAACATTCCAGTCCCTAGGGGTCTAATAACAGACCTGAAGTAAACTGTTTCCTAGCGAGTGCAGCTACCAAAAGATTAATTCTGGCACTTCCCATGGTATAGCTGTCAAGCAGATGCCTAAGCAGGACAGACAGGTTACCTGCTGTGGCACAATTCTGAGAATTAGGGAAGAAAAACAAGATGTTTTTCTTCTGAGAATGTGTGCTTGTCACCTCCACGGTGCGCACAGCACATGCGAAAATAGAAATGGGATTTATATTATGTGGGGCTACTCAATTATTTTTTTGTACTTCATGTCATTAGATTTACAGGGTTCAGAATGCTGGACTCGTAACAAATCCGTTCAGTTTAGTGCTGTAGAATAATAATAATAATATGTTCTTGTATAGCGCTGCTAGTTTTACATAGCACCTTACAGAGACCCGGGAGCTTACAATCTATGTTTTTTTTTTAGTGCCTGAGAAACAGGGGGGTAAGGTGACTTGTCCAAGGTCTTAAGGAGTTGACACCAGGAATTGAACCAACTGATTCAAACTCAGTACCAGTCAGTGTCTTTACTCACTGAGCCACTCCTTCTCCACATAGAATAGTGAAGAAAGTTGCTCTTCTTCTCTTGGGATCAGGACACTGGAGTTTTGCATCTGTATCCAGGTCCAGCATTTGAGTAGACCCTATAAAAAGGAATGCAAGGGAAAAATGGTCTATTCATCTTTACCATTATATAACATTATTATAATAGTGCTGTTTTGTAAGGTAAACGGTGTCACAACCCAGGCAAAGAAACCATGTGTGAAGTGTCTATGAAGGCAAGAGTTATTCTGGGATTAAAAAAATACTGATATGTTGCATGTTCTGTGGCCGTGCCCTCAGTTAGTGCCCCATGGGAGCAAATCAGAGATTGGATACAGAGGATGTGGGCCTCATAATTCCATTATACCATGGCTATTTCTGTTAAACAGGCCAACACAAGGCCCCTCCAGGGTTGCATGTCAATTGGTTGCTCATTTTGCAACAGCAACGAGGTGTGAGATCGCAGCATTATGGAAACACAAAGAAATTCCTTCCATACCTAAAATTAGAAATAGAATTTGTTTTGTTTGCCAGATGGAGAAATTAACGAGTTTGGTTACTGACACTGGCACTAAATTCCAAAAAGTTTGGCTCGTTGGTTGGCTCAAACAGATATCCCGGGTCTGAATAATTCCACAATCCTGCTTTGATAATAGTGACATGTGTTCTCCCTTGACTGACTCGTGGAATCTTGGATGAGGGATAGGACATTATAGGTCTAGGGCTGGATTGGATAGACGCATGGGAGGATAACTCAACGAACAAGTCAGAGGGAGTGGCAATTCTCCGAAGGGAAATGGGAAATAGGATGAAGGTTCCCCCACCCCTCGCCTCTCCAGCCCTGTTACAATCAATTTTACGAGGTGTAATGTTACCTGTATACTGTATTAAAACCCAATAAAATGTAAGTTCAACTATATATATATATGATGAAAGGCGGAAGAAACGCGTAGGGACAGTTACTTTTGAAACTACGGTGGCTGACCTGCTTTGACACCAGCAAGAGATTGTGAAGACGCGAGTGAAGTCCTTCCGGGTTCCGGTTCCACATGTGAGAGCGCAATGGCGGACGCACGCTGCCTCTAAAGACCATACAAGTGGACTACAATTATCCTGGAACGAACGGCGTTCTTACCTACCTGATACAAGACGATCCTGGGTAGCGTGGAGCGGAGGTGACCGTGGAGTCTTCAATTGGTGCATGGGCAGGTCCCATAAAATGCCTGTTTTTATCAGACAAATTGTAAGTGTGCCTTTGTCTTGTCCGTGATTTATTAAAATGTTCATCTGATTTTACACAAGGATCGGGCGCTTTTTCTCTTTTCTTTTTCTAATATATATATATATATATATATATATATATATATATATATATATATATATATATATATATATATGGTGCCATTGTAATCAAGAGACCAATGGATGTCTGAAAGGACACTCTATTTCTTGCTAGTTACAGACTAATATTAATTACATTAATTAATGATCTGTACAACTCTTAGTCATATACAGCTATATGTCTGTGAACTGTGAAAGTATTCGGTCGTCACAATGAAACAAATTGATAGAATGATATTAGGACAAATATTTCAAAAGCTTTTTCACCCTTAAGGGAACAAAGGGATCTATTACATTTCATACGTATTCGTCGGGGTGATTCCCCTGAGTTTAATGGCGCTGGTACCATGTACTGTATTTGTTGGCTACTGTTAAGCTTTTTTAAACTCTCTGATTAAAGATTAAATAAATTACTTCCCCTGTTTTAGACCTCAGATCATAATTGTCCCTGGTCACAGAAAAGTGATAGACTAATAGACTGCCAAGACACTCCTTAACAGGCCTCTGAAATCGCTCCTCAAAGAGTGTTTGGGTAGGAAGATGCAGGTGTGAGAATCTGAGAAAATGGGGAAAAACAGCACACCACTCTCATAGTGAAGCAACGTTTGTAATAAACACAATGGTGAGTAAAAGGTAAATATTGTGCGAACATCAATGCAGTTCTTTAGTGCATTTCATGTGATATAGACATGGGTTTACCCCAATGGGGATCAACAACCGTCAGTGCTGAATCCTCTGCAGGATATGGTAAGTGTAGCAGATCTTTGCTGGGTGGTCGACACCATAAAAAAAAAAAGGTGAGGGGTACAGTGACCTGTACTCCGAAGAGAATTCACTTAAATGCACACTACCTATATATTATTCTTATCAATTAAAATGTATTTGTTCCATTACACAATTAGCATGGTTTAGTTGATCACTCCCCAATCCCTTCCCTTTTGTTCTTCTGGTCGACACCATCTAGCGATCACGATTCTCTCACCATGGTAGATACAGGTGTGGCTGTCAGCACTCAGACCCCGTCACCAAAGAAAACGCTGTTCCAAATTGGAGCCCCGTACTTGGCAGTGTCGGCAGCAGCAGTTAGTGATGTCACCTCACAGCGTCACAAGTAGTGACCATATGAGGCAAGATCGGCGTGCTTGGCACAGTTGATCTGACTCTTTAGCCAGTCAAACGCAGTATATTAACATCATAATATAAAAAACACAATATATAAAAAACAGAAGATACAATAAAACAAATGTATCATATTTCTAGTAAAACTGACATAACAAAAATTATATATGGTGACCTGAAATTAGAAAATAAGTATATTAAATACACACATATATAAAAACTGAATCATAATGGTATACTGATACAAGAAAAATGAGATCATGAAAATGCATTAAGGTAAATATCACTGATGATATGGAGAGATTCCTAAGCCAACAGAGACACAAGAGAGAACCAATGTGTAGCAGATTGAAACTGTCAAAACGCAGAAGCAAGAAGCTGTATATACAGCAATAAACATTCACTGGTTAGGGGGAGGTCAAGAAGCGATGTCCTGGAATACAGTTCGCACACGGTTGAGACCTGTAGGGTTTTACTTCACATAGTATAGATGCAGAGAGATCAAATAAAGTGTAACAGAGGAAATCCCAAATCAGATAGTCCAGAGAGGGCATGTTACTGGGTATTCTAGACTGTCTCCGCTAGTGGCGAGAGGTACCTCTCTTTTGTATCACTTTAGAAGTGGTTTGTCACACTTCGGCGCTAACAGAATAGACCACTATATCCCCATAGTCAATAAATGGCATTAGCATCTGCTGTGCAATGCTCTTTCTGACCAATTGGTTTAGGCAAGATTTATTCTTATTCCCAGTTTGCAGCGGTGTATTTTCCATTAGGCCTTAGGCCGTCCAAATTTGGGGGCGGCAAATTTCCCTTTTTTTATTCTCCCATATACAGTACAGAGGCCTCGCTCCCTTCCCCACTGATTGCCATGTCAAATGACGCTGTGATGCTGAAGAAAGAACATGGCGATGCTGCTGGAGGAGATGGCCCGGGCGGCACCAAGGTAAGGGCCCATGGGCGGCTTCCTGCTGGCCCGCAAAGATTCACTTTTGCTTAGCAGTTATATATTACATTCTGCGTAATGATTTTGCAAAACAGAATTCAGCCATAATGTACTACTTAATTCTATAGCTGCATTTTGAATCATAGAAGCATAATATAGATTGTACTGGAGTTAGATCTGCAGAACAATTTGTTAGTATAATTTAGTAATCAAAAATCTGGCTCCTTGACAAGGTCATTCAGGAACATCTGAGGGGTTTTCAAGAGCGATGTCCCAGGTTTTCAACATTCTTTGTATTCTGGATCCAGGGTCATGTCTGGAGTATGAATGAACCCAGCTAGCTTCAACTCAGCCCTCTTTCCAAAGCACAACAAGTCCTGTATATTTTCTTCACTTTATTTAGGAAAGCAGCAATAAAAACAGGTACTTGTGGATAAGATGTTTGTGTTGGAAAGGTGTATCTCTGTGGGTGCTTTGTAGTAAGGGCAGGTGAAAAAAATTGGCCTTGCCATAGGGGTGTAACTTTAATGTACTCACTCTGCCAATGTCAGGAAGTAAAAGACAGTGGGTACTGCTTGTGACACAGGGATAGGGGTCAGGCCATACTAACTGTCAGCAGGGACAGGGAGGAATGGGAAAGCCCATTAACTTGGAGGACTGGAGATGTTGCCAGGGCAACCAGGGGTGTGACAGACTGGAAGGAAAAAAGGCAACATAATGTATCCATTGCATCTGCACTGGGAGTGAAACTGCAAGGAAAGTAACATCCAAATATAGCTAGCAGACAGAACTGCCAAGGAAAGGGGGGGGGGTGAAACAGAGAAGGCAGACATGGGTATTTCTGTTCCATGACACTCCCTGTCTGGTATCTGCAGATACCACTATATAACAGAATATGTGGAACATATGTGTAATACAAACATAACAATGCAAAGATCCATGTCCACATAGCGAGGTGATGTTGGCCGGTACCACTGGCATCAAAGTCCTTTGGCCAAAACCTTCGGCTAAGGGAGGCCAGGTGGATGCACAGCTCCAGGTTAGCTGGTTGCACCACAATGTCTTTGTGTAAAGGTCTCTTGCACTGTTTTCTTTCAACTTTGTGAGAGAACAGTCCTTTTGTCTCTGTAGTTTTCTCTACAGAGTGCATCACCTCGTGGATATGCCAGTCATGGAAGTCTGTCACCCTATCACCTGTCGTTTGGCGGAAGGAGATGGCCTTTGGCTCCTTGCAGAAGCGGATCAACGCCCCTGGAAGACTGGTTGTCAAGTCTGATCCAGTGAGTCGTGCGCCGTTTGGAGAGGCTTCCTGGTGCTGAGCATTGGAGCTGAAAGTTACCCAGATCTGGCTGGGTTTCTGACGGTGGTGGACACCAGATGATGGGAGGTGCCAGCATTTTTTACCTTCCTTCAGTGAAGGTGCTGGCTCTGTGTGTCCGCTAAGGAATCTTTTCCGCGTGAAGACCACAATTTGATTTTTGGTCTTCGGCTCCCTTTGTGGGTTGCGGCGGAGCGAAGTGAGCCTAGAGATGGCATGTTCGCTATTGTTCGGGAGGCGTCTTTTTGGTGAACGGAATGGTAGCGGAGTCACCCAACTGCCCGGTCCGTCTTTGGAGAGCTCCTTGACTGTAAACCTCTGGAGTCCTCTATCTTCCCTTGATGGTGTTTGCTTGTCGTCGTCCCTTGTTGTCTGGAACGCTGTGCACCGTAAGTCATCGGTGCATTCCTCTTGCACGAGAACATCTCCACGTAGTTTGGTGAAACGCTTTTGTGTCTCTTTGTTAACTGCTGTCAGGAGGTTATTTTCTCCCTGGACGTGATGAAGAACAGTCTCTTTTGCCCTAGTAAATCCCTTTATGAAATGTCTCTGCGACTGTCTCTTTTTAGACGTGTGAGAGGACAGTCTTTTTGCCCCTGTGGTTTCACCTGCGGAGTGCAATCTTTTGCAGCTAACAAATCTACGTAAGTACCAGCACTCACTGTCTAATAGCTAAATGATGAAAACAGTTGTAATGCAGAATAAACATTTAATAATAAAACAGACCAGAAATAAATCAAATGTGTTTGCAGAAACCAGTATCACATATGGGCATGTCACAAAGTGAGGGGTGGGTGGGGGGGGGAAAGGAAAAGGGGAAAAAAACATGAAACACAAGGAATATACACAAAAAACGGAGAACGGCAAGTATGCTAGGGGGGCAACGTTTCGAGGGACTACCTCTTCATCTGGCCCATTCCCCCTGGTCCAAAAGGAGCCAGAGGTACTTCCCTAAGCCTCCCTTCCCCTATACCTGGTCAAATCAAACACCCCTGAAAATAGATAGCAAACATACAGTGTAGGCTAAATACAGCTAAACAGCTAATAGCAGGGAAGCAAGAATCCACTACAGTCAATGCCAGTAGTTCAAGTACTACCAGAAACTGTGGGCAATGGTACAGTAAAGGCTGAACGCAGCCTGCAAGAAAGCAGCTTGCAAAGAAGCACCAGGAGTCCACAACAGTCAATGTAAGATTAATGGCAATAGCAAATGAATACAGTAATCAAACCCTGTATGAAGACAGTAATCAAACCCTGTGGCCTGCTCAGCACTCCCCACGAGCACAAGGAGCAGACCGGAGTACGGCAAGATGAAGAGGTAGTCCCTCGAAACGTTGCCCCCCTAGCATACTTGCCGTTCTCCGTTTTTTGTGTATATTCCTTGTGTTTCATGTTTTTTTCCCCTTTTCCTTTCCCCCCCCCCCCACCCCTCACTTTGTGACATGCCCATATGTGATACTGGTTTCTGCAAACACATTTGATTTATTTCTGGTTTGTTTTATTATTAAATGTTTATTCTGCATTACAACTGTTTTCATCATTTAGCTATTAGACAGTGAGTGCTGGTACTTACGTAGATTTGTTAGTATTATACAGGGGAATAAGGGTCCCCTTTGGTTCCGGGCACCCTCCAATTGCATTAATTTAACATCATCAGAGTGCTGTCTATCGTCCCCCTTTTACCCTTAAATCTTTTGCAGCTGTACCAGCCGTGGCGGCTGGCTGCTTTGCCACTTGGTATTCTGTGGAGAGGAATGGCTGTACGTCTTAGCTGTGCCGTTGCTCGCAGGAGGACCGTCCGATTGTTTATTTTCTTTTGGGAGATCCCTTTGCCGGTCACCTTCAGGAGGTTACTTTCTTCCTTCGGTAGAATCACCTTGTCATCCTTAGTTGTCTGGACTACTAAGCATCGTAGGCCATTGTCACATCCCTCTGATGCGAAGATGTTTTTGTTGGTCTCGGGAGTATGAACTTGTCTCTTCTCTTCACTTGGCCTTCCTGTCACCTGGAGATGGCCAAGACACGGTTCGGAGAGAGATGTGTGTCCGCATTCTGTTATCATCGTTCTGCGGGGGTTGACATAGTCTGGTTCGTGTCCTTTATCAATGCACATGTTTCCCACTATCACCCATCCTACTGCACCGACACACTTTATTCGAGCAAATATCCAGTATGTACCTGGCAAATACCTGGAATGCGCCGCTCCTCACCTCTGACAAGCCCCGTTGTGTTTGCCTTCCCAGCCTGGGTTCATGCCTGGCTGACGGGCGGCTGATCTGTTAAATGATAATGATTAGGATTTAATAGGCTGCAATGCTTCGCGTGTCTACCAGATGGCATAAATTCATGAATTGTAATGCAGTATATATATATATACTGTGCAGTATTGCAGCCAGCGGGAATAAAATGCTTCAATCCCTGCCTGGAAAATACCTCAATGCACTCGGGCAGAAAACAGTCACAAACCTCAATACACCCGGGTATACCCGAATTCGTGGGACTAGCCGAGCTCGAATAAAGTGTGTCGCCAGTGTAGGTCAAGTCTTTGGGCGAATGGTGCGTTGTGGGGTCCGTTACGCTGTTTACAGACTTTGTGCACCCTCAAGATGTCCCAACCGAGCAGCAGCAAGATCTTGACGCCTTGTTCTACCGGCGGGATGTAGTTGGCTATTCCTCTGAGGTGCGGGTGATGACGTGCCACGTCTGGTGGGAGAATCTCGTCCCTGTTTGCAGCCATGTAGTTGCACTCGATGAGGGTGGGGAGAGCTATCTTCACTCTGTTATCCACTGAACGTATGACGTAGCCGCTTGCTATGCTCCCTGTTGTCTCAGTTGACCCTGCACAGGTTCTGAGGGTGTAGGGTGAGGCATTGTCTTGTGAGTTGAAAAAGTTGAAGAATTCCGTCTTCGCCAATGATCTGTTACTTTGATCGTCGAGGATTGCATACATTTGGATAGCCCTCTCAGGTTGTCCCTGGGGGTGCACTGTGACAAGGCATATTTTGGAGCAAGATATTTTGTCACTTCCTTTTCCGCAAACCTCGGTGCACTGAGACGTGACAAATGTTGTCTCTCCTTCTCCTTCCTCCCCACCATGCTTCGCTACGGTGGATGGGTTGTTGAGTTGGTGGAGGGTCAGAGATGTTACGTGCATGACACTTTTGCACACTGCACATATGATGGCCTCTTTACAGTCCTTGGCTAGGTGAGTCGTGGAGTCGCAGCACCTGAAGCAGACTCCAAATTCTCCAAGTAATGTCTTGCGTTCCTCTAGGGACTTCATCCTGAACCCAAAGCATCTGTTAAGTGGGTGTGGCTTCTTGTGTATGGGACATTCCCTGTTTGGGTCCCTTGGTTTCTCGTCTCCGGCGACCGACTGATCGGGAGTAGTTTGGGTCATGGGAGACACGTCCGTCCTGTGGACCGAGATGGGTGTTTGAATGTTACCGTATCTCGCCACTGGTCTCTCATTCCACAGGCTGCTTGCACTGTGTGTGGTTTGCGCACCCAAGATGAAACTGGGATCGTTCCTTGTCCTTGCTGCTTCGCGGATGAAGCTCAAGAAGAATGAGAAGGGATGGAAGGCGACTTGCTTCTCCCTTTTGTATTTGGAGCCTTGTGAAATCCATCTTTCTTGGAGGTTGTAGGGTAGCTTCTCCAAGATGGGTCTCACTCCGCGAGCTGAGTCGATTATGTTGAGACCTATTAAGGAATGGTCTTTCCTTGCAAAATCCAGCTCTTGCAGCAAGTCCCCGAGCTCTTGTAACTTCGACTAGTCTTTAGCTGTGATCCTGGGAAAGCTGTCGACTCTCTTGAAGACCGAATCTTCGACTGCTTTGGGGCTACCGTAGCACTCTTCTAGCCTTTCCCATACTAGGTCGAGACCTACTTGGGGGTGGTTCGTATTTGCCGTCCGAAGTCTCTTCGCGTGCTCTCTGCCATTTGGATAGCAGGTTGAGCTCTTCCCTTGCTGAGAAGCCCAGGCTGTTGATTGCGTCCTTGAACGTGAACTTCCACATCCGGTAGTTCTCAGGACGGTCGTCAAAGTTGGTGAGTTCTGTTTGCACCATGTCACGCCGGATCATGTACTTGGCCATGTCTGTCAGGCCTGAGGCATCGGCATGTTGGTCGCGTTCTGAGGTAGTTGCTGGGAGGGTCCTTGCGGTTGCCTCTTCCTTGGTGTGGACGCGTGATGACTGCTGGTCGGTGTGAGAGGCTGTGTTTTCCCGTGTGGTTGTACCTGGATTGCGAGCCTGCTGCAGTGCATCCGTGTGCGCGCTGGCGGGTGGGTCACTGTTGCGGCTATGGCTATCCCAGGTAGCATGTACCCTTAAAGGAACGCCGTCTTCTCCACGTGAACCTAGCAAGTCTTTGGTGTCTGTGGAGTCACTCCCTTCGTGTTGAGATGGTGCGCTGGTGTTTACACTGAAGAGGCTCCTTACGTGGTCTTCAGTGCGTTGGGCTGGATCCTCTGAGGCTATCCGTCTGTACAGTTGCTCCCCGCCATCCTGTTGCGCGGCTACTTCTAAGACTTCGGCTTGGGCTATGGCGGCAGTAGCTTCCCTTTCTTGATGTAGGGCCTCTAGGTTAACGTCCACCTCTGTCTTTTTCCGTGCAGCGGCTGCAGTGGCAGGGCTGTCTGCTCCTCCTCTTCTATGCGGGCCCTTTCTAGTTTCATGGCTGCCTCTTTCTGAGCGTATGCAGCCCTGGAACGTGCGGCCTCTGCGGTGGCTCGCGCCTTGGTGGCGTTTGCACTTGCGCTAGACACGTGAGATTGCGCTGATCTTGCTGACCTTGATGAGTGTCTGGATGTGCTGGAGCGCTGCAATGCCATTTCCTTGACATTACAGCAACAGTATTTACTTGCTTATGTCGCCGAGGCACCTACCATCACTGACGTATATGACGCTCATACGTAAATACGTCAGGACGTCGTGACGTCAGCTACTGACTCATTTGATGCGTCCCACTTAAATCTCCCTAGCATCACAGATGCCTTAATGTTATCACGCCCCTGCTAATGTAACATTACCCTCAGCTGTTCATGGCATTAACTTTGGCGCGAAATTTGTATTCCACACTCCCTGACTCCACTATAAATACTGAGCTCACTCTCCACAACTCCACTCCCCGAAGAAGACCGTTTGTCGAAACGCGTTGGAGTGGGAGTCTGTGGAGGGGGACCCCTGACTTTCTTCCATTATAGGAAGCTTTTGCAATCCGTTTTGATCATAATAACCACAACAGACTTTGGTGATGTATCAAGATTTCACAATATAGTGATACATGCTCTTTTATTGTACTGAACTTATTGACATTACCCAAGGCACCACTGTCTTTATGTCAATATAGGTAATACTATTGGCATATCTTTACTTATAGTACACAGTTTCTGCAGCACTGTGTTACTTTATAGATTAGTGCCTTTAACTGAGCCACCTACTTTGTGATTCGAGTGCATTTGTTTGCTTATTACCACAGCCATCTGTGACTTTTTTGACCACTTAGTGTGCTTTTGTCCTCATGGTATATATATATATATATATATATATATATATTGTCAGTTGTGAGTCCCCCTCCTCTTTTATATTTCTCCCCCTGTTTTTATCTTTATACCAATACATTTGTAATAATATAATCCTCTCTGGAATACCCGTGTGCTTTGTTATAAGGATACTTTTTCGTTGTGCATTATTATATATATATATATATATATATATATATATATATATATATAAAAAAACATATATATATATCTATATATATATATATATATATATATAGATATATATATATATAGATATATATATATAGTGTCTAAGTATGTATAGTGTAATCTGTACAAATAAAGTACTTTTTTTTCAAATTGTAGATGTGTGTGCCTTAATTCAGGTATCATTATACACACCTGTTGCTCAGGCCTCTTGCTCATGTAAAAGGTTTTTAGGTTATGTTGTGCTTAGAAAAGCAGACAAAATGGAACTATGAACTATAATTCCTAATGGTGTCCCATTCATTGACTGGCAGATGGTAATTACAGAACATACCAGTCAATAGACACTTTAATGTTGCAGATTTCACTGTAAGCAATACATTTGTACAGTATGTGACCTCTGTTCAGACCTAGATTTGAAGCTGACACAGTGAAAATTACACTTTTTACCAATCATACAGTAATTGAAATTAGAAACTACAGCTCAATCACATTCGGCTTTGGGCATGAAGATACAAGTAAAATGTCCAGACCGTTTTGCCAGAGTCGGAGATGAAGGCATAATTACTTTATACTGTTTGATCGGAAATGTGCAACTATTATTCCATTTATCATGTCTCTGTTTGTTTATGTATAGATGTTACAAAGAAAAAAAAATACAAAATACATTTCTAAGAGGGACTAGGAATTTAACGGGGCAATGCCATGTAGAAATTAATATGCAGCAATATTTTTAATTGGTTAAATCTAGTTGATTTATATCTTCGCTGCCAAGTTTGGAGATCTGACACGTAAAAATATTTAAAAATATATATTTTACAACTGACAGGACCTTTTGGGATAACAAACTGCTGCTGAGGGAAACCTATTGGTAGCAACAAAATAATAACTCATGATTTAAAAAAAAACACACAAAATATTTTATATGCACAGAAAGCATTTTCCAAAAATAACATTGTGAATGCATCCATGACCAACGTATTTTGTATTTCAATGCAAATTAATTTTAGAACTGCCACAACCCCATTACTAGATAAAGTCCCCCTTCCATTCCATAATTTCAACTGCAATATTTTCATGGGAAGTAGAATATTCTCTTGTACTATCAATTAATTGTAAAATGCCTCAAACTGGCTCATATGGCTAAAGGTCAGACAAACATATTAACGAGCACTCAGAGAAACTGTCCATCAATTTCAATATGTTGGGTAACTTGGATACAGCAGATATGTTTTCAGTTGGAATGTTGTCGCAGGACGAGGTTCGTATGGAACTTCTTTTCTGGCATTTCAATGCTGGAAAACATGTCAGGACGGTGGTAAAAGTCAGCTTACTAAGATAATAAAAATGTAAAAAAAAATAAGAAGATAAATAATAGGGAACAAAGTAAACAACAATTCCAAAAAAAATTGAAATACGAAAATATGTATAAATAAGGGTCCTCAAAGAAAGATGTGAGAAGTGCCAGCAGTGGCGACCTACACCTAATTCTCTAACCGGAAACTGTTATATCTGCCATGTAATTTAACCTTCTATGGGCTTCAGTATCTAATTTGTAGATCCAATAGGTCTCTCTTTGTTTGAGCTTTAGGCATATATATACGCAGCTCAACCCCGTTATAACGCGGTCCGTTACAGCGCAAATCCGCTTATAACACAATGCAAGTGTGGCTCCCAATCTTTTGGGAAGTAATGTGGATTTTTCCTTCTGAACACTGAACAGGTGATATACAGATATTCAGCATATACAGTACCATACACACACACACTCTCCCTGCCCCTCCCCCCACACACACCGAGACACACACACAAAGAGACACACACACACACACAGCGACACACACAGAGACATACATACACTGGCGACACACTTTATTCGAGCTCGGCTAGTCCCACGAATTCGGGTATACCCGGGTGTATTGAGGTTTGTGACTGTTTTCTGCCCGAGTGCATTGAGGTATTTTCCAGGCAGGGATTGAAGCATTTTATTCCCGCTGGCTGCAATACTGCACAGTATATATATATATACTGCATTACAATTCATGAATTTATGCCATCTGGTAGACACGCGAAGCATTGCAGCCTATTAAATCCTAATCATTATCATTTAACAGATCAGCCGCCCGTCAGCCAGGCATGAACCATGGCTGGGAAGGCAAAAGCAACGGGGCTTGTCAGAGGTGAGGAGCGGCGCATTCCAGGTATCTGCCAGGTACATACTGGGTATTTGCTCGAATAAAGTGTGTCGGTGCAGTATACACTGTCTCTTTAAGGGAGCTGGCTCTCGCGCTGATTTTCCTCTCTCTCCCTGTCAGCCGGAAGCTGATGGCAGAAGCAGGGAGAGGAGAGAGCTGCTGCTGCTGATGCCAGGTCAGTCCTGTGTGTGCGGGTGCCACTGCGCCGCAGAGCCAGGGACAGCTGGGAGAGTAATCCCAGCTCTCCCCCTCCGGCGGCCGCGAAATCCCTGACGTGTGCAATTCTTAGACCCGCTTATAACATGATGTGATTCTTTGGACCCCAAGCACTGCGTTATAATGAGGTGGAGTTATATATATATAGCGTGTCCCATATAGCACTCAAGTATACTCCAATCTAGTATAAAAATATACATTTTATTTAAAGCGTCACATCCATAAACATATAGGTTAAAACAGTCCCTGACACCAAAACCTGTAAATAGTATTAAGCGGGGAAACCCTCATTAATTGATAACATGTATGAGCTGAAAACATGTAGGCATAACAGCCTCAAATACTGATATAAATAAGTGCAAAGGGTCAACAATAAACCCTCCACACAATAAGACTGTCCAGTCTATGGATAGATCTGTGAATACAGCAGAGCATGTATGCAAGAACACCTAATACATGCAATCTATAGTGCTAGCACAAACAGTAAAAACCACACTATGAACCAGAATAAATCTTACAATAAATAAATAAATAATAAATAAATAAATCTTACAATAACAGGAAAACAGTTCCCTCCCCCACATACCAATCATGAATGCAAAAAATGGATACCTCCCTAAATACAGTTAAATGAGAGAATAGTAGACAAGGGAACCTTTGGTATAGAGCAAAGTGTGTGTAAAACACTAGTATGTAAGTGCTGTTGTGCTGCACAACATGAAACAAAGTCCATGTATATGAAAGTAATATGCTCAGTTGTAATCAAAGATAAAGTCCTGATGAGAAGAAATAAGACCTGGACCAGGGCACCACGAATCAGCTTAGCAGTAAAAGAGGGAGATCGGGGAGTACAAAACAGCCCCACTGATCGTTTCGCCCCTTGGCTTCGTCCGGGGGCTTACAAACTGTGCAAACATGTGAACTATTTATTGCACAGCAACAGTGACACTAACCAATGAGCTGAACGAGCAGCGGAGGTACTGCACATGCACACATTGTCCCATATTGAAATCAGCTGTTGGTGGAGTCCCATACATCAGTTGCAGGGAGAATATGCTAATGATTAAGCTGCACATGCGTCCTGTAGTACCATTTGATCAAAGGGATGTATCTTCATAGTGAGTGCCCGATTCCAGCTATCATGCTCCTGCTTTGTTTACATCATTGCACTCCACTGATTGGTTGGAGCTGCTGGGCGGCGTGTTTCTCTATTCAGAGCACTCACTACGGAAGATACATCCCACAGTGCATGTACCCTGATGAATCCATAGTAATGAGGTAGAGGCAGGGCGTACCAGTCCTGGGGCATCGAAGACCTTCTGAAAAGCCTGAATGAAGGCCATAGAATTATTCACATGGGGAGAATCTCTCTCCCAAATCAAAGACACCCATACCAGAGCCTCATCAGAGAGCAGGGAGATGTATGCCACCCTTGACTAATGGGTGGCAAACATGGATGGCTGGTGGTCATACTGGATAGAGCAGCAGTTTAGGAATCCCCTGCAGGCAGCACAGTCTCCTCTATAGTGCAGAGGGGCAGGTATGCAAGGTTTGAAAAGGGTTGGAGATGCCACAAAGCATGGGTGACACACAGATTGGTGCCATCTGGAGGGTATCCAGTATGGCAACGATGGCCTTCAGAGAAGAATATATTAGAGCCAGTTCTAGATCTGAGAGGCATTTCTCATGGTTTTCTAGAAGCCACCCATGGGAGAAAACAGCCTTCCCTATCTCATCGGGGTCCATTTTGCCACAAGCAAAATGTGATGTGCTTTTCTCAAGACAGGAAGCGTACCTGCAGGGCTGAACTAGGATAGAGACTGACCGACTAAAGCCTATTTTAGTGTGAACTGGTAGTCAGATAGAGCGACCAACCACCTGTGACTGGTGGCATCCAATTTTGTCAGGGTGTAGGTCAACGGGTTGTTGTTGGTCCTTACCTCAAAGGAGACCTCCATCCGAAGATAATGATATCATCTAGATCAACCAGACACTCTCGGGGGTTCATGTCTCTGATGGTCTTTTCCAACAATCTCTGGAATGTGGCGGTGCCCCACAGATGCCTTGGGGCATCCGGGTGAACTGATAAAACCCAAGGGGGAAGACAAACGCTGTCTTCTCTTAGTCTTCAGGCTTATGGGGATTTGGTGGTACCCAGATCACAGGTCCAGCATGCTGAACCACTGACTAACAACAGATGCTAGATGGCGCTCTACTAAACCCAATAGAACAGTGAAGTGAATCAATAAATCAATAAAACAATAAACTGATATAATAATGTGAATAAACAAATCAAATAGTGATAAATAATCAATATGTATAAATCGTGAATACAAAGGTAAAAAAAACCACTTATCACTCGACCCTGCAGAAAAGACTGTTTCAAAAGTATGAAGATGCACTGTAGATCAAATTCAAGGGGAGCGTCGTGGATACCCAAAAAAGAAAAATATATAATAGTGTAATACAGTAACACAGTGATAATGAAAATATAAGGCGTTGCCAAATCACTACTCACAAACGAAGTAGATGAGATTTTGAACCACTGACTGCCAGACAAGGCGCTGAGCATCGCTTCAATCCGAGGTAAGGTGTATTGAACCAGAACCGTAGGGTGATTCAGGGTGCAAAAGTCCACACATAGGCGCACAGAGCCATTCTTCTTCCGTACCATCACAATGGGGGATGCGTAGGGGCTGCGGGACTCTGTCACAATAATAGCAGTCACCATCTCTTTTAGGATGTCCCTCACATCATCCACATCTCTGGGAGCTATGCGTCTGTGGAATCTCCGTCAACCCCTTCTCTAGGGTGAAGAACTGTCCAAACCCTTCTTGGGCAGAAATTCGGTAGCACTCTTCCTTGAATGCAGGATGAATCCTCAGGGACAATAAGGGTAATTCCCCAGCTTCATTAAGGTACGCCGGATCAAGGACTGCACCACATCAGCATTGGTCCCTAGTATGATGGGGAGTACGAATGTTCCCTTGGTTCAGGGCACACCAACGCTTCCACTTCCATGGGGTGAGTCTTGTTTGTGTTAAGCTGCGGTATATTCAGCCTCATTTGAATCCCTCCGTCAATGGGGTAATCTTTGCTACTGAGGCCCCATAACATCATTTTCTCCACCGACTCCAGAGGCAGATGCTGGAGGTGCAGTTCATAGAAAGACCGGTAGATCATCGTCACTTGAGAACCAGTGTCAAGCAAAGCGGAGGCATAGATGCCCTCAACTAGTACTCATACTATGACCGCATGGTCTACTCGGTTATAGGCATCCTGTTTATGCTCCTTTTCGGGACTAGCTACGGGTCCACTAACCAAGGAGGTGGATGGCCACTCCGCCGGGTGGACTGTCAATGCCAGGGCATTGGGAGTGCGGCTCCCCACCTTTGACAGTCTTTGACCTGCCACCTTCTCTGTGGCAGGATAACAGCGGACACCTCGAGTCACAACTGAGCTGGGGTTAGGGGCCGAGCTCCGAGGCTTCTGGGGGATCCAGCGTGGAGAGTCCTGGGGGATGCTCTGATCAGGATTCTCCTTTGCACTAGTCTTCCTGGATGGAGCAACTTTACTCTCTCCCTTGGGAGACTCGAAATGTCTTGTAAGTATGGAATCGCCCTTGAACCTCAAGCTTCTATATTTGACATATCAATTCCATAAAGCTAGGGGGTTTCTCTGCCAGAGGACCGCATCGCAGCATAAGGGCTATAGCCGAGGTGGGCAACCCTATCAACCAATTGCCACAAGTGGTGAATTGGCCATGAAAGTGTGGTGAATTTGAGTTTGCCAGCTCCTGCAGTAAAATGGCTTTCTGAATGAGTCAACGAAGTGAACCAGCAGCAGGTGATACTGCTGAGGTGAGTGAAGCGGACGAACAGTGTGTGTTGTTTTAAATGTTCCATTGAGCAACCTAATTGCTCAATTTTTACATGGTGTGGCAATTTTCACTTCTCATTTGCCACACCTGTGGCTACATTGAAAAATAAGTTGCCCACCTCTGGGCTGTAGGATGAGAGGGTAGGATCCTTTCAGAAGCTGCTTGAATCGGTACCCATCCACAACTAGGGCAGAAATTACTTTCTTTGAGAGTAAATTCCACAAAGCTAGCTTTATGCGTCATACAAACGTGGACAGCTCCTCTCCCTCCTTCTGCCCCAGAGAAAACGGAACTGTGCCAAGAGTTCATCTTCATCATCCTCAACCCCATAGGACTGGGTGAGGAGTTCTACCAACTCTTGGGTGGTGGCTTCCCCCTGTAGTTCGCGGGGCATTCTCACAATATTGCCTGCTGGGGGCAATTCATCTATCCACTGCCTCTTCACAGCTTCAGAACAAGACCATTCCAAGAGCACTTGCAGGGAATGGTCTTCCAATCCCCAAACTCTTTTTCCCCGGCATGGGTGGGTGATACTCCGGAGAAATCTTTCAATGTGCAGTAGTGGTGTGACTGTGAGGACTGCGTTAGGCCGCCCACCAGTTGCTGTATTGCTTCCCCGAACACCGGGCCTCCGGACGAGCAGCAATTACTGCAGCCAGACTGGTGGCTGTGAACTGACCCTGGACTAGCTTTGTTCTTATTGGAGCTATCAGAGGGGTAGAATAGTTCAGCCCCCAATGGCACCTCAGGTGTCTATCCGGAATGATAATCCTCAATTTTTATTGCTAGGTCGAGGTATGTGAGCGGGCAACCACAGGACGGGGCTCCGGGAAAATGCAGGGCCTGTGGGCCTTCATCTTCGCTTAATTTTTGCCAGTGGTAACTAGATCTACGCTCCATCTGTACTGTATGCAGGATCCCATTTTCGGCCTAGGGATCGGGCCATGGCTAACCCTGGAAACCACCTCAGGGCTGGACAGACTTGGTGTGGGGGAATGGTGGCCGGGATGTTCCCAACAGCGACCACTTGGTGGGGAGACTCTTGGAGCTCCACAGCCCACTGACGGACCTCCTGTCTGGACAGTACGAACATGGTTTCCTTTTATTTGGTTCTACTTTTCTCAGGCACCCCAGGTCTGAATCTCAGCAGCGCCTCCAAATGTAACCCCCTTTCCCTATGCCTAAGGGAAACTGCGGGCGATAACGCGTGCTGCTGTTACCTGTGAGGCTCACAGGAGGCCAAAGCCTCCGCTTCGTGGGAGCCTGGGGTACTATATCTTGCAGTGCTGTGCCTCCACCTATGAGGATCCTAGCGTGAGCGGGATGACTCATCATAGGAACCAATACAAAGCAATTACCACAATTCACACAGCAATAGTAAATAGAATATCTTTTACCAGCAGGTCTCTGCTCAAAAACACAATAACAATGAACATACAATAACAATAGTGGTTCCCCCAAAGTACTGAGGGTGCCCATGCACCTAGAACCTCGCTGTCCACAGAACAACTCCCACCCCAAAGTGTGTGAAGGTAGCGTTAACCTCCCTTAAGTGTGGTGGTGTGCGGTGGGTACCTTCCTGGCTAACACCAGGGATTTAGAGGGATCCTCCAATAGCAGAGTTGCATCACTGGTCCCACGATGCGGGGTCTGCAAAGCTCCCCTCATGCCTTACTGCTGGTTGCTACATGCGGTCCTGTCCGAAGGCCGCAGGTCGCTGCGCGGACATCCGTCCAACTGTGCGGTGGTGTGGGTCGTCAGTCTCTACTAGGGAGGGTCTCTGTCTAGCCTTCCCTACAATACTGGTCTCAGTAGGGATCGGGGCCTAACTGGGGCCTAAGGGCCAAGTCTGGTCTAGTCCAGGGGCTTACTTGCTCCCTGGACGCATTTGTCCTCTTTGCTGGCTCGGTGATGACTGACTCGCGGGCTCCAAGTCCGCGGAGGAAATTCTCTCCTTTGGCCCTCACTTAGTTGCGGCGCCAATCCCAAGATAGCCTCTGAAATTTCAAGCCGATCCTCCCGAGCAACGGAGCAGTTTCCCGCTTATAGGAGGTAAGGAGTGGACCCTGCTACATGTATAATGGGGCCATATTTCACCCCATCACCGTACCCTGTACCTGCAGTGAAACGCATCATAGACTCTGAGTAATTCATGGTTAATACGAGATCAACAATAAAGTCCTTAGGTACCAAACGGGTCATACTAAATCATAGTAAAACCCTCTTAGGGCCTTATTCTATATAGTCCTAAGTAAGCAGTTGGGTCATTGTCAGACAAAAATTCCCAATTGACTTCAGCGTCAAGAATGCCCAGTAAGATGTTATCCCATAGTCAATTAAAGGTATTATTTTTTTTGAGAAAGTCAGCTGTATCTGTAACCCTCCTTACCTGGCTGTAAAAAAGGTCACATCAGATTAGTTATGTACAATGGCAATACACAGTCTCTCAGGCCTTCACAGGGTGCTGGGTAAGTGCAGGCCGAGTGTTTTTGAAAGTATGGAGAAAAAGATATGCAACAAGAAACAAAAGGTGCTTTATTGGCAGCTACCTGAAACACTTCACATGTTTTGCCATACGCTGTACCTTGACAAACCTCATAGCAAATAACTCTTGGGACTTCCTCCCCTAGTAGTATCAAGTTTTATCCAGGGGAGATGCATTATTTAGTTACCCATTGAAAAGGAGGGAGTGAAAATATCTTGCATGGAGGCTGGAATGCAATGAGAACCTGCCAGATGGGCAGGTTCTATGTGAGCACAGATTGCAGTAGAGGCAACCCTATGAGGACAGTGCAGACAGGAATCCTCATGGAAAAAGTGAAGCACAGCTGATCCAAAGAAGAAAACAATCCGGGGCTAAGCGGATGAATTAAAAATATTATTTATTGGAGGTGCACAGCATGGTGGCGCAGGGGATGTACCTCTATTGTACCTCTAATTAATAACCTACTAATGAGCTCTGCAATCAAGGTACTCCTAGTTGTTTGTGGTTACTTACCTATCCCAGGGTCCACCTAAGCTTGCTTATTCACTTACAGTATGACTATCAGATCTCACACTTTGATGCACTTGGTTTGGAGGACATTCCTCCTACAGTTCCTACTATGAGGACAGTGATGGTCAGGCTGCAGTTGGGGCAACCTATGAGACCAGAACAATTTGCATCTCTCTCCAACAAACTTAAGCAGGTGCTGGTGCAGGTGCTGTTCCTTAAGCAGGTGCTGGCTTAGAACGCACACATTACTAACTGAAAAACAATAAAGAATGACAGGACACATCTTAATACATATTCCAAAATAAACAAACCTATGTACAAGACTCACAGTGAGGATCCCAGTAAGAACTCTGAAGAACCTGCTCCTAGAACATAAGGGTTATCAATGTCAGTGGTGAAAGTAGGCCCATACTGTCCGGTACCCAGCACCGGTAATACAATAAGTGCCGGTACTCTATACCGGTATGAATTACTGGGGATTTTAGACTGAAATTAACCTGTCTCTCCATGCTTCCCTGTCTCTCTCTCTCTGCCTGTATCAGCCCAACAGAAGCCGCTCCACAGTGATGTGGATGCCCTAATATGGATATGCCCATATTAGATATGCCTATATTAGGGCATCCTACGCCACTGACTGGAGCAGACTTCTGTGGGGAGATATGCGGAGGCAGGGAGACAGCAGGGAGATGGAGAGAGAGAGGCATGGAGGCAGGAAGAGAGACAGGTTAATTTTGTTCAGAAGCAGGACTGCCGACAGGGAGAGAGAGCCCGTCCCAGGCTCAGTCGACCCGGCCAGAGGTCAGGCCCAACTTCTGCTTCTGGTTGCTAGGCCTCTGCCACAGAGCCCCAGTTATCCCCAGTCCTGCGGGCCTTTCTCTCCTGCCTCCGTCTCCTGCCGGTGCACTCCAGATGCTGGGCCCAACTTCCCCAAGGTAAGTGTGTGTGTATATTATTGTTTGTATTTTGTTTGTGTATGTGTGGGGGGCAGTATTATTGTGAGCGGGATTGTGTGTATTGTGGGGGGATATTATATTGTGGGGGCGTTATTAGATTATGTATTGTCAGGAGGATATTTTATTATGTACGGGGTATTATTTTGTGGGGGTGTTATTATAGTGTGTAATATTGTATTATATTGTGGGGTATTTGATTGTGTATTGTGGGATTGTGAAAAGAAAAGTGTACCGCGCACCAAATTGTGATCTTAGAAAATTCACAAGTGAATCAAATAATTATGACGTAAAATAGTGTTAGAAACACATTAAATAATGTTCAATAAAATAAATAGTGAAAGTGAATGTTAATAAACAAATAATTACTTAAGTGTCTAAAATAACATCAGTGAAGTGGTAGGATACAAATGTAACCTTAGATACTTGGGGGCCTATGCACTAAGGGTACATAAAAAAAATCGCCGGGCCATTTAAATCGCCATTTTTGTGAGCGTTGCTATCACGGTATTCAGAAAGCATCGATTACCTGTGATAGCAAAATTCCCAAAACGGGCGAGTAGCCGGCGACGTGATGATATTCTGCACACAAAAATGTCATGTCATAATAAAAACAAATAGCTCAACTCAGAAAAGGTCTTTAAACTGGAAAGTGCAAACAGAAGATCCGTGTTATAAATATCTGAACTTTATTTACAGCTTTGAAGTCATATTTCTGGTGGTTAAATAACTAGATGTGCCCCGTAGTGATCATCATTGGTTAACTTTAAACTGTTTGTTTATGAGCCTGATAAATGATTAATTGTTGTCAGGGGGATTTGCAGCTGTGTTTTTAAGTGGTTTTCTGAAAGAAACTGGAGCACAGTGAGAGTATAAAGAGAGAAGTAACACATCGGTGGATTGTACTACCATAAATAGTGGTCTGTGTTTAAGGAACCACTGCCTTGTGGTATTTTGTATAAATAAGTGATTACAGCTGCAGTTATCTGTTGGTAAGTGATTTGAACTCCAGGCATGTCACTTACACTGTATTTACCACAGCCCAGGAGTTCTCCATGCAATGGTTATTGGTATGTTTGACATGCAGTGGCCCAATAATTAATATTAGTTTCTGATTCGATATAGATTGATTCTAAGGAAAATAAATTAGTTTCGCTAGGAGGCTGTAAAATGTAAATCAGTCTCTTTCGATCGATTACCTCAGCATAACAGTACTCAGCATTCTGGTCTTAGCACATAAAAAGATACGTTTATTTTGAAGATAAATACTCAGATACAAAAATAATACAAAATGGTAATGACGTTCAAATAAGTTAGGATATCTTCAAAGATGGTTGCATATTATTCTGTTCCAGAGTAAAATCCTTCTTTCTCATCTTGATATCATGATGTTAAATGTGATTCTTCCTCTCTCCTGGTGTTAACCCATCTCTCTCACATCCTTCTGGTTTAATCCCTATGTCTTCCTCCTTGTGTTATCCCTCTGTCCTCCTCTAGCTACTGTACACACTGCTGGATATTTAGCCAGAGTATCCCTAAATCAGCACTTTCTACTACTAACTTTATTACCAGATAAGGTCCCACAGCTTGAAACTAATGTCATATCTGATAAGGAACTGCCCATCATCCATACAACAGAATAACCAAATATGGCATGTCTTCTGGAAAGATCTCAGAGCTTGCGTCAATCCAACAAGCTTGCAGGACCGGATTGCATCAGCCCCAACCAAAGTTGTCTATGGTTACTCAAATGTCACCCACAGGGCCCCCCTCGTTCAGACAACCCAACATGGTGCAATTCCCATTATAACTCCAAATACTGTCCCAATGTAACTGAATCTATCAGAAGATACCAATTAACCAACATTAGAATATCATACTGTATATAATATGTATGAAAAAAAGAATCGTCGCAAATCAGATGATATCATACTGCATGCGTGGCATTTTCTTTATATATCAGATTCAAACCTAATAATAATATGACAGCGAAACGCGTTAGAGAACCCCTTTTTTCTGTAGCCCGGTCTACTCATGCAATAGATTAAAGCATTTTTAACTTGCTATAAGCCTCCAGCCCTTTATTCATTTTTTTCTAGCAGTACTCCACCATTCTTCTTCACTTTAATAATAATATAATAATGTCACTGAACTGGAATTCTCACAGAGGCTATTTATTATTAAAGTCACTTAGCTTCCACATGAGAGACATACTTTAAATAAGAAACAGCACCAGGATTCTTAAAAAAAAATGGGTTCTGTTTATTTTGATAAACTTGGGGAATTTTTCATTTCCGACCCCATTTTGCAGCTGGGAGACTTTGACAGTAGACAAGCTGGAACTGTACACCAGAGACCCTTATACTATTCTTAGGAATTCTTATATATGTTACGTTACGTTAACTAATATTGATGGAGGGCTAGTATTGGAACACAAGAACAATCCACAACGAGAACAGTCCGTTCAGACTCACATTGGAGGAATCCAGACCCATGTATTACTCAAGTATTAGCGAACATATAACACACAAAAATATCTTTGTCACTATACATTTTGGCAGCCGCAGGGTGAGGCGAAGCTACATCCGAAAGGAACTCAAACTTTAAAAAAAAAATTCACACCAACCAGGAGCAAGAACGTCCATATTCCGTCAGTTGCAAATTGTATGCACGAGGATGCATAAGCAACTGGTATTGTAGACGGTAAAAGACATTCCAAATAATAATGGATCTGAATTGTATACTCTTAAAAAAATTTTTTTTTAAAATTAGAAGATCTACAAGCAGAAAGTCCCATCACTATGATCTGCCTGAACATGCATTAATCCTGACCATTCAGTACAGGTAATTACAGCTTGTAAGGAAAGAAGCTTAGATTTATATAAAGTGTCTAGAGAAGCCCCCAGTCTCAAGATTTTATTAATATTAAAATCCCATAGAGTTGGCACATATCACAACCCCACTCAGACATCAGAGGAACACTGTCTGGAATGTGTGTGGTTCCTGTTTCAAAAAAATGATTCTTAGAGCCCTTAATCACTGAAAGCTAAACAGCACTTGTTAGCAAGACATAATTGCAACAATGCCTTTGTTGTTCTATCCAGAAGTTGTAATGCGACATTAAATACCACTCTTAAGAATTTTAATATTCACACGTATGTGGAGTGTATCTAACTATTTTGCATTATTTTCGATCTTGGAAAGAGTACACGGCATGCATCTTCAGACACACTCACCCTCGAGGCAACAGGTGCTGGGTTCCTCCTGCACCCAAACACCATTTATCTCTATATGGCACTATCTCTGTGAGAACATGAAGAGACAAGAGAGAAATTCCAATTAAAAGGGCCCATTTCATTAATAATGATCAGGTTATGAAGTTAAGAAGCAGGAAAATATGTCCTTGCCATTATTAGGTGTCCTTATGTTATTAACTTTACTAATAATGTGAGGTTGGCTTAGGTTAACGTGAGGTTAAATAGCCCAGGGGTAGCCAACTCCAGTCGTCAAAAACTACCACAAGTTCAGGTTTTCAGGATATCCCTGCTTCAGCACAGGTGGTCTCAGTCTTTGACTGCTCTGGTGTACGGACAAACGTCTTTAAGCATCTTTTACTTTTAGATTTCTGTTGCTTGTAACCTTTTAAGGGACCAACGTAAGGGTTGATGTTATACTGTACAGAGCTTTGGATGTTTCATAGGTTTCTTCAAGTGTACTGGGATCTTGATTGCGAGTTGTACCTGCATTGAAACAGAACACTCCTCGTAACCATGTTTTTCATTAAGAGTACATATCTTTCATAATCATGATAGGATCTTGAGATGAACATGATAACACCTTCCTAATAAACATTCTGCTTTCACTTTCATACAGGCAGTGGCTAACAACATTAACACATGTTGCTTTGGAGAAATGTAGCTGTGTAGCCTTTGATCCTTAAAAGTCATCGACTGTCATGTTCTTTGTAAGAACATTGCATCTTATTAAGAGCCAACAATGGTATATTCCAAAAGGAACCCACTACATCCATCCTCATCCACAAAAGTAAAGAATTACTCCATAATGTGCAGAGGACTTGATTCCTATACATTAACAAACACAAAACGAAGTGTACAAGATTAAAGAATGATACCCAACAGAGCAATATGCTCCTACTTAATGTGCTGGGAATCTTGGTGTTCTTCTGCAAGGAAACGTAGCTTCACAGTATTTTTCGAGATAGATATCTCAGACCTATATCCCATACTGTCATGAGTCTCCCCAAGGTCTCCCAGGTATTAAAATATTTTTTATGTGCATTATACATTTATTATAAGGCTCTATGCAGTCAGCCAGGGCATCTGCTTAAGGTGCCAGCAAGTCTGCATAGAGTCCGTAGATCAAAGAGGAGATGAGATGTTGAGAGATGTCGGGGTGCTGTGGACGGGGCAGGGCGGAGTACTGAGTCCGGAGAACAGAGACCCCCTGCGGGGAGGGTCCTCTGCTGTGCCAGACTTAGTAGATCCTGCCCAGTAGGTGGCAATGGGCTGACTGGGGAAAGCGGCAGCATGTCGGCGCATTTCCCATTGGATAATTCGTATGTCCCGCCCATGGGGAATCCTGAACTGGCTTGGCACGCCCCTCCTCTGACGTCAGCCAAAGGATGAGCCCCTATTCCTCTGATTGGTTGCTCCTCCTACCTCAATGCTAAGGATAGCTTTGTGGAGAGTATGTAAGGAGACGGCCGAGTCAGAGAACCAGGCCATCCAGTGTCTTATGTCGATGAAGCTAGGGCGGGCTTTTCAAAGTTGCTCTGTTCCAAATAGCAGAGCAACCGGCTTCGTTTTGAAGCTGGGAAACTCTGCCCTGCAGAGACTAAGTCAGACATGAGGACCAAGTTCTCATTTTAGAACGTAGCAATCGCGGTCAGGACTTCTTGCCGAAAACAGTTCCAAGAGTATCGGGACTAGGTCAAGATTTTCTGCTGAATCTCGGTCCAGGATGTCCGGAACAAGTTTCCGATCGGGGTAAGCCCTTGCAAGCGGGCGCCCTGACCCTAGGAAAGGCTAGATCTCAAACCCCAGTAAGTGTGCATATTTCTGTATTCTGTGTTTTGTTGTATTTCCGAGGTTTTATCCAAATAAACCCCATTTTATTTCACTACCTTGTTTTGCCTATTGAATGATCCCAAAAATATACATGTGTTAAAAGGGGGGGAGTAAGGGTGGGGAGAGGGAACGGGTGAGGGTGGCAGAGGGGTGAGAGGAGACGGGGGAAGAGAAAGAGACAGAGTGGGGAGAGTGGGAGAATGAGAGTGAGGAGGTGTGAAAGAGGAGGGGGGGTTCGCAAAGCCACCAACAAGGGGAGAACCCTGGTGGAAACTCCAATGTTTTAAATGCTGGGACGAGTACCTGTACAAATCAAAACCTACTTTCAGCACTGGCTCCATCATAGGAGTGCAGAATACAATCTCGCTTACAATGATGAGCAATTAGTTTATGACATAGCTACTATGTTATCGGTTCCCAGGAGTCCTTGGGCCTCCAAAGGTTTAAGGGAAGCAGCTTCACAGAATATTGAATATTGGCCTTAAATTCTCAAAAAACAAATGAAGTTCTCCTCCCCATGTTAGGTTGTTCTACACTCAGCATCATTTCAGTCATATATAGTTACATAGTAGTTACTGCATACATATATAGTAGATGAGGTTAAAAAAAGACATTTGTCCATCAAGTTCAACCTTTCCTTACCTTTCCTTTCTAAAAAGATGTGCAATATGTTTTTGAACAAATCTATTGTATCTGCCATCTCCATGGGTAACAAATTCCACATTTTAACTGCCCATACTCCTGGAGGTATATTAATATAGAGAAACTTATGGGTGGATGATTTGACAATTAAATGGTGTGTGGACTAGAAATGTGCTTGTGCGTCCAAGTGATTTCCTATTTTTGGTTGCGTATTTTCCATATGTTTCTCAAGTTGCGACATTTTCATTTTTTTTATTAATGCTTCTTGATAAAGGGTCTGTGGTCTTGAACTTTCTCTATTTGTAGACTGTCTAACAGTGGATTGGTGGAGCCTCAAATCATTAGAAATGGTTTTGTAACCCTTTCTAGACCGATGAGCATCAATAACTGCTTTTCTGAGGTCCTCAAAGATTTCTTTTGATTGTGGCATGATGTGTTTCCCCACACCTGTATGGTGAAGACCAAACTCACAAAGTTTCTGATCTTTATATAGGCTGGGGCCTCCCAAACTCACACCTGAAGATCTACCTAATTATTTAAACACCTGATTCTAAGTATTCTATTTAATTTGCCCCGACTCTTTACTACTCATTGTTTGTCTAATTCATACATCATTTTGTTTTCAAAAGACATGGAATTAGTTAAAATAACCCCTATTGGATATTTAAGAAAGACCGGTTTAGATTCAAGAAAGTTATCATGGAAAAACTATGGAATTTCCATAATTATCCTTGGGGTTTACAAACTTTTTCTCTGCCCTGTTACATAGTTACATAGTAGTTGAGATTGAAAAAAGACGTACGTCCATCAAGTTCAATCTATGCTAAATTTAGACAACAGATACTTTATCCTACAGTATATCTATACTTACTTATTGATTCAGAGGAAGGCAAACAAAAAACCCCAGAGTCATATCATCCAATGATATCTCATAAGGGGAAAAATAAATTCCTTCCTGTCTCCAAGAATTGGCAATCGGATTAATCCCTGGATAAACATCCTTCCCATGTATACTTATTTGGTATATCCCTGTATCCCTTTCCTTTCTAAAAATATGTCCAACCTTTTTTTGAACAAATCTATTGTATCTGCCATCACAGTCTCCATGGGTAATGAATTCCACATTTTAACTGCCCTTACTGTAAAGAACAATTTCCTTTGTTGCTGGTGAAATCTCCTTTCCTCCAACCTTAAGGAATGGCCCCGAGTCCTTTGCACTGCCCGTGGGATGAATAGTTCTTTTGAAAGCTCCTTGTATTGTCCCCGAATATATTTGTATATAGTTATCATATCCCCTCTTAGACGCCTCTTTTCTAATGTAAACAAATCTAATTTAGCTGGCCTCTCCTCATAAGTTAGAATGTCCATCCCCTTTATTAATTTGGTGGCTCTTCTCTGCACTCTCTCTAGTTCCATAATGTCTTTTCTAAGGAATGGTGCCCAAAATTGTGCTCCATACTCAAGGTGAGGTCTTACTAATGCTTTGTAAAGGGGCATCATTATGTTTACTTCCCACTGTACATACTTACATACATAAATGTACTGTACTCATTAAATGTACACTTACGAGATATGTCATCTGAGATTTACTGCCTACTTTTTGCTTGAAATGTGTCAGTTCAGTTTTCTTCATTTCGTATTTCACTGGATGATATAAAATCCCAGCTGCAGAACCATTATCCTTCAATAAATCTGGTGCAATTTTTGTTTGTTTTTTGCTCCAGAATTAAAACAAGTAAGGACCTGCATCATTCCATCACTGAGTAGAGATCTTATTTTAGATGAGCCTGCATCAGAGGCTGGCTGGGGCGTTGCAGTGGGTTGGGGTAACGAGACGGTAAGAGACAGAATTACCTATTCCTAGTCCATCCATTCTTCTACACAATCAATGTCTTTCAATTCAAGCTTTACTTGTATGACGGAATGAAAACCAAACATTCTTCTATATCGTGGATTTTACAATAAAAGGTTTAGTAATCTCCTACCTTTTTTTATGTCTGACTCACATCAGTTAAGTTCCCATGCTGTATGGGCACAGGAAATGGTTAAACTTGAACCACATCCATCTGTTATACACATTCTGGCAGAGTATGGTTGTCCCAGACTTTGTAAGCATGATTTCTTCATTAGATAGAAAAGTACAAGGCAGGTTGGCACAACTGAAGCAATATGAGGGACTTTTTCCAGGATATTCCTATTTCTGCTTATAATATTCTTGTTAGCGTGCTTAATACAGCCAATAAAAAGCTTGACTTTTCTTTGCAAACGTTTCTGCAATATGTAGTTAAGTGCAATCTATTTTTTTGTACTGTGGTTTGAAGGTGTCTTACACACATAGGGACATCTTCTACGTGGTCCAAAGAGGCAGCTACTACTTATTTTTTTCAAGTAATCATATGGACTCATCCAGTAGATTTCAAACATTCAGAAATATACTGATGCAGCGGCCGTTATTCGAACACTTCACGCGTCATGTACATCGGAATCGCGATTTGAAACCGCGGGATGAATTCCAGCCTCCCCACACTAAGATGTGAGCACGGCAAGTGCAGAAAAAACGAATTTTAGTGTTCTGGCTATTAAAAACATGAAATTGACACAGTAGCATAGTAGCACAGTAGCACAGTAACACAGTGACACAGTAACACAGTAGCACAGTGACACAGTAGCACTGTAGCACAGTAGCACAGTGACACAGTAGCACAGTAGCACAGTAGCACAGTGACACAGTAACACAGTGACACAGTGACACAGTGACACAGCAGCACAGTAGCACAGTAGCACAGTAGCACAGTGACACAGTAACACAGTAGCACAGTGACACAGTAGCACAGTAGCACAGTGACACAGTAACACAGTGACACAGTGACACAGTGACACAGCAGCACAGTAGCACAGTAGCACAGTAGCACAGTAGCACAGTAACACAGTAGCACAGTGACACAGTAGCACAGCAGCACAGTAGCACAGTAGCACAGTGACACAGTAACACAGTAGCACAGTAGCACAGTAGCACAGTAGCACAGTACTGTACACATTACAAGTCATCCATTTTATTGCAAACGAAGAAACAGAATCCATGAAATTCAAACAAAACACCGCGATAAGCGCGGGTGACTGGGGCGATTGGCCGCGTTCATGCTACGTGGGGAACAGCAGAGAACTCAAAATTGGCGCTGTGATGTGTTCGAGTAACGGGCGCTGCATCAGTAGATGTATTTTCTAACAAGAAATCCTGGAAAATGTTTTTTGTGTATAATTAGTACAATTGGAAAATCTACACTGGATTTTGGCCCAAATTTATTAAGCTGTGTTATTCCAGAAGACGCCACTTGGCCCATTCACTTAAATGAGTCGTAAAGGCCTGCCCCAGCGCAGGGAGGTATCTTGTGGAATAGTACTGCAAGGTAAAAAATGTGTCTATGTTTGTTGATGTGCTATCAGGCTTTATTATCTTAATCTATAGCAAACAGGTCTTTAAATTATCGGATTTTTTTTTTTTTGAAAGGTCATGAATGTCTTGTATGGCTGAGTGCTCTCATTTCATGGAAACTCCCATACAGTAAATGTTACTCAGATACCTTACACTTTTGCTGATTTACACTTGAATTTAGCTTGCTTGACACTTTAGGTCAACTACCTCTTCTTTTCATATAGTGTTTGATTTATATGTTAATGAAGGGGTGCTCAACTTCAGTCCTCAAGCCCACCCCAACAGGTCAGGTTTTTCACGATAGCCCAGCTTCAGCACAAGGTGGCTCATTCAGAGGCTAAGTCTTCGAATCAGTCGAAGACTGAGTCTCTGATTGTGCCACATGTGCTGAAGCAGGGACTGATTGAGTCACCTGTGCTGAAGCAGGGACTGATCGTGCTACCTGTGCTGAAGTAGGGACTGATTGGACCACCTGTGCTGAAGCAGGGACTGATTTTGCCATCTATTCTGAAGCAGGGATAGCATGACAACCTGACCTGTTGGGGGGGAGGGGGGGGTTGAGGACTGGAGTTGAGCCCCCTGTGTTAATGTATAGCAGGAATATGAAAATCCCTTCATGTTTCACATTAGTTGTAAAAAGCTCATTGCAATTGGCTAAAAAACTAGTATTTTTATTTTGGTTTTGCCACAAATTTCATGGAGAGCTGGCAAGAAAACCTGGCAGAAACATACAGTAACATATCACAAACAGAGAGAGGTATACTGACTTTATTTCATATGATGTCAATATATCTCTGACAATTACATACAGTGTTGAATTCCATGTATGTTACATTACTGATCCTATATACTGGGTAACTATTTATCAAGTTTTCTTTTTACCTAGTATTGACATATATGGTGGTTATTAATAATATGTGTCAAGGGGTGACATATCAAAGCAAAGTTGGAGCAAAATTGACACATATTGGTGTTATTTACTAAAGTCTCCCGGCTAAAGTAGGGCAAAATAAGTGGAAAAAACAGAGCAAAGAACAACATCCAAAAGGATCCGGTGCTCAGACACAGCAAGCTCTATGTAAACTGTATGATTAAGTAACATTAAGTCCCGAACCTCCTTTCCAGAGAATAAACGTAGTACATAAAGTGACAATTCTGTGGGACGCATAGTGCCTAATGGCGTCTAGGTAAGATCACCACAAATAAAGATGACACAATGAACATCTCCCAGAATAAAGTAATTAGAGTGAATCACAAATAATTCAGGATGGTATCAGAGAGGGGTAACTCACATATTAAATCCTTGTAATCTGTGGAGGTCCTTTGGTTTGCAGAATCCGCTGTGATATCAGTAGTACAGAGGGGTGAAGCTGCAAAGCACCACCAGTGAATAACAGGGAATAAAAAATAATGATCCAGAGGGGACTCCCATAGAAAATGTATTTATTAGATCACATGTGACCACAGGAGAGGTACAAAAAATGCACCAACGCGTTTCACGCACACTGTGCATTATTAAGGTGAGCCATATTAATCAAAGAAAAGGTATCCCATTGAAAGCAGTTGGAGTTTTTCCTTCGATAAATTTGGTGCAATTCTTTTGGACCGACTTTGCCCCAGTTTTGCAGCCGGGATACATTAGTAAATAACCACGTTTGAGTCATTTTCATCTTGTGTCAATTATTTTGTGTCAATTATCAAACTCTTTACTCCAAGTGTTGTGCCTTTTAAGTCACCTTGTGATTCGCGGAGAGTCAATGGAAGGAGTTAGGGAGGAGTTACATGATACACAGATTATAATGAGATGTATTAAGTAGACATTTTTATTTATTTATTTATAAAAATGTTTTTACTAGGAAGTAATACATTGAGTTACCTCTCGTTTTCAAGTATGTCCTGGGTACAGAGTTATAACAATACATGGTTATGTAGCCCTGTTTCCTACTGAATACAGTATAACTACCAATGCTGTATAACCTGTTGGCTCGCAGGGCCTAAGCCTCTGCCACGGAGAGCCTGGGGCAATGTATATGTATGGATTATCTCTTACCAAATGCAGCGCCTCCACCTGTGATGGCTCCCAGCAGAGCGGGAGTTGTTCCTCGCAGGACAATAACACAATACCACTCACACAGCATGTAAAAGAAACAGTAGCTTTACCAGCGGTAACCATAACAATGCATGTATCATACTCTATCAGTATTACTCTTTAATGAGACACAATAGCTAACGCGTCTCGCAGGACCTTTCACCGTGTCCAACACCCCACACCGCAACCCCCAAATGTAAGTGTGTGTATGTGACTGCGCAGCCACTAGTATGAGCAATGTTATAGTTGGTGCACTTTAATGGATGTTACCTGCCGAGCGCTCTTGCCTATTCTATGGCATGTCCCTGCATTAACTATAACTGACTGGGACTCAGGGCCTATCTGGGCCTGGGGGTATTCGGGCCTAGTGTAGAGGCTACTTGCCTCTCTACACACTGAGCTCCTACCTCTTCCCCTTCCCAGTCTTCTCTGGCAAGCGTGCTCCCCTGCGCAACCTCCTAACCTCTTCCTGCTCAGTTTCTCCGCCCTATTGGCTCCCGGGCATCACCTGGTCTGGCTGAGGCTCATGGGACTTGTAGTCCCCTGCTCTAAACCTCCTCTGGTTGGTACGTGCTTTGCACGCGCGACCTCTCTTCTGTCACCGTTGCCTACGGGACTCGCTGCGCATGCGCGAATACCAAAATGGCGGCACCCTGAACACTCGGACCGCCGCGGAACCTCCGGTGCACCGGAGCGCTGCCTGCACACTCTGCAACATTCCCTAACTCTCTCACCACAACGGAGGTGAGGGTCAACCTGGGGGACCTGGCTACAGTTACATTAAATGAACAGAGTTATACAGTCAATTCATATGTCTTTCGTGGACAGTTGGAGTTGGAAAATTGGGTACAGGGGATAAAAGGGCTGGTGAGTTTCAGATTGAAATAGAGCAGCTTTATCATCACCAGACATCAGCGAACGGCTCACACCCTTTGGCTGCTCTCTGGCTATGTTAAAGGCTGTCAGCGACGCAGATGTAGACTGAATTGGTTCAGATTGAATGCAGCTGTGGTTTCAAAAAGTCCTTTGTCCTCTTGGTTCATTAGCATTCCAGAGGCTGAAATAAAGTACTCATTTACTCTGCACTAATGAGATGTAACAGTGTTTCCCTACCCCAGGCGTCTCCAAACCTGTCCTCAAGAGCCGCACACAGACCAGCTTTTATGGATATCCCTGTTTCAGCACAGGTGGCTCAATCAGTGGCTCAGTCAAGCACTGAGGCACTGATTGAGTCACCTGTGCTGAAACAGGGATATCCATAAAAGCTGGCCTGTGTGTGGCTCTTGAGGACAGGTTTGGAGACCCCTGTCCTACCCGATGGGAGATTCTGCCATTACAGCGTGTGTGGTGCATGCTACCTGTTGGTAAGCAGGAGAGCTGAGTCATCCACCGATGGTTGTGATTTCTATGGTTTGATTTCTATAGCAGGTTTTTGCCACCTCCCCAGCAGTGCAAGATATTTGCAACACTTTCCTGTTTGTGACAATTTGTTGCCAATGTTCCCAGCCGTTTGAGCTGTAAACTTTAACAATAGATAATGTTACCTTAGTAATACAGTGGCGGCGCAGCTGAGTCTAAAGCGGCTGGAGCCGCAAGCCACGTGGTGTGCCGTTTTTTTTATTTATTTCCCTCGGCGTGCGTCACCAATGCGCGGTCACGCTTCATCGGGAGCGTGCGCGCACAGCGTGCGTGCCCAGGGCTCCCCGAAGGGAGCCATGGTGTCCTGAGATGTGGGGGGGGGGGGCGGTAGGGGGGCCCGGGGGACCCGGTGGACCTGGAGAGGGGAGGGGGATGCCCCGATCGGAGGACCGATCCTCCGAGGCTCTGGCACGCGCGCGGGACAATTCGGCGCGCGCCGGGTATCTGCCGCGGCCGAGACCGGGTGAGTGTTAGACTCAGCTCGGCCGCGACAGTATAAGGATACATTGTAGCTACTGAGTTATACTGACTAAAGCAGCCATTATGTTGGGCACACAATCAGGCTTTTGACAGATTTATAACAGGAGCACTAAAAGATTGCCAGCTTAGGTAAGAATGTAGAATTATACATTGTCACATGCTTTACGTATACAAATAAGAAAAGAAAAAAAGAGCAGAATGTAGTATTGCCGTTTTAATACCAGTGTACAAAAAAATAATAATACATCTCTCATGAAAGTTTCTTAAGGTAGCTATACTGAAAGGAAACAGAAATGTGTCCTGCCAAAGAGTCAGACGCTGCCAGGGGACTGAGCTCACATGAAAGAATGAAAATGATACTGCCCATGAATTACAGGCAGGAACACACTGTTAAGCACCATGTGTACAGGTGTGAAATCGATCCATGCCAAATATAATTACACACATTGTATTCACTGAGAACCTGTAACACTTCCAACAGGAGCTGTACATGTAATCCATCACAATCAAGAATTAAAAAGTCTGCAAAACACTTGCATGAACTAGTGATGAACAAATAGACCACTTTCTACCTGTTATGGGTGATTATAATGTGTGCCACATGTACAGTGTAAAACACGATCATTATTAACAATAAAGATGCAACTTAATGGAAGTAGGAAAGCTGAAGTCATACAATTGTAGCCATGCAGCCCCTGGCTACCGAATTTCCCTGCCATAGTACTGTCAGTTCTAGTTAGTGCTGGCAGTGCTAGGGTTAAGTCTCTTGCACATGGGCGTGTATGTGTGATGGCTAACCAGAGAGACAGTAAGTAGCCAAGTGCAGGTGCAGGAGCATGGCAGTTGGAGTCACATGTAAGGGGGATGGGCTGACTAGGCCTGTGATGTCAGCTGGGCCTGCCCAGATATTGGGGGACAGGAATTAACCCCTCCCAGGTATAAAAGGGTGAGGGACCCCTCCCTAGTTGTTTCTGTTCTCTTCCCTCTGGGGGAAGAGAGTTCTGAGTGAGTCCTGTTCTGCCTTGCCCCTTAGGGGGTGAGGTGTGTCTGAGTACAGAGAGTAGCCAGGGCTCTGGCTGCTCTGCCTTTCCCCGTAGGAGAGAGGAAAGGATACCCCTGGGCAAGGATGCCTCATGAGGAGAAGGACTATGTATTGGTGTAAGGATGTATCTGTGCATTGAGACCCCGAATAAAAGACAAGTTGCATTCTCGAACTCTGGAGTGCTATACAAAAGAGGAAACCTTCTCAAGAAACATATTATGACACCGACGAATAATTTAGCATGAAACGCCATGCTGTAATGGTGTGCTCACCACAAAGAAGGCGTGACCACGAGGCCGAGGTGGGGATTAGATAAACGCCAACCCATAGTCGCGTGGGCGTGTCTGGAGTGTAGATTGGTCGAGGTAGCCGGGTCGGAGTAGGAGAAGTCAGGAAAGTCAATGATACTTGCCAAGGTCTGGATTGGAGAGGTACGGATCGTTGCAGGTACTTCAGCCAAGGTCGGGATTGGAGAGGTGCGGATCGTTGTGGGTAAGCCGGGTCAGGAGTGGAGAAGTACCAAATCCAAAAGCAAGCAGGGTCAGGAACACTGGACAAGGCAAGACAGGCAAGCCACACACAGCAGGCAGGACTGTAGCAAACACAGCGCACATACCAAGGTTATGCTCAGCCGATGTACCAGAGGGCAGGCTGAGCATATATAAGGAAGATAGTCCAATGAGGAGGATGCATACTCCTGAATAAGCTGGACTGTGGTTGGCTGCTGGGAACAGCACAGGTGTATCACATTACACAGGAGTGAGGAAGCTTGTGCGCGGGTGCGAAAGCCTGGAGACGGGACAAGCAGGGACAGCATTTAGAGCCGTTTGAGAGCCGCACGCGCTCCTAGAAGGAACGCTGGTGTTGGCTGGTCTCTGAGATGCGCTGCAGGAGGCAGCGGAGGCAGGGCACCCGGTCGCGGGTCTGGGTAAGCTTGGAGCATGCCGGGAGGGGCACAGATGATGGATCCTTACACATGCCAACCAACGCAATATATGAGCGGATTTCACCCCAGAGATAGCTGTATTAGATTCCTTGCAGTATAACTGTAGAGCTTTTTGGTACTAAATGTTACTACATAATCCATAAAAACAACACAATGTTATTATTAGCCAAATATAGGATACATTTTTAGAACCTCCTGGGTAATAACTATGCATAACTATTTTCTTTGTTACAAGAACTCTACCCCACATCTGTGCTTAGTGAATAACAGCCTGAGGCCTATATTTACAAAATGGTGTTACTTCATACGACACCTACCAGCTCTAGAAAACACCTTACAGCATGTTCCTGTGTAATTTCCAGAACAAGATGGTTTCTTATGGAGAAGCATTGCTTAGTAAATATGGTCCTAGATCTGTGTACCCAAAGGGGTAATGTATAAAAGCATAGTAGCGGTTGCTGAAAATGAATGGACATTTGAAATGCCGGTGGAGCGAGGCCTAGCCGGACATTCCTGGAAGATAGGACCGGAACCCTTCTTCTGCCCACATGGAAACCTGCTCTGTGCTGTGCGCTCACCCTCCAGCCCCTCGTCAACAACGCACTGCCAACATCACCCCCTCCACCCCATCCCTTGCTCAACAACTAGAGGCCATTGTAAAGACTACAGTCCTGGGCCCCAAGAAAGCTGCCGACAACTGCTTCCTTATGATGAACTAAGCATTTAAATAGTACAAGGCAAAATGTGTATACTAGAAAACAAACCCAGGATTAGATAACATTTATGAGCTAACTTATTAAAGTTATTTGTCAAAGGTTAAACTGATGCAGGAAAAAAAAATCTCATAACATTTATTAGCATGAATATGTTCCTTTGATAAATTGCTTGATTATGTTATTAAATGAGGAAATGCTGCTTAAGCTGCTTTTCATGTCTTTTGGGGAGGCAGACTTGCTGATGCTTACTAATAGTGCACTTCTTGTTCAAATGGCATTTGCTGTGTTGCGGTCATGTTATTATTCCTACAACAGCAATTGTACGATCCGTAAGTACCTGTCGAAGGTAATACAGTTTTACTGGATCATCTAGATGTTTTTATGACAAGTTTTCACAAACAAAACTCCTTTCACCAGAAAATATTAAGAATGCTATTAGTCAAAGAATTATAAAATTAACTTGCTCTCTTTGTGCTGGTGTTAGGACTTGCTTTATGAGCTGTGATATTTAATGGTAGGAACACTACATATTTGCTATCTTAGCAAGCTGCACATAACTGATATTTGCAAACCCAGCTATTGCCGATAAAATTATGTGCCAGGCTTAGTATGCTCCATTAAAATGATTTCGATTGTACATTTAAGTGCATTGCTTTTAACATTTGCTAGCTAGCAAGAATTAACAGCACTTATGTCAAATCCCGACATTCACCGCACACAGTTGCGAACAGTTTAGGGAAGCTGCTGAATGCTTTATTACTCATAAATTGCAATTATGCCGCTTTTTCTGCTAAACACTCATACTTCTTTACTTTTTGTTTAGATACTGCCTAGATTACAATGTAGGCGTTCTATCCTATTTACTAATCCAATAATTACAGTGGTAGCTGGAAAAGCAATAAACATTCTCTCTCAAGATCCACGTTTCCCTAACTCGGTCTTGTAAGTAGATATATTCTACTTACTGCAGATCTTATAGGCTCCATATAAACTGAAGTACAGCTCAGGTCTCAGGTGTGAAACTAATATGTTTGCTACTCTACATCTAAAGGACTGGCTTCGCACAGTATTGTACACTGATGGCCATAATGTGTATGTACATATGCATGTATATTCTGGATCCAGGGTCATGTCTGGAGGTATGAATGAACCCAGCTAGCTTCAACTCAGCGCTCTTTCCAAAACACAAAAAGTCCTGTATATTTTCTTCACTTTATTTAGGGAAAGCAGCAGTAAAGACAGGCACTTGTGGATGAGATGTTTGTGATGGAATAATGTCTCTCTGTGGGTGTTTTGTAGTAAGGGCAGGTGAAAAGGATAAGGCCCTGCCACTAGAGCAATTACAGAAGGTACTCACTCAGCCAGTGATGAAGGTGGAAAAGGAAGTGCCAGTGTATTCTGGGTAGCAAGATAGCCTGGGGACAGACCATCTGTCAGCAAAGCAGAGGGGGAGAAGGCAGACTAACCAAATCTGAGGGAAAGGCTAAGGTTGCTGTAGCAACTCACTGGCATAATGCAGAGACAGAGATTGCAACATTATCACACAGGCACTGTATGTGTGCACAGAGCAAAACACATGCAGCTGGAAATGAGAAACTGACAGGCAGAAACTGCAAAGGAAAGGGGGGGGGGGTGAAACAGAAATGTGATTCTTGTTCCATGACAATGTATATCATCATCATCATCATCATCATCATTTATTTTTTAAGTAATAACATGCCTCCACTTAAGGGAGCTCTGCAATACTTTATAGTCAGATTAAGAACAAACTAAAATGATATGCAATTATTTTGTTAGACAGGAAAAGCCAGAAGGAAGAAATAAGTCTTACACCGAGCCCAATCAGTGGTAAGGTCGATATACACCTGAGCTCTGGCGGTAATGAGTTCCAGACCTCGGAAGCTGCATGTCCTCCCACCCAGTGTAAGGTGCAGTACCCTTGGCACAGACAGGTGGAGCCCCCTGAGGACCTGATATCATAGTCTGTATCCCTCCGAGGCATCAAGAGACTGCAGATAGGCAGGCCCTTGGCCTTGCATTGTTTTAAAGGCTGTAACGGCCAACTTGAACCGAACACAGAAGATCACTGGAACCTAGTGCAGATAGCGCCAAGTATACATAGTGCCCACTGTATACACAGTGCACCACAGAACAGACATTAGAACACTAAACCCTTTTATACAATAACTGCTTAAATAATGGGAGATTTGTGGGAAGTGCTATTTTGATATATAATAATACCTAGCTATGCATTTCTAACATGTCTGTTAGCGTTATTATTTCACTTTATTTTGCCCCTGTTTTGCCCTCCCACCGCCATCCTGAGATTTGAGGATGGGTGGCAGGATTTAAGGAGGGGTGATAATTTGCATATATTATAATAGTATGTATAGATTTTTTTTTAAATGGCAGGGTCATATTTATATCTCTTTTTATCTTGGAGAAAAGGTGTCTGCCAGATGTGAGCGGGCAGAAATCTCAGCACAGGCGTACGGTATCTGTGATCATTAGACACAGCCGCAGGGGATAAAGGAAGAGCAAGTTGTATGCACTTCATCTTTCAATGCTAAAGTCTTGGATTCATAGTCCCTAAAGAATGCATTAGGAAAATTAAGTGTGTGATATATACTTATACAATGTGTGTAGCTACAAGTGCGTGTATATGATATTGTTCAAGCATGTGTGTATGGATGTTGGAGTTAAAATGCAGTTATGTACAGTATATGTGTGCAGTCATAAATGTGTTAACATACCTGAGCATATAACAATATGTGTATAGATTTTTGCGTGTGTAATTACTGTTAGGAGGTATATGGTATCTCTACAAAATATTAATTTGAATTCTAGCATAGAAATATTATTTATCATATTTGTAATGCCTAAACTATGTAAAAAGTGCTTCCCAGAATTAACAAACACTGAATAAAAAAATACAGACACACAGATACACAATATATATATTTTTTTTTATTCAGTGTTTGTTAATTCTGGGAAGCACTTTTTACATAGTTTGTAATATATATATATATATATATATATATATATATATATATATATATATATTTATATATATATATATATATATATATATATATAAATATATATGTTGCTAGAGGGAGTCCATAAATCAGACGGAGTTCCCGTCATGCTGCACTGGCTGGCCAGACCTGTTAGGATTACACGGAAGCTCACGCATGCGCAATATGAAGTGAACAGGGTTGCTATGGCACAGAGACGCTCTTAGAGGCAGTGCTAGGCAACGGAGGACGCCTCCCTGCAAGGAAACTGTTTCGGAGGTTTTCCCTGCACACGCATGCGCACTCGTTCTCTGTACAAGTGTTCCGATTTTCAAGATGGCCGCCGCATGTCAGCACTGCGGAATTATGATGTAGAACTCCCTGTTTGGTTAATTAGTTGATCGCTAGGGGCTCACTCATGGTGGATTTGGTATAAATGTCTTCTTGGTGCCAGTATCCCTTAGCACTTCCCTGAGGAAGGTCCTTTGTGGACCGAAACATCAGTTTGCATATGTGCTGTTGTGTTTTTCTAATACAGTTTTTTGCTTGATATTATTAGAGTGCTGTTTCTTTGCTTTCCTTGCTGGGAAAGAATTTTGTTGCATATACTTACCCTATGAGCATGCACCTTGAAATGGGACATGTTGCTTAGTGTTTCAACTGCTCTGTGTTTATATATATATAGCCAGGTTCCCCCCCTTCTGTGTGGACACCCCCTCCTTGTACTCACTGCCGTTCGCGGAGAGGTGTGGGAGGCATGTGAGTGAGCAGCGTGCCATCGCAGGGATGCGGCTGGTTGCCGGGGACGCGTGCGGGCCGTTCCTAAGGCCGCGATCGCGTTGTGAAGGTCCTGGCGGCTCGCAGAGCAGGGCACCGCCATCTTGCCCGGAAGAGTTGCACATGCGCAGAAAGGAGCGCGCGAACCCTAGCCTACCAGGGAAGGCTCTTGGAAGGGATTAAAAGTCCCATGAGCCTCTGCGCACCCCACGTGACACCAGGGAGCCAATAGGGCTGGAGTATCTCCCGACACGGAGGGATTGATACATTTCGCCGCCAGGAGCAGCTAGGGGAAGGAGGTAGGGTGCAGGAGTCAGTGACTCCTGCACTAGGCCAGCAGCCCCCTAGGCCCCAGATAGCCCCGAGTGACCCATAGCTGAGTATTGTAGGGACAGACCCCAGGTCAGGGACATTGCCCCTTACGATACAGAGTCAATAAGTGAAACAGGGGACGCTGCGCGTCCATTCAGAGGTTTGGGCTCATACCTCCGCTGCCGCTGCAGAGGCCTTCCGGGTGGGATCGCCCCAGATGGTGGTTCCGGTGTTCTTCTGTCATCGGATCCTTTGTGAAGCTCCGTTACAGGCCCGAGCACTGGAGTGCTCGGCAGGTAACTCTTGTCAACAAGTGCACCAACGATCCTACTTATTATTGTTACGGGACTAGTGGCTGCGCAGTCACACATATCTTCTCCCTTAAAGGGTGCGGACATATTATGTGGGGTTCTTGGACACGGGGTGGGATCACCCGGTGTGGGTGGAAGCGTCCTGCCAGACGCAGTATTCAGTGTCTCCTCTAGAGAGGGACACCTGTTGATTATTGCTAAACTTTTCTATGCAGTAAAGCCAGTTCTGTTTTACCACTGTTTGCTCAATGTGATTGTTTCCTGTGAGGGTCTCCTCCCACTCCGTTGGGATCCCTCCCAGGTGGAGGCATTGCACCACGAGATCGTATTATATGCATGTTCCCCAGGCTCCTCAGCGGAGGCTTAGGTTCCTGAGAGCCACACAGGTTACACAGCACGGTAGTAGCGTCTGTATTCACAGAGAATACCCGTTACATTTGGAGGCGCTGCTGAGAGTCAGACTTGGGGTGCCTAGTAAAATTGTGTTTAACTACCCAAATTGCTCATCATGTTCTCCCCGTCCAGCCCGGAAGTCCACGCGTGGGCCTTCAAGGTCAGCGAACCCTCCAGTCATGTAGTAGCTGTAGGGAACATTCCGATCACAGCATCCGCGAGCAAAATACGAGACTCACTAGGGATACTGCTGGGTATTGATACTTTGGAGCGCGCAGGGCCGCGGGAATATAATCACAACTTTGAATGGAGCACCATATTATTTACGGCAGGGTGTGAGAAAGGCCGGGACAATGTGCCACAGACTTTACAAGGCCCCGAGGCCCCGCCCGGAGGCTATTCGGTAGTATTTGCAGCCCTACCCAAAATCAGAGAGGTATTCACCTCTCCCCGCTCTCCACCCACTGAACTGGTTGCGGATGAACCCTCTACCAGCGACTGGCAGACGATAGCGCCCATCTCAAGTACCCCTGCCCTTGCTTCTCGCCCACTCCGAGTGACCTTTTCCCAAAGTGCATTTGAGGGAGCCACTAGTTGGGCTCAGAGACAATCACTGTCGTCCCCTGTCCCTGATGAAATCTCAATCAATGCCCAAGCCCCCCCTACTGGAAATTTCGGGGCTGACAGTGGTCCCATCCCTGGAGGATTTCCCCTGAGCATGACTGTGCCTCAACTCATTGAAACAATGACTCTCGCTTCTCAACCTCAGCATTGCAGGAAATTAAAGCTCTTTTCCAGAACCCTGCAGACACCTACCGGAGAAGAAGGGTTTGAAACCTGGAAAAACCATACCGTCCATATATTAGCTGCATGGTCATGTTTCGAGGCCGTCAAGCGGCAACGGCTTGTGGAGAGCCTCCGACCCCCAGCTGCGCTACTGGTCCGAACGCATCAGGAAGTGGAAGGAGAGGTGACGGCATTGTAGTTAGTAGAAATGCTCACTCAGTCCTTCGCGTGTGAAGACGATGATGATGAGCTGATGGCAAAATTCAAAGCTCTTCGGCAAAGGGAAGGAGAAGACTTGTCCGAGTTCGCCCACAAGCTCCAGCTGTCTGTAGGAAATCTCCTGTCCAAAAGGATTGTGGTGGCTGCGGAAGTGGACCGACATCGATACAAGCAATTACTGAAAGATTCCCTGCCGCTGGACACTACAGCTATGTTGATGCGAGGTGCCACCGATACTACCACCCCACCCAACTACGTGGAGTTAATGTGGTTTATCCGGAGGCATGAAGTCCAACTGCATTTTCACACCCGTAAGAAAGGCAGGATAGCCACAAGGAGGATACCAAAGAAGCCCCCGTACCTAAAGAAAAGGGGACCAAGAAAGACGTAGAGGCTACTGAAATGTCTCGATTGCCCCCTCGTCCTCAGGCCGGGCAAGACCGCGTCCGGACGTATACTGTGGGGAAGACGGACATATCTCAAGGTTCTGCTCCAATACTTGGAAACCTCATACGGTCGCCAAGTCCTACACGGTACGGGCACAGCAATCTCTCACTTCCTTCTCGGCCTTACCCGAGGGGACCGAAAAAGACTCAAGAGAGGCTGTCGCAACAGAAAATCTGCCACCAGGCGTTTACTGCCGAGTAGGGCCCACCGCCATAATTGGAATCATTGTGGAGGGGATCTATTCTTCAGCATTGATGGATACTGGGTCACAAGTGACCATTATCTATCACCCATTTTATGATCAACACCTCAGCCACCTGCCCTTGCAGTCCGCCGAAAAGATGACCTTGTGGGGACTGAGCAAAGACGATTACCCCATCGACGGAATAGTGGCGGTCAAGTTAGACATCCTCCAGCTGAACATTAACAAGTCGCATCCCATGTTGGTGGAAGCCCTGGTCTGCCCGGAGGCTCGAGAACACCCCAGTGCCCCCATCATACTGGGCACAAATGCAGATATAGTAAGGTCGGTGATTCGCTCCTTCCTGCAAGAAGCCGGTGAACTACCGTTGGCATCCCTGGACATAGCCCCTGGCCTACGGGAAGAATGTTATCGAGTGGCATATGAAGAAGAGTATGGCAATATCTCTAATCTAGAGCCAGGGTTACTGAAGATTCCGCCAGGGGGAGTACAGTGTGTGACGGCACTGATCACGTACCCCCAACGGTATGAACAGGATCGATATTTTTCGCTAGAGACCCTTCCCGAGTCTGAACTCCATTGGGGATATCGTATGATACCTGAAGTACGAGAGTGGTCATCTAAAGTCCCCAGGAAGGTTAAGGTGACTATCCAAAACATGTCGCTTCATCCGATGTCACTGGAACGAGGACAACGGCTGGGTAGAGTGTACCCGGTGGATCCTGTAGACACTACAGCAACCGTCTATGCCGTCTGCGTGGGGAAGGAGACTGAGGACCTACAATTTGACTTTGGAGAGCCTTCCCTGGAAGAGGAATGGAAGGAGAGGCTATGTGATCAGTTGAGAGAGAGACGAGGAGTGTTTTCTACGAGCGAGATGGATGTGGGATGTAGTAGAAGCGCTCAGCACACCATCAGCCTGAATGATGAGACTCAGTTTAGAGAAAGGTCTCGGCGTATAGCACCTCGAGACGTAGACGATGTGCGAGGTGTCTTGCAAGAAATGGAAACCGCCGGCATAGTGACCGAATCTCGAAGCCCTTATGCCTCGCCGATTGTGGTGGTCCATAAGAAGAATGTGTCCTTGCGCTTGTGCGTGGACTATAGAACTCTGAATAAACGTACGGTGCCTGACCAATACACGCTACCACGCATAGAAGAGATCCTCAGTGCATTGTCAGGAAGCCAGTGGTTTAGCGTGTTGGACCTTCGATCGGGGTATTACCAGGTTCCCATGAGCACAGCTGATCAGGAAAAGACGGCATTCGTCTGTCCGCTGGGCTTCTATCAATTCACCCGGATGCCCCAAGGTATCTGTGGTGCTCCCGCTACCTTTCAACGGCTTATGGAGAAGACGATTGGCGACATGTGTCCTCGTGAGTGTCTGGTATACTTAGACGACATAATTGTGTTCGGGGCCACCCTCGAAGAACACGAGACGCGACTGATGAAGGTACTGGATCGATTGGGTCAAGAAGGATTGAAACTTTCCCTAGACAAGTGTCGTTTCTTTCGGACCTCGGTCACTTACGTGGGCCATATCGTATCAGCAGATGGAGTGGCCACTGACCCGGCCAAAGTAGAAGCGGTGGTGAATTGGCCGAGACCCGAGAATGTAATGGAACTGAGGTCCTCTCTCGGGTTCTGCGGGTACTATTGGCGGTTTGTAGAGGGATATTCAAAGCAAGCGGCCGTGCTGAACAACTTGATGAAAATATATCCAGAAGAACTCAAACAGAAGAAGAATACTTCGAGAACCCCTTTCGGGGATCGGTGGACAACAGCATGTGAAGAAGCGTTTAACGGGCTTAAAAAGAGTTTAACGGAAGCTCCAGTCCTGGCTTATGCTGACCCTGAGAAGCCTTACATCCTGCACGTAGATGCCAGCCTTAACGGATTGGGAACGGTACTACAGGTACATCAGAAGTATCCTACTGGGCTGCGACCGGTGGCCTATGCAAGTAGAAGTCTGACCCCCAGTGAAAAGAATTATCCTGTCCACAAGTTGGAGTTTCTTGCTCTCAAATGGGCTATATCTGAAAAGCTACATGACTATCTCTACGGAGTTACCTTCGAAGTCCGAACGGATAACAACCCGCTGACCTATGTACAAACAACCGCCAAATTAGATGCGACCGGTCATAGATGGATGGCCACCCTCGCCAATTACCGTTTTTCTCTAAAATACAAACCTGGACCTCTCAACATAGGTGTCGATGCTCTCTCTAGAAGATCGGGGTTGGGCGAGATTTCAGAGGACGGGCCTTGGGAAGAAATCCCGGGACCAGGAATGAGAGCCATGAGTTCCACGGTGGCTATTGTAAATAATCGAGTGGCATTCTCAGAGCTAAGGGTCGTGGATTCCTTAGGGTGTCGACCGCAAGGCCTTCCAAAAGCTTACTGTCATCCTGATGGAATGGGTCTAATTCAAAACGTTATCCTCCCTTGGCAGGAATTGGTAAAAGCACAGACATGTGATCCTGCGGCTGCGGCTGTCCGAGAAGCGCTACGCCACAATGATCCCTCCTTAGTGAAACGAGCTCCTTCCAATGAGGTAGGCCTTCTCATGCGAGAATGGGACAAATTTGAGATTGATAACGGGCTACTCTACCGGGTTGTTCAATTTCACAATCATCCTGATCGTCGACAACTCTTCCTACCCCGGCGACTGCAAGGCCTAGTTTTAAGATCACTACACGATGATCATGGACATTTGGGGGTGGATAAGACTCTGGGTTTAGTACGAGGCAGGTTTTTCTGGCCAAAAATGAGGGAGTCCATTGAACAACATTGCCGAAAATGTTTACGATGCATTCATAGGAAGACCCTGCCCACTCGTGCTGCCCCAATGGGCCATCTCAAGAGCTCCGGGCCTATGGATGTAGTATGTATGGACTTTCTGTGTATCGAGCCTGATTCAAAGGGTATAGGGAATGTACTAGTAGTGACAGATCATTACACGCGATACGCGCAAGCTTTTCCCACCAAAGATCAGAAAGCTACCACGGTGGCTAAAATGTTGTGGGAGAAATATTTCGTGCAATATGGCCTGCCCAACAGGATGCATTCGGATCAGGGACGAGACTTTGAGAGCAAGTTGATCAAAGAATTGTTGGCTCTGTTGAACATTTAGAAATCAAGGACTACTCCTTATCATCCTGAGGGAGATGCACTCCCGGAAAGATTTAATTGGACATTGCTAGATATGCTGGGCACACTGAAGGATTCCCAAAAGGGGGAGTGGAGCAAGCATGTAGAGGCTTTGGTACAGGCCTACAATTGCACTCGGCACGAATCCACCGGCTACACACCATACTTTATGATGTTTGGACGAGAAGCCAGATTGCCAATTGACATTCGAATGCGGGTATCTACCGATGGGGTACCAAATATGGCTCACTATAAATATGTACAAAGACTTCAGGACAGTCTACACCAGGCTTATCAGTTAGCAGAAAGAGCTACCGTCAGACTGAACGCAAGTAACAAAAGGAGGTACGATCACAAAGTACGGTACAGAGAACTTCAACCGGGAGACGCAGTTCTGTTGCGCAACTTAGGGATCCCTGGCAAGCACAAATTAGCTGATCGCTGGAGAGAGGGACCCTTCCACGTAGAATCCCAAATGCCGGGTCTTCCTGTCTATCGCATACGTGACGCGAATGGCAGGATCAAGGTCTGGCACCGAAATCATCTGTTACCTATCCCGCAACTGGGAGAAGTTGAGCCAGAAACAGTAGTAGATGACAGTGAGCCTGAAGAGTCTACCGGGAATTCAGAGACCACAGAGGAAATAATTCAAGACCCTTTGGAGGGAACATCCAACAGAGATTGGTGGGCACCTCCCGCAGGAGTAACGGGTAATGGGCCTGCGGTTCAAACACCGTCTTCAGAGAGTTCATCACGTAATCAATCGTTAGATCCTAACACCCCGAGTTTTGTGCCGCAAAGAGACAATGTTCAGTTACAAAGAGACTTTCTCCAAACTGGTTCACCTGCTACCAGAGAGTCTAGGCCTCAAGCCTACGATGATATCGCTCAAGAAGAAGAAGTTGAGACCGAAACTCGCAAAAGTCAGCGAGTAAGACGCCCTCCCACTAGAGTGGCTTATGATTCATTAGGGGCACCTCACTATGAGTCTCAGCAGCAAGCTAAAGCCAAGCTAGCCTCAGTTATAAATATGTTTGTTGAAATGTACAATCTCGTGTAGAGTGATCGTTAAGTTGTACTTGAGAACTGCATTTTTATTATTATAATATGGTTATGTATGTTTTGGTTCAAGCGGGGATGTTGATGTTTTCACCAGGGGGAGGATGTAGCCAGGTTCCCCCCCTTCTGTGTGGACCCCCCCTCCTTGTACTCACTGCCGTTCGCGGAGAGGTGTGGGAGGCATGTGAGTGAGCAGTGCGCAATCGCAGGGATGCGGCCGGTTGCCGGGGACGCGTGTGGGCCGTGGCTAAGGCCGCGATCGCATTGTGAAGGTCCTGGCGGCTCACAGTGCAGGGCGCCGCCATCTTGCCCGGAAGAGTTGCGCATGCGCAGAAAGGAGCATGCGAACCCTAGCTTACCAGGGAAGGCTCTTGGAAGGGACTACAATTCCCATGAGCCTCTGCGCACCCCACGTGATGCCAGGGAGCAAATAGGGCTGGAGTATCTCCCGACATGGAGGGATTGATACATTTCACGGGCTCTAAGCACGTTGGTCAGTCGGCGCCAGGAGCAGCTAGGGGAAGGAGGTAGGGTGCAGGAGTCAGTGACTCCCTGCACTAGGCCAGCAGCCCCCTAGGCCCCAGATAGCCATGGGTCACCGTAGCTGAGTATTGTAGGGACAGGCCCCAGGTCAGAGACATTGCCTCTTACGATACAGAGTCAAAAGAGACACCGCGGATGCTGCGCGTCCATTCAGAGGTTTGGGCTCATACCTCCGCTGCAGAGGCCTTCCGGGTGGGATCGCCCCAGATGGTGGTTCTGGTGTTCTTCTGTCATCGGATCCTTTGTGAAGCTCCGTTGCAGGCCCGAGCACTGGAGTGCTCGGCAGGTAACTCTTGTCAACAAGTGCACCAACGATCCTACTTATTATTGTTACGGGACTAGTGGCTGCGCAGTCACACATATCTTCTCCCTTAAAGGGTGCGGACATATTGTGTGGGGTTCTTGGACACGGGGTGGGATCAACCGGTGTAGGTGGAAGCGTCCTGCCAGACGCAGTATTCAGTGTCTCCTCTAGAGAGGGACACCTGTTGATTATTGCTAAACTTTTCTATGCAGTAAAGCCAGTTCTGTTTTACCACTGTTTGCTCAATGTGATTGTTCCCTGTGAGGGCCTCCTCTTACTCCATTGGGATGCCTCCCAGGTGGAGGCATTGCACCACGAGATCGTATTATATGCATGTTCCCCAGGCTCCTCAGCGGAGGCTTAGGTTCCTGAGAGCCACACAATATCTAAAGCAGCAATCCCGCCTGGGATCTTACCTGATCCGCAGTCCCTCAATGTCCAGGTACCTCATTCCCGCAATGTTATACATTGGAGGGGAGGTGTTCCTTACCTGTCTTCTGGGTTTAGGGGGGGTTCCGATGTCTTCCGTGTGAAGCTTGAGTCAGAGCTGGAATAAAGAAGTGTAGGTTATTTCGGTGTAGTATAGGGCAGTTAAGATATATAGGGTAAATAAGAGATCCAGAGTGTGAGAGAGAGAGACAGAGAGAGAGAGAGAGAGACACAGAGAAAGAGACAGAGACACAGAGAAAGAGACAGAGAGAGACACAGAGAGACACAGAGAGAGACACAGAGAGAGACGCAGAGAGAGACGCAGAGAGAGAGACGCAGAGAGAGAGACGCAGAGAGAGAGACGCAGAGAGAGAGACGCAGAGAGAGAGACACACACACACAGAGAGAGACACAGAGAGAGAGAGAGACACAGATAGAGAGAGAGATATGAGAGACAGAGAGAGATATGAGAGAAAGAGAGAGATATGAGAGAAAGAGAGAGATATGAGACACACAGAGAAAGAGAGACACACAGAGAAAGAGAGACACACAGAGAAAGAGAGACACACAGAGAAAGAGAGACACAAAGAGAACGAGAGACACACAGAGAAAGAGAGACACACAGAGAACGAGAGACACAGAGAACAAGAGAGAGAGAGAGAGAGAGAGAGAACGAGAGAGACACAGAGAGATAGAGAGAACACACACAGAGAGAATGAGAGACAAAGACAGAGAGAGTGCGGCAGAGAGAGGGTGACAGGGCGAGGGCGACAGGGAAAGGGCGAGGGCAACAGGGAAAGGGCGAGGGCGACAGGGAAAGGGCGACAGGGAAAGGTTGAGGGCGACAGGGAGAGGGTGAGGGCGACAGGGAGAGGGTGACACAGGGAGAGGGTGACACAGGGAGAGGGCGACAGGGAAAGGGTGAGGGCAACAGGGAAAGGGTGAGGGTGACACAGGGAGAGGGTGACACAGGGAGAGGGTGACACAGGGAGAGGGTGAGAGGGTGACACACACTCACAGACACACACAAACACTAACTCACACAAACACTCACAGACACATACACTCAGACACATACACTCACAGACACACACTCACAGACTCAAACACACACGCACACACACAAACACTCACATACACTCAGTCTCAAACACACACACAAACACTCACACACAAACACACACACAAACACTCACACACAAACACTCACAGACACACACACACAAACACTCACAGACACACACACACACAGACACACAGACACACACACAGACACACACTCACACAAACACTCACAGACACATACACTCAGAGACACATACACTCACAGACACATACACTCACAGACACATACACTCACAGACACACACTCACAGACACATACACATACACTCACAGACACATACACTCACAGACACATACACTCACAGACACATACACTCACCGACACATACACTCACAGACACACTCACAGACTCAAACAAACACACACACACACACACACACACACACAAACACTCACGTACATTCAGACTCAAACACACACAAACACACTCACAGACACACACACAGACACACAGACACACAGACACACACACACACACACACACACACACACACACACACACAGACACATACACTCACAGACACATACACTCACAGACACATACACTCACAGACACATACACTCACAGACACATACACTCACAGACTCAAACACACACGCACACACATACACACACACTCACATACATTCAGACTCAAACACACACACACACACAAACACTCACTCACACAAACACTCACAGACACATACACTCACAGACACATACACTCACAGACACATACACTCACAGACACATACACTCACAGACACATACACTCACAGACACATACACTCACAGACACACACTCACAGACTCAAACACACATGCACACACACAAACACTCACAAATACTCAGACTCAAACACACACACAAACACTCACTCACACAAACACTCACAGACACATACACTCACAGAAACATACACTCACAGACACATACACTCACAGACACATACACTCACAGACTCAAACACACACGCACACACACAAACACTCACATACACTCAGACTCAAACACACACACACAAACACACACAGACACACACACAAACACTCACAGACACATACACTCACAGACACATACACTCACAGACACATACACTCACAGACACATACACTCACACAGACACTCACAGACACACACACTCACTCACAGGCACACACACAGAGACACACACCCACACACACAGACACAAACACACACACACACACACACACACACACACAAACACAGACACAAACACACCCACACACAGACACTCACAGGCACACACAGACACACACACACACACACAGACAAACACCCACACTCACAGACACACACCCACACTCACAGACACAAATACACACACAAACACACACACCCACCCACACTCACAGACACCCACACTCACAGACACCCACACTCACAGACACTCAGACACACACCCACAGACACCCACACCCACAGACACACACCCTCACAGACACAGTCACCCACACTCACAGACACCCACACTCACAGACACCCACACTCACAGACACCCACACTCACAGACACCCACACTCACAGACACACAAATACAAACACACACACACTCACACACACCCACCCACACTCACAGACACACTCACTGGGTGGGTGACTGGGTTGGTATTTATTGGAAGATCGGGGGGCCAGCGTGAGGATCGGGGGGCCAGCGCGAGGATCGGGGTGGTCGCGGGGCAAGCTGGGGAGTCGGGGGGCCAGCAGGAGGATCGGGGGGCCAGCGAGGGGGGGCAGGGGGCAAGCGGGGGGAAAACGGGAGGATCGGGGACCAGCGGGGGGACAGCCGGACAGGCGCACGGTGCAGCCAGGAGGGGGGTCAGGCAGCCATGCTGGGGTATCAGGCAGCCATTTTGGGGAGGTCAGGAAGCCAGACAGGAGGTCGGCATTAGTTGCGGGGGGGATCGGAGGCCAGCAGGGAACAGCCGCACGGCCACACCAACATCCCCGATGGGAAACGTGGCCGGGAACTTTGCCAAAAACCCTTCCCCCCCTCCAGCGCATGTGCACGCGCATCCCCTCCCTCTGCCTCCCACCAGGCTGCTTCCCTTCTTCCCCGCTCCTATTACCCTGCCCGCACGGGTGCTAAAGGAGCGTGGGACAGAGGGGAAGCGCCTACCTTGTCTTCCAGCCCTGGGCAGCAGCTGCGGGGACCCCCCCTCCCAGCCTACATCCGGGGACCCCCCCTCCCAGCCTACATCTGGGGACCCCCCCCCCCCCCTCCCAGCCTACATCCGGGGACCCCCCCCCTCCCAGCCTACATCCGGGGACCCCCCCTCCCAGCCTACATCCGGGGACCCCCCCCTCCCAGCCTACATCCGGGAACCCCCCCTCCCAGCCTACATCCGGGGACCCCCCCTCCCAGCCTACATCCGGGGACCCCCCCTCCCAGCCTACATCTGGGGACCCCCCCCCCCTCCCAGCCTACATCCGGGGACCCCCCCCCCTCCCAGCCTACATCCGGGGACCCCCCCTCCCAGCCTACATCCGGGGACCCCCCCCTCCCAGCCTACATCCGGGACCCCCCCCTCCCAGCCTACATCCGGGGACCCCCCCTCCCAGCCTACATCCCGCCCCGGGCAGCCAGCTGGCATCGGGTGCAGGGGGAGGGGAGGGGCTGACCCAGAGCTGCCAGCCGGCCCTCTTCCTCGCGTCAGGCCAATCAAGGAGGGAGATTACTTATTTATTTTTTAAAAAAAATTGTCGCGAGCAGGGGAATTCATAGAGCCACAGCAGCGGCCTAAATCCACTCGCCAGCGGCCTAAATCCACACGCCACGGGCGTGTGGTTATCATTAATTGTCGAACACTGTATATATATATATATATATACACATACTGTAGACAAGCAAAATAAGTATGTATAAGTGTAATTTAAATGTATGCTGTGATGGAAAATTGTAACAAAATTTATAAATATTCAATTATATGACTAAAATACAGAGTTATCAGATTATTTAAAAATGATGAACATATATACATTTAATAATATGTTTTAGCAGTATGGGTAGTGTCTAGTCTTCTTCGTTATTCTTAGATGGTAATCTCTCCGGGGCAGGGATTTCCTTTCCTATTGTCTGATTTTATGTGTGTTACATATATTGTATTATAATTCCCATCTTTTATATTGTCTTTTTGGTACAGCGCTACGCACATTGTTGGTGCTACTGTATATACTGTAGATAAAAAAATAAAAAAACATACATTGCTTACAAGATAAAACAGAGGCACCTTTACTTTTATTGTAGGGGTGAAACTAATGGGATTACTACAAGACAGGTGCTCCAGGGTTACAGAAGGGTCTCTAATAGGATTAGATGTATAGTACACAGTATAATAGCAATAACATTACAACAGAAAGGCTCAGCAGTGACAAAACCATGTGGAGTAAGCTACAGCCAGGTCAGGCATTCAGTACATTCACTTGGGCTGCAATCCCTGAACCACTTCCACCATCTTCCTTCTCTACCTTTTGGATGGAGAACAAAGAGCCAGCCAGTGTGACAGGAAGTGTCTGCTGGCTAATCCTTTTACTGACACTCCCCAGCACCAGGGGAAGTAACAGAGATCAACCAGGCTGGCATATCAAAGGCTTCTAATTACTCCACCAGTGACTAGAGCCAATTCCTTACATTGTCTCTTATTGACACAGTTTGGAATCCTTGGGCATTCGGGTTTGTTAAGCCAATCATGTCACAAAGGCCCCCAACACACATAAGGGGTTAAATACAGGTACATTTAAGTTTAGTGTATTTTGCACTTATGCTTTAACCATTCTTCACAAGCGGGGTTAGGTATAAAAAGGACAAGCAGGGTCTATTTATAAAGGTAATCCCGCGGCAAAACCGGGGCAAAGTTAATGCACAAAACAGCACCAGTTTTATTTAAAAAAAAATGTTTTATCCAATTGATAGCAGTGAGTTTATTCTTTTGACAAAGCGGCTGCTGCTTTTCTGCACCATTGGGCGTCCCATTGGGAGAAGAGCGCGATATAAATAAAGTGATTATTATTTCACCCCAGCTGTGCCTCCACGTTGGTCATATACACTATTCACAATGCTGTAAATCTGTGGGTAGGGAAGATTTGAGTCCCATTCTTTTGAATGGAGCTGAACTGTTCTCCAGCACTATATGAAATAGGGTTCTTATCGTCGTAGATGGAAGATTTTAAAGCATAACCTCCCTAGTCATATATTTATATATATATATATATATATATATGCAAATATAACTGTATGCTCATCTGCATGTCTTAGGCAGGTCTGCAACCCCGCCTTTCCCCATTATCACCCAGCATACAGCACTTCCACTGCAGCAAGGGATTCTGGGAAATGACATGCAAATGAGCACACACTGTCACTTTTTGCCTCAATAACCATTTTTAACATGGTTCCCTATAGGCTTAAGCTTGCTGCATGGTCACAGCTTTGAGCACAGCCAGGGTTAAGGTGCATACCCAGAAAACCACCCACAGACAGCTGTTTCGACCTTGATGGGTCTCATCAGTGTGGGGTTGATTTTACTGGGAATGCAAGAGAGGCTTATGGGATAGGCTAAACCATAATACTGAGTTAAGTTATGGTGAGTAAAAAAAGTGACAAAAACCCTCCACAGGAAAGCAAATATGCAAATATAGCTGTATGCTCATCTGCATGTCTTAGGCAGGTCTGCAACCCCACCTTTCCCCATTATCACCCAGCATACAGCACTTCCACTGCAGCAAGGGATTCTGGGAAATGACATGCAAATGAGCACATATATATATATATATATATATATATATATATATATATATATATATATATATATATATATATATATACTGTATATATCTCTATATAGCACCAACAGTGTAGTCAGCGCTTTATAAAGAAAACAGCACAGGGCATTATAATAATACAATAAGCACAACAAAGTCAGACAATAGGAAAGGAAATCCCTGCCCTGAAGAGCTTACAATCTAGGCAGGTGAGGGAATAAGTGCAGTATATGGCAGTGCTTGGCCAGAATGGTGGTGATGAGCGACTGTGGGTGTGGGACAATGGGCTATTGGAATGCTTCCTTTAAGACGAGAGTTTTAAGGTTGGCTAGTATTACATTAGATGGGTTAGCACCATTAGGAGGGAGGGAGGAGGAGGCAGGGAGGCGTGGGCGAGAGCAGGTGTGCATATGGCTGAATCCAGGATTAGGAGAGATATCCCCAGCAGCAAGAAGGCGGAGTAGATAGAGAGAAAGGAGGTGAGAAGAGGATTTGTGGGGGTGCTTACATATGAGCTTATGGCTGTCAAAAGTGTCTTCTACAGATATATTTCATTGAATGATCTGAGTTTTGAGAACATGAAGACCCATAGAGAACTTTCATGTGTTGTCATAAGTTATTAGATATTCAAAAGCATCACAATGAAGTGAGGGAAGGGCAGCAACACTGGAGAAAATAAAGATAAACAAAAATAATTTGAAAATAGAAAAAGAAAAAAAAACATTTGCAAAGGAATATTTCAGGTAGAAGGTAAATAAGGTGTCAATATCAACGACATTCTCCAACTGATTGAATTAAACCACAAACACAGACTTCTATATGCAAAACTGATGCAAAAACACCAGCTTTGTCAAAGGAAATATTCTTGTTAAAGGAATTACTGGTTTATAGCTCTGTTGCTTTTCCAATGAGTGACCTATATATTATCTAATGTGATGTATGTAGAATTAATGTGATTTAATCAAACTGTGGTGGACAATTAGTGCTATTTATCATTCTTCCTTCTACAACAAAGTCTCTTCAGCTATTAATGGGAATGTTGCTTTTCTTTGCACCAGTGTTGCTCCAGTTTGTCACACGGGAGACTACCATAGTTCTTGGTCAAAGGTGGTCACAGAAGTTATCATCAAGATGACAAAAAAAAACTCATCAAAATTCGATTTACTGGTTATCACATTTTAATTGAAGATAATTATCCCCAGAAAAAGTGAGTCTGAATGTAAGTCCAGCGAAATCCTGCAAGCTTTCCCCTTTGGGGATGCCATTAGCCGTAACTTATTTGTGTTATGTTTCAATTACTGGCTTTTGAGTACCATCTCAATGGTGAGCCCCCAGCACAGGAGAAGGTCTTGGGACTGTCCAACTTCAAAAGATCTTCCTGACTCTGGATTAACAAGCATTACAAGGGGGTAGTGAAAAAATGCCTTTCATTCTTAAAACCATACAACCAAATGCAACTTTCCTAGAAGTTCGTTTAGAGCAGGTCACATTCTTTCCGAGTGATTTTTTTTTCATCTGTTAATGTTTGGCAGGATAATGGGAAGAATATGTAAATACTTTCAAACCTTTTCGTCTACGTAAAGAAAGAACTTGGTTGGAGCTACGTATCAAACTTCTGTGAAATTCGTCCAGATGCAAATTAAACCGTTTTTGTTTTGTTCTGTGTGTCTGTATCAAACTAGGGAGATGGCAACTTTAGATTTATCCAAGTTTTGTTTGCCACAGAAAAAAGAAATAAAAATCACAGTGTTAGATGCACAATTTGACATACGCCATTCAACACACGCTTCAGGTACAGTGGCTACTCCAATTGCTCTTCATAACTATTTCCACTGTAAGATGGCATATAGGGTTTCTAGAACAGTATTGTTCATGGCGGTTGATGGCAGTCTTGTAGTTTGGAAGCATACTCAGAAATAGAGCAATCATACTGTAGTAAGAAAGTGATGTCTTTACACCTCGCTCAGGGTCCAGTACTAGCTTGCACATTGTATACAAGGGAACCCAGCTTCGTTTTGTGCAGTGTGCTGATGGCATTGACCTTTGCTAAAAAATAGCATATATTGTTAGCCAGTGCAAGTAAATGAACCCATCAGCAAAGTGGAAAAGCAGGGAACAGGACGGAGTTAAGCTCTCCCATTATCACAAGCAAGAGGGAGGTATTAGAGCATCTCTAATGTCAGCCTCCTTAATGACATGGAAAAGTAAAGCAGGGTAAGTAACTTAAATTACAGTAACACACACATTCCCAGTAAGCTCAAACTCCAAAACCCACCACATCATATACGGTATATACAGTATAGATACCTCTACGTATATATAAAACATTATATATACAGCTCAACCCCCTTATAACGCTGTGCTTGGGTCCAAAGAATCACATCACGTTATAAGCAGATCGCATTATAAATAATGTACAATTGTATGCATTGTACAATAAAGTATTTAAGACACCAATAATCGTGTTGTAAAGTAATCATAAATACGAAAATTGGGAGCCACGCTTGCATCACGCTATAAGCGGATTCATGTTGTAACGGATCGCGTTATAACGGGGTTGAGCTGTATATATATATATATATATATATATATATATATATATATATATAGTTATTGTTATTGCTTTACAAATTATTTCTGTTTTTAATATTTCAGGTGAAAAACGGCAGTGCACTGCCTGCAATGAAATCATCAACATCACCTCTGGAACAATCAATGATAATGGGCGCACGGCCCAAAACGCGTAGGTGAGCGTTTGCTGGATGTTCCAGGGGTGATGTTTTGATCCTTTTATTTATTAAAAGGTTTTTTACTACCATTAGCCTCCTCTATTCATTGCAGGCAGTGCACTGCCGTTTTTCATCTGTTCTACTTTCCTTGCTTGGTGGATTGCACGCTGTTTAGGATACCTGATGGCAAGTATCCTAGAATCACTCCCAGGAAAAAACTGGTGCTACTAATTGTCCACAGATGTATACTATATAGAGTCCAGAACAATATTGCGCAAAAATAAATAAATAAAGCACTCTTCCATCCAGTGTCCCATTGATGAATGAACCAGAGGTTTAAACACCCCACTTGAATCGTGCCACGTGACTATCAACGGGTAGGGGTTTAGAGTGGTAAGGAGGAATAAACAGCAGTGATACCGCGGTGTCCCCTGTATAGGAACACCCGCTAAGCAACCGCTACCCTCCGCCACTGCCCTCCTACACCCGGTGTCACCCACGAACAAGAAATCCTCACTGCGGAGGTAGGGGAAGGGAGAACTAGAAAAGCAAGCACTCACAGTCTTGACGCGCCGGGTCTCCGGTCAACAATGACGTCAGGTATCTCTGAACCAGAAGAGGAAGTCAGCGTGCTCCAGCCAAGATAAATCAAGCAAAAAATAGTGTAGTTAGGCGGTTCACTTCTGCCGCGGGGGTATAGAAGTTCCACACGCAATGAAATTAAAAATTGGTTTATTAATGCATATATATACAAAAAGGTCTGCCACAGAGCGAACTCTGACGCGTTTCGTCACACCAGTGACTTTGTCAAAGAGTATCCAGCACTATGTCTGGTGATGTATATATAGTGCGCCACTGATGTATGATAGGTTAATGGATAAACCAGAATCAGGTGAATAATGACACACCAAAGGACTAATGAACCAACAATTAACCCTAGATATCCTGGCGCTAAGTGAACACTAATCAGTGCCCACTATCTACACATCACCATAGACACACAGTTGTTGAAACAAGACACTAAACAACACAGAATGTAATTAAAAACAAAACTAGCTACTTATGTCCAATCAATACATATACAAAAAACAGACAACAAGTGCCAGTTACACAGTAGCAGAACAAGCAATACATTGTATCATATATTAATGCATCCTAAAACCTACTAATAACATACATGGTAGTGTTATAATTAAATCATTATAAAAACATTGTGAACTAGTGAGAAAACAATCTATTCAAATATAAATGTGTTTCATTCAAAAAATTCATATAACCTTATTAATTATAAATCAAGACTAAATAAGCGATAATGAAAATATACATATATAATAAAATAATTATTACAATTCCTAAAAATGTATAAATATTAAACTATAAATAAGGATACCTGATGGGACTGCTCCTCTGGAATTAAAAGTGAGTGTTTTTACATACTATGCCTAGTCATTATGGTTGGGACAATCTTTGTACTGTTCATTGTGCTGGTTAGCACTAGGTACTAGTCCCTTGCCCTATTAGGGTATGTTGTCATTGCTCACCATCATATTGGAGTGTTCCCTACGGAAGAATTATTACAATATTATTGGGACTTATATATTTTGATGCACCGGTTACCCACACTTTGTTTTTAATATTTGTTAATTTTTCGTGGACTTTGTTTTTATTACTCACATATATCTTAGTATTAGGATTTTATTTTCAAGTTTATACACATCTTAATTTAAATGAATGCTCTCCATGTAATATTATTATTGTTTTTATTTTAATGGTTTTGTCATGTTAATTAAATGGAGGTACATATAAGGATGTGTTTGCACATCTTCCGTTATATTTAACTTGTTGGGGTTTTTCTGTTGCCTTCATACACAAAACCTCACAGTGGGCAAAGCATAACAATCATTACAGAGAGCTGGACCGAAAGACAATTGGTTTAACTTATCAAGATGTTATCTGGTCTGCACATGCAGGTCCGTTTCCAATGCTGCCAGGGACGCTCTCCAACATATTGAGCTGTGCATTTGTTATAGGAGCATACTGAGAGGTCTGCACTGATTTTAGAAACATTTCTTCTTCTTATCTGGCAAAAAGAACCATTTCAACATCTGCGATGGCATAAACCTTCCTGGCTCAATCACCTACTGTACTTGAGGTATACTGTACATACCAAGCTTCTCCAGTTGGATACAGCAGAAAGAAGAACATTACATTGGAATTTGGATTACTTCAAAGTACCATTTTCTTTGTTTTCATACAGTACATCACCTGTTGGGTAATTTTGGGCTGCTAAAATGCCATGACTTACCCGTGCCTTGAGCTGGACCTCTCTCTGCATTCCCAATAACCACACCAGATAACTTCTTGGGAGGAAAACTGGGCACACTTTATTCATGACAACAATCAACATGATAAATATAATCATTTATCCCAACTAGAGACCTAGCCAGATTACTACGCTACTATCCACCAAAATCTCAAGGGATACCCTCAGCTCGTGCTCATTCGGCTCATTAACACCTTAAGTCACATAACACAGAATCCCCTTATGGACGGTCACCACCATTCTAGCTGCCTAAGCCGAGAATGGTACCGCCTTCCCCAAGTTACCATTCGGAAGGTCACATCATTCTGGTCGCCTGTGCCTGGAATTTTACCTTCTTCCCCAAATGTCCACTTACGACGTCTGAGACCCCCAACCAGGAGCTAATACTAACTGAGACACTCCCCCCCGAGTAAACCCTACTCCTGACGTACCAATCCCAAGCTGAGACGTTCACTGAGCTATGTCCTAATCCTCTTTCAAAAGCCCCAACCCTTACTACCTTACAACTTAATTTCGCTCCAGCAGGTCCTTCAAGAAAGAGGGAGGTAACATCCCACCCCTTCCCCCTTAAGAACCCTTCCTTATCCCCCATCCCTGGCCCGACCTCACGGCTCCTTAGGAGTGGGTCCCCTCGGCCTTAAGTCATGCCGCCCCTCCCCCTGCAGGCCCAGGGTTTTCTTTCTTTCTCTTTTTCTATGAATAGACCACGAAGAGAAACTGCATTTATAATACATCAATTACATGAGCCTTGCTTTAAGAAAAAGGGTTAAACCTTGAACTGCTTAATCTCATCCTCTTCCGCAAAACTTCCAATTTTTTCTTTGAATAACCAATGATGTCTTTGATGTCAACTGAAGGTGCAAGGTCTAAAGCTACAATTGATGTTGATTAGTCTTAATCAGCCTCTAATGCTCCTCTCAAATCCCATTTAAGGGAGAACAATTCTATGCATCAGAATGCAGAGACATCATTAGCTGAAAAGGGGGCATTTACAGACACAAAAGTATATTCTGCAGGGGATTTTATACAGATTTGTATTTTTTCTAATGTAATCTAATTTATGTCAAGGAATATAGCACATGCTACGGGTGCTGAGGATCATATATACTAGGCAGTGTTGCGCAATAAGACACGTTCTGCGGTGGAAAATACCTTAAAGTCAAGTGAAAGTGCCCATATTGACTATTACTGAAGGTGTCTTATGAAGCCTCTCAATTCATTTACGCAACAAGACGCAAGATGAAACTGATGCAATCAGCCTCAACCTTGCTCCAAATTTGCCTTGATAGATCACTTTCATAGTGATGCAAGGCCGGTTTTAAATACTCTGCGCGAGTGCCCCCTCCCCTTCCCCATTTGGCACACTCGCAAATCTAACAACCCTCGTGGTGAGGGGGAGGAGAGCCAGCCACAGCTCCCACCCTCTAGAGCAGGGGTCTCCAAACTCAGTCCTCAAGAGCCACCAACAGGCTAGCTTTTCAGGATGTCCTTGCTTCGGCACAGGTGGCTCAATCAATGACTCAATTGAAGACTGAGCCACTGATTGAGCCACCTTTGCTAAAGCATGGATAGCCATAAAACCTGGCCTGTTGGTGGCTCTTGAGGACTGAGTTTGGAGACCCCTGCTCTAGAGGCACAGCAGCCCTTATGCTGGGCCTCTGCCTCCCTTAAAGGCTTAGTGTGCCTACCGTGTGGTTTACTTACACCCCCACCTACAAACTGAGACGACAGAGTTTTGTGGAAGTAAAAATTGGTCACAGCTTTATTGCCTTAAGATTACTTGAGAATAAACTGTCAGCCAGTCGCTAGTCATTTGTCGTCAGCCCTATTCTCGGTATCTTCCAGCAGGAGCCCTTCTCCAAACTGCCCCAATCTACCGTCTGGCGGGAGACATCTCCCGACCGACCCGTCATCCGCTCACCCTAGGTCAATCTTTTTATGGCCGCCTGGGCCTAACCACATAGGATTGAGCCCAGCTTTCTAAGATTTGAGCCAGGGATACAGTGCCCGACCGCCTGCGTCGGTGCCTCCGGCCCACACAATCTTTTTTGGGGCACCAATAACTAGGGCCCATCCGCATAGGGTGGAGCCCCATTTCAGGTATTCACGGTGTCCCTACGATGACTGGCCTGACAGTTCCGCCACCCGGAGGCCCCATTAAGGCCACTTAATGATGACTCACCCCACACACCAAGCTGTGACACTAAACCCTGACTTATGATCGCTTACATTAGCCTGCGCATGTTATTAATAAAAATATCCACACCCTTATCTGTCAGGTGCACCCCATTCCTCCTGTGCCTAGTACACCCCCTGTCCTCGAATTCCACATGCTTCACAGTCAGCCCCCCATAACAGATTATGAATTTACGGATGTCTCTGTTCACTTCTCGCCTTGCCTTCTCGATGCCCACCCAACTGAAAGCCCCCCTCCATATCAGCTGAGATATAAACTCTGACCAAATAACGACTGCTTCACTCCAGAGGGCTTTAAATCTGGCGCATTCTATGAGGCTACTAGAATTGCACGAGATTCAGAACCTGCCGATAAGTGGCTTATCGCCGCTCACCTGGCGATCTGTTTTGGACAAGAAAACAATGGGTATAACCGGGCGCTCCTAAATAAAGTGGGTTTCTAACAATGACAAACGTGCAATAAATTACATAACATGTGCTATAACCCAATAATATAAGTGCAATTTAAATGTGCAAATAATTTTAAAATAAAGTGAATAAATAAAATATTCGAAAACCTTTAGTATCAATATAACGTTCACCCAAAATAGTGAAAATTTGATTTAAAGGTATAAATGCAGCAGCTCAAAAAAACCTTGTGCACCGTCCTCTGGTCCCGAAATAGTGTAGTTGTCCAAATGTGGGGAACGCTTGCAGATCTCGTTGTGAATATGAAAGATAAAAAAATCTGAATAGATAAAAAAAATTCAATGTTGGTCCTCCAGAGACAGGATGCAACGCGTTTCGCAGAGGTTTGAGGATGATTCTTGAGATTTCAGCAGGGGAGGCACTGAGACAGATTTAGGAAAGAGTAAAGTGATTCTGGCAGCAGCATTAGGATAGATTGTAGGGGAGACAGGTGAGAGGCAGGAAGGCCGGACAGCAGACGGTTACAGTAATGGAGACGGGAGAGCATTCAAAGCATTTTAAATGCAGAATATAGAAGATACTAAACTATATCAAAACCCATGAATAGATATGTATGACATTGTACAGTATATGGTTGTACCAGCAACAACATGGTCAGGGTATTGATTATTTGGATTAGTTTGCCATAGTACTTATAGTAGAGAAGAATAGTAGTAGAATAGCAGAGTACCACCACATGACTATAATTCATCAATGGTTTGTGAATTTAACAAGACTAATAGATGATAATGGGCTCCAAGACAGGACTGTCAGGTCTTCTTGAAGGGCCTGTGGCAGTCAGATGAGGACTTGAGATAGGAGATGGCAGACCTAATGGAATCTTTCCACATCCCGCCCTGAAAGGCCTGTACACTCCAGGTTGGTAAAGAACAGCTGCTCAAATGTGAATGGACTTACCTGCATGGAAATCTCAGGTTACTTTGTAGTTTGAGTCTGGTGCAAAAGTCGAAGATCTGTATTAGGACAATAGAGGATCTTTTCCAAATCCAAGGTACTATAGTGATTCATTTCAATGTTCTAGTGGCCATATTAGTCCTGCAGAAATGCAGACCATTTGTAGGTTGTGATAGAGTTCTTCGTAGATACATTTATCGTGTACAGAGATGTTGACATCTCATAAGGGTACAGGATACTTGACGAAGAAACCTAGGAGGTTTTGAAAGTTCAGAACTCTATCATTTCATATACTGCATAAAGAAATCTAATGTTGGTCTGGTAAAAGGTATCACAACCTGCAATCACCTACCTGTAGTGATTACAAAATCAATTCTCATAATACAACACATATTTAAAATCGTAAGCTGAAGACAGCCAACAAATGCAGGTGATATGTCCCTCAATGTCGATGTGCAGGTATCAGGCCAGGTGACTATTTTGGGAGGGAAAGGAGAAACTAACTAATATAAAAAAATAGATTGTTTTTGTATATTATTTATTTTTAGCATTTTTTTTACAAGTCAACATATTAGGAATCCATTAGATAACATAACATATTTCTATAATGAAAACAAAAGAAAAAACAGCGCAAACCCTCATAGTGTAGTATTAAAAGAATATATATTGTGTGACAGCAGGTGAGTATCTCACGTACATCAATTTAGATATTCAAAAGCATGGCATGTTATGGACATGTTTCCACTCCGCTACCGCAACAGCACACGAAGGTCAGACCAATCGATGAGGTAGGTTCCTCTCTCTCGCAAAGTGTCGTCTCTGCAACTGCTGTCGCTGTGTAGGTCACAGGTAAGGGGGGAAGATGTTGACTTCAATCCGGGAACAATTCTATGCCTCACTGGATGCGTACGTCCGGTATACAGCAGACTTCTGATGACGTCATCAGAGTTCCGTCGCGTGTTGAAGCCGGAAGAGGCTGAATAGAAATGTCCGTGAGGACAATGTCCTCGCAAAGAACTTCTATGTCCAAAGATGCAATCAAAGTAGCACTGGAACGCGCCTTCCAACGTGTTTCGTCATAGAGTGACTTCGTCAGGGAATATCTTTGGCTATCACAGATAGTTACTTATAGCTTTAAAACTCTCCTGATTGGCTGTTGGTGAATTGAACCAGCCCATACTCCTAATTGATATTTAAAAGGATACCTACACTTTGCCTACAATAGGGGGATATATAGGAGATTAAAAATAATGATTTATTACACTAAACATAGCAATTTTATACATATTAATGAAAAGACATGAGAACCATATCTAAAAACAGAAGAAAACATAGGTTAATGGCATATTAAATAAAAGATAAACACTAATGATATATATAAATATATATATATATATATATATATATATATATATATATATATATATATATACATGTAGAGGTATCAGTACCGTGTTAGCCGAGCTTCAATAATCAAAAAATAAATAGATGATACCGTTCTGTGGCTAACGAAATGCTTTTATTTGTGCGAGCTTTCGAGATACACTGAAGAAGAGATCAGTGTATCTCGAAAGCTCGCACAAATAAAAGCATTTCGTTAGCCACAGAACGGTATCATCTATTTATTTTTTGATTATATATATATATATATAAACAAATAAGAACTCAGTTGGCACACTGTAAACAGAAAAAATGCTAATGCTTGTCCCATATGCACATATACACAGATGAATTTTACCAGATAGAAGTTCGGAAAAAACGAGACAGCACACAGCCAAGGAAATCCAATAGAACTGTATTCAGAACTGAATACATTATTAGATACAGTTCTACTGGATTTCCTTGGCTGTGTGCCATCTCGTTTTTTCCGAACTTCTATCTGCTATAATTCATCTGTGTATATATATCTATATCTATATATCTATATATCTATACTGTATATCTATATATATCTATATATATCTATATAATCTATATATATATATATATGTATATATATATATATAGGCAGACATAGAATATACAGAAAAAGCAATATTCTTATATGGACCAAAGATTATCCAACTGTATATGCGGTAATGGTACCATTTTGATGTTGTTTTATTTTTAAAAAAAGTATTGTGAAAAATAAAAATAAATTATATTACATTTTAAAATTAAAGGTGAGAAATAAAAATGTTGTTATAGAGAACTGGAATAGATGAATATTTGGTCGTTACATCGTATTCATTTTAACGTGTACATTGGTGAAACATATTTGAATTATCGATTTATAAAGACCAAATGTCTATTTCTTCATTTAATCCTAGAGGTGCCATGGTTTGCATTTTATTTATCCATAGGCTCTCTTGTTTCGATAATGTTTTTTCTCTATCTCTTCCTCGTCTTCCAATTGGTACAGTTTGGATGCCAATATATTGGAGCAATGTAGGGTCACAATTGTGTCTCCTCTTAAAATGCCTGGGTACACAATGTTTTTCTAAACCATGTCTGATGTTTCTAGCATGTTCCAGAATTCTGGTCTTAAGGCATCTTTTTGTACGTCCAATGTATTGGTATCCACAAGGGCATTGGAGGAGGTAGATCACATGAGTGGTTTTGCAAGATATACAATCCTTCACCACAAATTTCTTTTTTGTGGTGAAGGAGGTAAAGTTCTTACATTCTGGATTTAGCATGCTGCACGCCTTACACTTCCCACAACAGAAATTCCCAGGTGGTTTCTTAGGTAACCATGATACCTCTGTTGTTTTGGACACAGGTAGTCCAATGTCACTGGGAGGCAAATAATGTTTAAAAATTTTGGCTTTGCGGTATATAAAGCTCGGTTGCAGCTGTAAGGAGGGACCCAAAATCGGATCATTGCATAGAATGTTCCAATTTTTATTAATGACTTTCTGGATATTATTGCTAGCTGAATTGAATTCCATGATAAAGGGAACTTTGATTTTATTGTCAATAATGACATTATTAGATTTTTTTTTTCTTAGACTGTATCAGTAAAGAGTCCCTTTTCATATTATCAACCTTATTTAAAGATTCAATCAACAAGGACCTACTGTATCATACCCACGTTTAATGAATCTCTGTAAGGTCCGGGGAACACCTCTCCCTAAGGGGGTTCCTCCCATGACTTTACTCACCCGTCATGCTCCGGCTCTGCTATCTCGCCACCGCGGGCAGGATCCTCCTTCCCCTTCACTCCCCGCGGTGGTTGCTGAACGCGCGCATGCGCACGCACTACCAAGGACTTTTACGTCCTCCCACGGGAGGAGTTCCCACCCCCAGCTCAGGCCACGCGTACCTCTCCAGCGTGGCACACACGCCTGATGCGCGTGCACCGCCCACAAGCCTCGCATCAAGCGCAGCTGTGGCAAACTTTTCCTCACCAATCCCTATCTTCCTTGGGGCCGCTCCCTCGTCACTCCCTCTTCCTATTGGTCCTTCCTCCTATTTATACCTTGCTCAGCCATTCCTTCTTTGGCTGAGCATAGCTTTGTGTGACCTGTGTTACCCACGGTCGTGCCTGCCTTAGTTCTTATCTCTTTGTCTTCCCTAGTGATCTCTTGTGTACCGAACCGGCTTGGCTGTGGACCCGCTCTGGACTTTGACCCTTGGCTTGTACCCTGACCTCCTGAACTCTCCGACCCTTTACCTCGGCTTACGGATTCTGACCTACCCCCCGGCTCTGGACCCCAGGCTCTCAGTACCAACTATCTTCTGGATCCTCCCTTTTCGTCTGGCGAGTATCTTACTTCATCTTATACTCCCAGGCGGTTCCAGATGCCTATTTTCCACTTTCCAGGTGTGTCTCCATAGCTGTGGGTGCAGTTGTTACCCTTCTCACCTCAGTTTCGGGGTCCCTCCTTGTCCGTGGTGAGCACTGCGTAACAATCTCTCAAACATGGTTTTAGACTGGATATTAAAGTCTTCTTGGAAACTACAGTAGCCTTTTAGCCGCTTGAATTGACCTGTAGGTATATTATTAACCCAAGATCTTTTATGATTGCTTGACGATAATAGCAAACTATTCGTGTCTACTTTCTTGAAAAAGGTTTTGGTGATAATTGGATAATCCACCTTTGCCTCCAAACGCAAATCCAAAAAATCTATTTTACTATTATTATGGACTGAGGTAAATTTGAGATTGAAGCTATTTTGATTCAAATATGTCTCAAATTGTTGCAGAGTGTCCTCGTCACCATCCCAAATACAGAGCACGTCATCAATATATCTGCGCCAGATGATTACTTGACTGGCGAAAAGATTATTATTCTAGATATATCGATGTTCCCATGCCCCTATATATATGTTGGCATAACTGGGGGCAAAACGTGTACCCATACCCGTGCCACACAACTGAATGAAAAACTGATCCATAAATAAAAAATAGTTATTTGACAATATAAATTCTATTGCATTAACAATGAGTAGGCTATTGGATGGATGTAGCTCCATATCTCCTTTCAATGTATTGTTCACCGCCTCTATACCATTTAAATGGGGAATACATGTATATAGCGATTGTACATCGAATTTAGCCCATTTATAGTTCTCTTGCCATTTGATGGTTTTAAGTAAATTCAAAACAATTGTAGTATCTTTTATATAAGAGGGCAATTTTTGGACATATCTCTGTAAAAAGAAGTGCACATATTGTGATAGGTTTGATGTTAGTGAACCAATACCAGAAATTATGGGTCTTCCCGGCAGGTCCTTCAAACTTTTGTGGATTTTTGGGAGATGGTAATATATAGGTATATGGGGACACTCTATATACAAAAATTGGAATTCCAATTTATTAAGAACGGTAGACACAATAGCATTATCAAGCAATGTTTTGAGTTCTCTTATGTACTGATCTGTAGGATCCTGACTTAATTAACCATATGATAGGGAATCACTCAATATGCGTGATGCTTCAGATTCATAATCTTTTCTATTTTGGAGCACAATTCTTCCTCCCTTATCCGCTTGGCATATGATCAAATCCTTATTATCTTGCAATTCCTTCAAAGCTAAATATTCCTCATGTTTCAAATTGTGTTTCACATCAGTTTTTTTTTATCATTTTTAACTAATAATGAAAATTCATTATTTACTACGTTAAAAAAAGAATCAATAGAGCTAGCTTACTCTGTGCAGGGTAGAATCTAATACATAGAATATTCCACAACATCTAATTATATGATGGTAATGATAAAATAATGTCGATGAAGGGAAAAAAATAATAATTGCATTAACAAATATCAATATCTGGATTTCTTTTTAAAAAATAGCTGTCCCAAAACAGTAAGAATTTCAGTGCAACATGCACTTGAAAACCATGAATCCATTGAGATAATGCCAGTGAGACTTTGGCAATTGTTTTCAAATCCTCCTTGAATCAACTGTCGTCTTTAGGCGCTATGGGGTTAATGTATTGTATTGTATGTCTTTATTTATATAGCGCCATTAATGTACATAGCGCTTCACAGTAGTAATACATGTGCTAATCGAATAAATAACAGATAATATAAATAACAGATCATGGGAATAAGTGCTTTAGACAAACATAACATTAAGGAAGAGGAGTCCCTGCCCCGAGGAGCTTACAATCTAATTGGTAGGTAGGGAGAACGTACAGAGACAGGAGGAGGGAGTTCTGGTAAGTGCGTCTGCAGGGGGCCAAGCTTTATGTATCATGTGTTCAGAATGTTCACAGTGCTATTCGTATGCTTCTTTAAGCAAGTGTGTCTTAAGGTGGGTCTTAAAGGTGGATAGAGAGGGTGCTAGTCGGGTACTGAGGGGAAGGGCATTCCAGAGGTGTGGGGCAGTCAGTGAAAAAGGTTTAAGGCGGGAGAGGGCTTTAGATAAAAAGGGGGTAGAAAGAAGACATCCTTGAGCAGAACGCAAGAGTTAATGGGCCATATTTACTCAGCGGTGCTACTGCACCTGTTGCAACTGCTTAGTAAGTACGGTCATTTACAGCCCATTCAAACACGGGAAGGTTTTCAGTCTACAATGTAGCTTATCGAGTAGCACTTTTTAATAAATATGGCTATTAACTCCTTCCCTCCAAAAGGTCCTGCAACATATTGCTTCCTCTAACAAGTAAATTGTCAATCCAAGTATTTACATAACCAAAGTGTTTAAATAAACAGACCAGAAACTGATTTTCTGGTTACAGAAGATTAATGTTTTGTACAGTATATCTATTAACATGAAGAAGCCCACCGCTCAGCCCATAACAGAAATGTGGACCTGTAGCTGCACCTAAGGGACGGTTAGAACAGAAGAAAATCCCCATGGGGTCAGAGAAAACAAAGACCCTCAATCCCGTTTAGCAGCCAAACCGTAGCCAGCCCTATTGAGGCAATGGCAATAAAGACAGAGTGGTACCGAAGCACCTTTTTGAAGAACATGCCTGCAACAGGTTCAGTACAACACGAGCTTCCACAGTGTGCCTACACCATCATAAGCCAACAGCCCAGGATTGGGTGGCTACTGCCCCACTGACACTGACTCACACCCGTGCAGCATTCTTTGGGGCGTGTGTTGTATATGTGTACAGTGTGTAGTGATCCTCTGCTGTGGATCACAAGTTACCTGAGTTTAATAAGTGAATAGCAAACTAAGTTAATTACCCATACTGTGTTTGTATTATTCCTGCCGTCTGACCGTAGGCCACGTGTGGCCCAGTAAGAAACAAGGGACTCAAGCCCCAGCACCAGCAATAGTTGTATGTCTGAGAACTAAACGTAGAGGGGTTACACAAGTTTTAGTAAAAAATCCCAAAGTGGCCAAGTAACGGCACTGCTGATTTGAATAGGAACTTTAGATCACTAATTGCTTTCCTATTGTGACTCTCTAAATTATTGTTGACTGAACATCACTGTGCGCGGCTTGTCAAGTAGGTTAACCTGCAGTGACCTTTAGTCTGGTCCAAATTTGCAGGGCAGGTTCTTTGGAAGTTCATGCAGACAGTGTGGGAGGATTGGGTTGAATGAAGACGACCCAAGTTAAAAAAGCAAAATAATTCATTAGGCTTCTTTAACACCTTGCACTGTTTATGCCTGAGCTACTGGTGACTCCCCGGTGACCTGATATTCTATTACGGCCTGACCTGTTGTTGGACAATGAGGTGTTGATAGCTAATCCCCTAATTCTCCAAGACATGAAGGGCTAGCCTATTAGTAATGTAATTCTGGAGCAAAATTGATGCAGAAAGTGTCATTCTAATTCTGCACCTCAATTTATCAAGATCCACTTTGTGTCCCATGTGTGTCAGCTTAGAATGGTAAAAGGAATTGAGAGAAGTCCCATGACACATACAGTATTTTAATGAGTTACAGCACATTCTGCTCCTCTGTGAGTCACTTTATTTCCCTTCAATCAATGTCCAGAAATCTGTTCATTTTAAGGTGGGGTAACAGTTTGCACCAGATGTTAAAAAAAACAGTTTCTACAAAGTAGCCTTAAAACATAAGGTAAGTAGTGTCCATGGTCACCAAAAGCTTGTGCCTGCTCACAAGTCCGAAACAAACGCTTCCGATTCACATTTGGCAGTATGTACAATAACTAAAAGCACAGTGTTTCTTGCCAATATAATGGAGTTGTGCTAATATGAAAGCACATAGCTATGTACCAACTTCCAGGCCATTTGCAGAGTATATTTCACAATATGAGACGTGTACTGCAATTGGTCTTAAAACTTAGACCTAGAAGAATAGTAAAAATGATTATGTTATTAAAAAATTATGTTTTCGAGGGGGGGGGGGGTGACGACATATGTTTAAATGATTACAGAATTGCAGCAGTAAGGGTTAAGTTATAAACCAGATTTTGATAAATTGACAATGGCAAACATTTCTAAGAGTCCCAAAAATATTAATATTAAAGAGTCAATCCAAGCAAGCTAAAAAAACATTGACAGCGAACTAATTTTTAATTGACACAGGTTTGAAGCAGGGGGTCTTCAGCGCTGAACCTCATTAATTTCAGCTCCGGGGACCACCTGTTTCCGGATGTACAGACCTCTGCAGTAGGTGCCGGTAGCTGCTACACTCGACTAGCCGGGATCACATAATGGCCGCTTTTCAAAGCCCCCACACCCCCGCGGACCAATAGGAAGCTGTGACATCATCAGGTGTGGCTTCTTATTGGTCCGCGTGGCACAGGAACTTTAAAAAGTAGAGGGATACCGGCACCCCCTTCGGAAGTAAGTCATCTCTGGATGATGGGGTCCCCGCAGCTGAAATTAATGGCGTCCAGCTCCCGACACCCACTGCTTCAAACTTATGTTGAATAAAATAATAATAATGTACCTACTTGGATAGCTCCTTTAAATCAATAATTCTGTACATAACAAAAAATGTTTGAGCATTGCAGTTAATGAGTCTAATCAGAGACAAAAAAAGGGGAACCTGGGCAACGTGTTAAAATAAAAATCAAAACAGGGCCAAGTAGACTGGTCTTTCACACATATTGACCATACTAACAGATACATTCAGCGTAACAAATCCCATGAATGTCATCAAGCCCGCACATGTTGGTATTACTGTTCCATTCTATCATTGCTTTTCAAACCTCACTGGCCTCCATCAGGCCAGAAAGTTGAAATCATCGAAGCAGGTCTTTTGGGATCCTCCTGGCAGCACATTGCTGCTGCTCTGGTCTGTAAGGCTAAGGCCCTGGTGCATTCGCCCGCACGGCCACCTTGCTTGTCGGCGGCGCGTGCAAGTCACTGCACCGCGATCTGCGGTCTGCAGTTAACTTTTTTGGGCGCGGGGGGCGTGGCCAAACGGGTCGAGTGGGTGGGGGCTATGACTTGTGTGTCCGTGTGTGTGTGTCCGTCCGTGTGTGTATGTGTGCGGGTGGGTGTATGTGTGTGGGTGTGCCCGTCCGTGTGTGTGTGTCCGTGTGTGTGTGGGTGTGTGTGTGTACAGTACACTGGCGACACACTTTATTGAAGTGTGGCCAGTTCCGCAAGCCGGGAGATTTCCCGGCTTGCAAGTGGCAGCCCCTCGGCGTGCCGCGCGTCACCGATGCGCGGTCACGCGTCATCGGGTGCCTGCGCCCCCTGCACGCGCGTCCAGGGCTCCCCGAGGGAGCCCTGGTGTCCCGCGATGTGGGGGACGGCGGCAGGGGGTTCCGGGGGAACCGGCGGACCCGGAGAGGAGAGGGGGAAGCCGCGATCGGCGGGCCTCTCCTCCGCTGCTTCGGCGCGCGCCCGGCACCCTCCGGCGCGCGCCAGGTAACTGCTGCGGCCGAGAACGGGCAAATGCTCGAATAAACTCGGCCGCAGCAGTATGTGTGTGTGTCCGTGTGTGTGTGTAGCAATAAGGGGACCTGACTGATATTGTTTTAACTCTCTCAATACATCATTCACACAAATATCCACCATCCACAAGAATCCATGTATGGAGGATGTTTTTTGTCATGGTGAGTAGAGGGGATTGCTGGCTTTGAATTATGACCTTGAATGTTTTCGTTTACAGCTATAAATAAATTGGGACTTCCGTTGGATGTAGTCGGCCACGGAGTATTAACACATCCTTACATTCTCCCCTCCCCAGAATCCAACGTCCCCGCTTGGCTACACTACATAACATTTATACAAAAGAACACATCACGGTACATCCCCTGCTGTCTTAGATTAGATTACACATCTCATTGAACATGACCACTACTGACTGCATTCTATGCCGAGCCCACTGCTGAGCCTCATAATGGGGTGCCCCGAATTTATCGTAAGCCATCCTCATTGGAGGTTGACTAGTTCTTTGACTTCGGTGAAGTTGTTCTTCAGTCACCTCCTCTGAGGGGTAACTAGTTTCAGCTGGCATTTCCACTTCTGCCCTGGGGGTGTTCATCAGATCTACAAAGTCTCTCTGGGGTACAAAGCACGGGCTCTGTGGGTCTAATGGCTGGCTCATTGGAGTCAGCGTGTCTGCCGTTGGACCAAGGGGCTCTTTACCCGTAGCTCCTTCGGGAGATGCCCCCGCGGCCGGAGGGCCCCTTTGAGAGGTTCCCTCCATAGGATTCTCAGAGGTGGCATTTATTACAGTCTCTAGGCCATCATCTGGGTATTCAGTTTCTCCATTAATGAAGATAGTGGGTGCTTCCGATTCGTTGTCCCCTACTTGAGGTATGGGGAGTAGATGATTCCTATGCCACACCTTTACCCGACCTTCAGAGTCCTTGATGCGATATACCGGGAGGCCAGGCATCTGCGATTCCACTTCGTACACCCCTTCTCTCCACCGATCAGCCAGTTTGTGCTTCCCGGGAACGCCTAGATTACGAAGGAGAACAGCATCCCCTGGGCGGATTTCCTTATGTCGCACTTTGTGATCATAGCGCCTCGTTACCCGCATTCAGTTTCTCCGCTGCCTTTACAGCCAGTTTATAGGCCTGCTGTAGACTATCCCGTAACCGCTGCACATAACGAAAGTGAGTTCTGTTGGATACCCCATCGGTAGATATCCGCAGTCTCACATCTACAGGTAATCGAGCTTCTCTCCCGAACATCAGGAAGTACGGCGTGTACCCGGTAGATTCATGTCGGGTACAATTATAAGCATGTACCAATGTCTCTACATGCTTGCTCCATTCTGTTTTCTGTGAGCCCTTTAGGGTCCCCAACATATCCAGCAAGGTGCGGTTGAACCGTTCGGGCATAGCATCCCCCTCTGGGTGGTACGGGGTGGTCCGTAACTTAGCTATATTTAGTAACTTTAACAGTTCCTTGATGAGAGTACTCTCAAAATCTCTGCCCTGATTCGAGTGGAGGCGGTTCGGTAATCCGTAATGAATAAAGTATTTTTCCCACAAGACTCTGGCCACGGTCACTGCCTTTTGATCTTTGGTAGGGAACGCTTGGGCGTACCTTGTGTAGTGGTCTGTAATCACTAGTACGTTGCTGATGCCTCAGTTATCTGGCTCAATACACAGGAAATCCATGCACACCAAATCCATGGGTCCCGAACTCTTCAGATGGGCAATGGGGGCCGCTCTGGTGGGGAGTGTCTTTCTCTGCAGGCAGCGGGTACACCTCCGGCAATGTCGTTCCACTGACTCTCTCATCCTTGGCCAATAGAACTGATCCTGAAGTAGTCCGAAGGTCTTGTCAACGCCCAGATGGCCGTGATCATCGTGAAGGGCCCGGAGAACCATATTTCTCAGACGCTCCGGCAAGAATAGTTGTCGCAGGTCAGGATGGTTGTGGTATGGAATTACCCGATACAGTAGGCAATTGTCCAGTTCGAACTTCCCGAATTCGTTCAGCAATAGCTTCACCAGTTCATTGGGGGCTTGCTTAAGTATAGAGGAATTCCCTTGCTGCACGGCTTGACGAGCCAGTTCCACCACTGGATCTTGGATCTGGTGATGTACCAAGTCTCTCAAGGAAATGATTTTATCTTCAGTGAGATTCATTCCTTCTCGACTCTGATAGGCCCGGGGAATGGCTCGGGAGTGGCACCCCAGCGAATCAGCGACTCTTAGCTCTGAGAACGCCACCTGATCGTTAACCACTGCTGCTACGGAACATAGAGCACGGATTCCAGGCCCCGGAATCTCCTCCCATACTTCCTCATCCATAGTGGGCTGAAGTCCAGGTCTCCGGGACAGAGCATCGGCTCCCACGTTGGTGGGCCCGGGTTTATACTTGAGGTTGAAACTATAGTTGGGCAGAGCTGCCAGCCACCGGTGTCAGGTGGCATCTAATTTGGCGGACGTGTTAATATAGGTCATTGGGTTATTGTCCGTTCGCACTTCAAACTGCACTCCATACAAGTAGTCGTGTAACTTGTCCACCACCGCCCATTTTAGTGCCAAAAACTCCAGTTTGTGGACAGGATAGTTCTGTTCGCTGGGGGTCAAGCTTCGGCTCGCATACGGCACAGGGCGAAGCCCGGTGTCGTATTTCTGGTGCAGCACTGCTCCTATGCCACTAAGACTGGCGTCCACATGTAGGACGTACTCACGATCAGGGTCAGCATAGGCCAGTACTGGGGCCCGGGTGAGACTGGCTTTTAAATTCAGGAACGCTTGTTCGCAAGCAGGGGTCCCTTTCTCCCCAAAAGGTGTTTGTGCCGTGACTTTCTTTCGTTCTATATCCTCCGGATAAATTCTTAGAAGATTATTCAGGAGTTTGGCTTTGCTCGAGTAGCTTTCCACAAAGCGTCGGTAATATCCACAAAATCCTAAAAAGGAATGCAGTTCTTGAACGTTACTGGGCCTGGGCCAATTCACCACAGCCTCTATATTCCCTGGATCGGTGGACACCCCTTCAGCGGACACAATATGGCCCACGTATGTCACGGACGGTCGACAAAACTTGCATTTGTCCAAGGATAGTTTGAGGCCCTCCTTCTGAAGTCGATCCAGCACCTTCATCAACCGCTCCGAGTGTTCCTCTAAGGTTTTCCCGAACACTATAATGTCATCCAAGTACACCAGGCATTCTTGGGGGTTCATATCTCCCAGAGTCCGTTCCATCAGCCTCTGGAAGGTGGCAGGAGCTCCGCAGATCCCTTGTGGCATGCGGGTAAACTGATAGAACCCTAATGGACGGATGAAGGCCGTCTTCTCCTGGTCTTCCTGGCCCATTGGCACCTGATAGTACCCTGACCTCAGATCGAGTACACTGAACCATTTACTCCCCGTCAAGGCGTTCAGGAGGTCCTCGATCCGGGGTAGCGTATACTGATCGGGGACTGTGCGGTTGTTTAGTGTTCTGTAGTCTACACAGAGACGGACCGTCCCATTCTTCTTATGGACTACCACGATGGGTGAGGCGTAAGGGCTATGGGATCCTTGCACAATACCAGCTCCCTCCATTTCGGCGAGCAACCTTCTCACTTCTTCCACGTCTCGGGGGGCTAGATGACGGGAGCGTTCCCGGAAGGGGGTAACATCGTTCATCCGAATGGTGTGACGGGCACTGCGACTGCACCCCACATCCATATCACTCGTGGAGAAGACTCTTTGTCGTTCTTGTAGCTGTGCCCGCAGTCTCTCCCTCCATTCTTCCGGAAGCAGGGAATCTCCGAAGTCAAAATCCAACGGGGAGTCGTTAGGGGGGGTAGTGTCCGCTGGCTGTTCTTTCAGGGCCTTCTCCTCGGGGGTTACGGGGTATATTCTACCCAGCAGCTGTCGCCGATCAATACTCATGGGATATGGGGAGATATTCTGCACATACACCCAGGTTCTGGCCGGAATTCTCCCGGGCCATTTCTTTACAGAGGCTAACACTTCATAGCCTAGCCGCTGTTCGTCTTGGGCCATACTCTCCAAAGAGAAGAACTGATCCTCCGGACGTCGGTCCGGGTAGTGGCAGGCCGTGATCATCATTCTACCCTCTCCGGGGGGAATGTGAGTCAGTCCCCATTCTTGACTATACAGCGTCCCATGCTCCTCCTCAGTTGCGATTTTACCGCAAACCTCTTGTAGTACTGGACACATAGCGAGGGCTAGCAGCGGAGCCTCGCCCGCTTCTTGCAAGTACATGCGGAACACCGCGCGCACAATGTCGGTGTTAGTCCCCAAAATTATCGGAGCGCTGGGGTGGTCTTGGGGTTCGGGGCACACTAGTGCTTCCACTTCCATGGGATGATGTTTACCAGTGTTCAGTTGTGGAATGTCCAACTGCACCTTCACGACTCCATCGATGGGATAATCCTCGTGGCTCAACCCCCTTAACCGTAAAACGTCAGCAGATAGCAACAGCAACCGGTGTAAATGTTGATCATAAAAGGACCTGTACACGATGGTCACTTGGGATCCCGTGTCCAGCAAGGCCGACGCGTAGATACCTTCAATAACTACTCGAACAATGGTGGCGGGTCCAATTCGATTTTTCAGGGAAGGTTGGGCTCCTGCGCCTCCATCCTGGGGGGTGCATGGCATCGACTGAGCCTGCCGGGATGCTGTTTTCCGTAGGGAGGGGCAACGGGCCCGAAGGTGTCCCATCTTCCCACACGCATAGCACTGGATTTGGCTGAGGTAGGCCTCGTTTCACCCGGGCGGCGAGTTTCGCCCCGACATAGGGCGAGGTCGGGCCGGCACCGGTGCTCCTGCGTCATCTGGGTCAATGTCCCCATGCTCGGGCACTTCGGCTTTTGGTTCCGACTTTTTGGCATCCTTGCTCCCTAGCGATGCCTTCTTCCCTGGAGTTAGTTCGCGCCCTAACAGCACTGTCTCGTGCGCTTGGACACGGTCCATTAGGTCATGGAACGTCAAGGCTTGTCCGGGCGTTAGGCAGCCACTGACACGTACGGACATTGGATGCAGGGGCAGGAGCCCCCTCAACAGCTGTGTAGTGCGCAGTCCGTCGGCCTCCACCTTTGGCACTACACCCTTCCTCACCATAGCCCATAAGTCTATATGTAGACGTCTGAGGAAGTCGGACACCATCTCTCCTTCTTTCTGAGCCAGAGCGTGAAATTTTGCCATCAGTGCATAGGTATCCACAGGGGTCCCATAGGCCTTGGTCAGGCAATAAATGAGGTCCGCCGCGTCAGCATCCGGCTGGTCGTCCCGGTAGTAATGCACCATGTGGGACGCTGGGGGTCGCAGGCACTCGACGATGCGCTGTCTCCGGACCGCGTCCATGCAGGTCCACTCGGGCAGTACCTGTTCCGTATGATCCAGCCATTCTTCTATCCCAACTTCTCCTTGAGGTGTGGGCTTATCACCCGAGAACGCCTTTAATTTCCGGTATTGGAGAGACTGGGTGGAGTGGTGAATAGCTGCGGCAACCGCTGGAATAGAGGCATCGTCCTGTAGACTACCTCCAACTGAGGGGTAGGTGTCTAGCCTTGACATACTGCGTCTATCTAGCCCGGGCCTCAGAACGGAGGGGGTGGACGGAGAGCCTAGGCCCAGTGCCGCTGGCCACCGTGGGTTCAGACTACTGTCAGGGGAGCGGTCAGGGCCTCCTGCAACGGCACCTAGCGCGGGAGCGTGTTCTCGCTGTGGGGTGGAAGTGGCCAGAGGTTCAGTGAGATCCACTTGAACTATGGGGCAGTATATGCCAGGAGCCTCCGGCAGCAATAGTATTCGGGGCAGCGCATCGGGGCATATATCCCGTTCAGTGGTGTATAAGACCCGGCGCCACGTCCGGTCCCGATCGTAAAAATAGTCTTTGGCTTGGGCAGTGTCTAGTAGTGGAAGTTTTCTGACCTGGTCGGTCACGGTGCCTAAGGATATGGTGGCGGGGACATGTCCCAGGGCGAAGACACGGTTCAGGGGGACTCCATGCCGCTGGGCCCACTTGCGCACCTCAAGCGGGGAGGGCACAGACATGGTGTAAAGCTAGTTGCAGATTGAGAAAAAAATGATTGGGGCACCCCAGGTCTAAGATCTCAGCAGCGCCTCCAAATGTAGCCCTTTTTCTGGACACCTACCTAAGGGCTACCGGTTACTGTCTAACACCTGTGGCTCCAGGAGATCTGAGCCTCCGCTAGCTGGGAGCCTGGGGCAATACACACTCATAACATAGCGCAGCGCCTCCACTTACCCAGGATCCCCAATTCGAAAGATTTACCCTGGGCAAGAACCATACCATACATCGTGGGACAACCAAACTTTACTGCATCTGTCTGTGGCACCTCCTTGACAACACAACATGCATGCATATATATATATACGCGACTGTATCATAACATGAACCTCACTCCTAACACAGTATAACATCTATCATGCTAAAGTGGCTCGGCCACACCTAAAAGGGGATATTGTCCTGTACAGCCGTGGCTCAGCCACGCTCTCATATAGTTTGTCCTTGTGACACTTGGGAAGAATGTTATCTATCCACTAGCCACTTGCTAGTGTCTGTTCAAGTTAATACTAAGGCGGGATCAGCGCCTGATGATCGGTGTCGGTGCACTTGCAGAATACAAAATACCTCCCGGTCACGGCGGTGACCACACCTCTTCTCAAAGGGTCCGTCGTATCTGTACCAGACCTTCCGCTGTCGCTGGCTCCGCCGTCTGTACCCAAACGGCAATATCAGTCCACAGCTCTGTGCGCTTGACTCTGTCTAACATGACAATAGCTCCTCACTACGGGCGGCCCTACAGTACCGCAACCTACAGTGACACAGGGAATACTCCTCGGGACCTGGGGATAGTCTCTGGCCTAGGCAGGCGGGTCACGGACCCCCTGCTCTCACACTCCCTGTTCCGCAGAACTCCAACTCCTTCTACTAGCGTGGTGCTCTTCCCCCACGCTTCCGGTTCTCCTCCCCTAACAACCCAGCCTGTTCATTGGCTCTTCGCCCCCAGCTGACTCCTCCAAGGTTCGCGGGAGGTTAACGTTCAGTACATAGTCCCTTTTCATTGGTTCGCTGTTCGCGCGCTTCCTGGGCGACCTTTCCTCTATACCAGTGACCTCGCAACATTGCGCAACAATATGGCGGCGCCCTGTACCACTTGCCGAGCGGAACCCGCCGTACAGTGAACACATGCACGGAGTATTAACACATCCTTACATACGTAAACAGCATCTATGATTCACAATAATCAAAATAATTTTTCTGACACAATTTTATGCTGTTCTGATCCGCATTTGGACTTTTCTGGGATATATGTGATCATTTTTAACCTTTATTTTTGTGGGGTTACATGTGGGGGAATATTATTATTTTCTGTAATACAATTAGCCTTTTCATATTTGTTTATCTAGTGTGCAGTAGGGCAGCCAGGCGGCTTCTCCAAAACTACAGGACACAATGGTGAAAGGTGCGACGCGCTCAAGTCACATACACACCCCTCTTACCTCTCTCTGCTCCATGCGTTTCCTCCTCTCCTTGGCCTCACCCCCAGGCTCCTGTCACCTGCTCCTGATTGGCTGCATTACCAAGCAGTAGCAAATCAGTATAGAGGGAGCTGCACAGCCCCCTAGCAACAGCCCTCCTCTCTCCCTGCTCTGGGAAATCCCACAGACCCCCAAGCCAGTCAGGTCACTATGTCTAGAGGTAAAACTGGTATACACATACATGTCCAGTATTACCTCTGTTACACCTGGCAACCCTATGTGCACCAGTGTTTCTACACATACTTCCTTTGAACTATTCTAATGTTATATATTTATTACAGTGTGCAGGACTACAGTTCTTTTTTTTAAATAACCTTTTATGAAGATCAGTCCATGCCCCTCTCCCACATATCGACTGTATCCTAAAGCAACAGATACACATATGTATTTATAGAAATGATGCAGGTCTCCATTTTGTTTTGGTTGAATCCATTTTCTTTACCTATATCATGAGTGTCCTCACTGCTAGCAACAGGTCAGGTTTTCAGTATATCCCTGCTTCAGCACAGGTGACTCAGTCAGAATTACTGAGCCACTGATTGAGCCACCTGTGCGGAAGTAGGGTTATCCCTAATACCGGCCAGTTGATGGCCCTTGAGGACTATGTTGGCCACTCCTGACCTATATAATATAATAACAGCTGTGCTGCATGAAATAAATGTTTGCGTTCATGCTTAAAAACGAAATTCTGCGCTAACACTATTAAGAGTCTTTTGAGGGTTCACACCGTGTTGAACTTAGCGCACAATTTCAGCACTTTTTCTCCTTGCTTTGGTACACAGAACCATTACTTTGGAGCACTTACCATTTGTATCTGTATGCCAGGCACAGTTCATTTCTGTGCGACCCAAAAAAGTATACGATAATGTTGAGTGCACACGGAAAAGTTTGAGTTTAGTACAAATGCAATCAAAATGTTGCACTAAAAAAGTCATTTGTGTCACTTTGTACATAGGTCTCTATGTATAACGGAAAACGCCGTGCACTGCTAGTACAAAAAGACTCAAAGAAACAGATCCCATTTAAATGAATAGGACTTTTTTTCTTTGATACATCAAGTGTAATTGTTTTTCTCCAGATTTGCACCACTTTTGCCTAGACATAGAGGGATCCATTTACTAAAACCTCCCGGTGGCAAAAACAGGGCAAAACCTGTCCAGAAATCAGCCCTATTCAATGAAAAGGAATCCCACAGAAAGTAATGAGTGTTGTTCCTCTTGATTCATCTGGTGTAATTCTTTTGCACACACTTTGCCCCATTTTTGCAGGTGGGAGACTTTAGTAAATAACCCCCAGAGAGTGTTATTTATTAAAGTCTCTGAGGCAAAAAAAAAAACGGCATCAGATTTATTAAGGAAATGCAATTTCATTAAAACCCATGGCAATTTCTTGATTGATTAATCAGGTGTGGTGTTACTGCACCAGTTTTGCCCTCGTTTTGCAGCCTGGAGATACCCATGGCTCGCGATGTACAATATGCTTTGGGATACTGATGAGAGTAGCAGTTCATCATAAAGCAAAAACCGTGTTGGATAGCAACAATCAGCTGCTATTCCCGTTCAAATTAATGAAGCAGACAAAGGCAATTAGTGTGTGGGAGGAAGGTGAATGAATGAGATAGATAAGACAGAGGCAAGATAACCAGACTCTCCCTACTAGCACTGGAGGTGTTTGATGGTCTTAGTGAAGGTGGTGATGTCACAGGTAGAATGTTGGTGGCAGACACACAGGAGCCGTGATTCCACATCCAATGAGGTGGTCCAACTCTCCAACTGAGGACAGCTTGCTTCTCTATGCTTTTATTCCATTTTAGTATTAGATCTGCATGGTCTGGAGTTACACAAAGTGGGACAAGTAGGACAGGAAAGGGAAGGCAGGTCTTACTTAGCTTAGTCCTGGCATGAAAAAAGTTTGCAATTCCAATCACTACAAAGGTGTCAGCTCTAGCCATATTATGTTTTTGTGAGGCTCAGGGAGCAACGCCGCCGTCGGCGCACTGCACACTCCGCTGGCTTCCGTCTCCTCCCACACGCGTGCCAGTGCCACCTAAGTAGTACCGCCCTCGGCGCGCACGCAGTCTCGCGCATGTGGTCACGTGCACGGAGGCAAGGTCACACGCACGGAGGCACACTACAGATCCTAGCTCTGCCTTCCTACTCAGGTACTCCCTGCACCTGCTCTCTGCCCTATGGCATTCCTCGCTGGACTCATACCCCTTGCTGCTGCTTTCCCATTGGACTTCCTTTTCCTACTTATGCTCAGCTTTGCCACTTACTCTTTGGCAGAGCATAGTACCAGTTGTGTTGTGTTTACCTATCCTTGCCTTGCCTTGCTTATCCTTCCTGTGTACCGACCTGGCTTTCCTCGACCATCCGGTATTCTCCTGCCCAGACCTTGGCACTGAACAATGACTACGATACCTTCTCCAATCCTGACCTCTGCACCCTGAACTTAACGACTCTCCTCTCTCCAAACTCAACCTCGGCTACCTCCAGCAACGATCGGTACTTCTCCTGCACCGACCTCTGGCAAGGTTACCAACTCTCCATTCTTCTCCACTCCTGACCCGGCTGCCTCGACAAACCCTACAATCCAGACGCACCCTCGTGGCTGTGGGGGGCGTTTTATCCAATTCCCACCTCAGCACCGCGGGTCCGCCTTGTTTGTGGTGAGCACACCGTGCCAGTTTTTCAGTATCATCATTCCTTCTTCTTTTGTTTAAAAATTCCAGATAAAAGTAAAGGTAACTAATGGCAGCGATAAACAGATGATTCAAATTGAGGTGGGGATATGTTTTCAGTATCAAAAACCAGAGCATTTCTCAAAAAATGGGGGCCAATCCCTATGTATGAAGTGCCGCAAATGGAAAATTTGGCAGTAAATTGATGCTCGGAAATCATAAATTCTATTGTGCCAAATGTGCTGCATAAATGTTTTTTTTTTAGGCAAATATCTTGGGGCAAATAAATAACAAGTCCATGGCACACAGATGTGTATAGTATGTATTAAAACAATTGTATCTGTGTGTCACTGATTACAATTTTTATATATATTATAGCACACAGTTGTTTTGTACCAGAATTGCACCACTTTTGCATTGATCCATAGCCCCCGTGTCTGTATACGCCAGGGATTTGGGAACTTTTTGAACAACTAACATTCTGTCCTGGGCGAGAGATTGACGAAATGAAGGATTACTTCAGACAGCTTTGCCTAAAGGAATTCTTCTGTGATCATGAGCAGAACAGCACACAAAGATCACCCTCTCAAGACAGCACGGGGTAATAATCCAGATGGCTCCTCATCCAGTGAATGTAACCTCAACCAGGTGCCTTGGGAGACTGCAGCTAGGAAAAGACATATACAGTACCATGTTATCATCAAAATAAATAAATCCAAAATGACTACACATTTTTTCATGTGATCTGAACTGATGGCCATTCAGGAGATTATAATCCTTTTCAAAAGTGGCAGGGCTGTTTAAAACGTGATAGTAAAAGAAAGAGAGGGACTTTAAAAATTGATCTTTTAAAAATTATTTACACTGTGACCATTATAAGAGGCATACGGAAATTGTCTTTATCGCTTGATTTGGGAAGAAGTTCATTCTCACTAATGTTGTAGTTACTATAAATACATCAGATTACACACCTGGAACATCATTTTTTACCTTTTATTGTGACAATAGAGATCTTTTGTACCCTGGCTAAAGATGAGCTACTCGATATACTCCTGCCCGACTCTTGCTTTCTACTCAAGGATGTTTTCTCTCTACCACTTTTGTGTCTAAAGCCCTCTCCCGCCCTAAACCTTTCTCACTCACTGCCCCACACCTCTGGAATAACCTTCCCCTCAATATCCGACTAGCACCTTCTCTATCCACCTTTAAGACCCATCTTAAAACACATCTCCTTAACAAAGCACACGAGTAGCTCCGTGGCTGATACTATACACCTCTTACATAAACATTGGCCCCTTGCAGACGCACTTACCAAAACACCATCCTTCTGTCCCTGTACGTTCCTCCTACTTACCAATTTCATTGTAAGCTCTTTGGGGCAGGGACTCCTTTTCCTAAATGTCTCTTTTATGTCTGAAAGTGCTTATTCCCATTATATGTTATTTGTATTATTATTCTGAAGCCAGGGTGTGATGTGTGAATTGCCCCAGATAGCATTAACTCAGCTCCCTTTCCAAATCACTCCAAGTCCTATAATATTTCCTTCACTTTATTGGAAAAGCAGCAGTAAATACAGGCACTTGTGGATGGTGTGTAGTAGTGATTTGTAGTTAGACACAGGTAGAAAGAGATGGCCTTGCCATAGGAGAGTAACAGAGATGGGTGCTGTACTCACTGTCTCCAGGGTGGAAAAGGAAGTGAGGAACAATGTGGGTAAAAGGAATAGTCTTGGGACAGACTATCTGTGAACAAAGACAGGGGGGAGGGCAGAGTAGTCCATTCCGAGAAGAATCTCAGAGGTTGCTGTAGCAACTCACTGGTTACATCCTCAGGGGCAGAAAGGGCAACATATTGATACATCACACAGGCACGGTGTATGTATGTGGAACAAATGCATGCAGCTGAACTTAAGGAGCTGACAAGCAGAAGAGGGGGTCAAACAGAAATATGATTCTTGTTCCATGACACTCCCCATCTGGTATCTGGAGATACCACTATATAACTGGAATATGTGGAACATATGTGCAATGCATGACAAAGATAACATCGTATTCACAAAACAATGCGAAAGTCCGTGTCCACACAAGGATGTGATACCGGCCGGTATCACTGGTTTCAAAGTCCCTTGGCAAAGGTTCTTTGGCAAAGGATGCCAAGCAGGTGCACCGGTCCAGGTTAGCTGGGTGCACCACAATGTCTTTTGCAAAAGTCTCTGGTCCTGTTTCTTCTTAGATTTGTGAGAGAACAGTGCTTTTATCTCTGTAGTTTTCTCTACAGAGGGCATCACCTTGTCAATGTGCCAGTTGTGATAGTTTGTCACTCCATCAACTGGTGTTTGACGGAAGGTAATGGCTTCTGGCTCCTTGTGAATCAGCACTACAGGAAGACTGTCTAACAAGTCTGGCCAGTGCGTAGGGCGTCATTTGGAGAGGCTTCCTGGTGCTGAGCATTGGAGCTGAACGTTGCCCAGATCTGACCGGGTTTCTGATAGTGGTGGACAGATGATTGAAGGTACCGACATTCTTCACCTTCCTTCAGTGAGGGTGCTAGCTTTGCGTGGCCGCTAAGGAATGTCTTCTGGATGAAAGCCACAAAGTTGTGTTTGGTCTCCGGTTTCCTTTGTAGGTCGCAGCGGAGCGAAGTGAGCCTAGAGATGGCATGTACTCTGTTGTTAGGGACGCATCTTTTTGGTGAATGGAATTGTAGCGGGGTCACCCAACTGCCCGAACTGTCCTTGAAGAGCTCCTTATCCATTAACTTCTGGAATTCTCCATCTTCCATCGATGGTGCTTGTTTGTTACTGTCCCTTGTTGTCTGGAACGCTGTGCTCCCTAGGTCATCGGAAAGTTTCTTTTGCACAAGAACATCTCCACGGATTTTGGTGAAACGCTTTTGTGTCTCTTTGTTAACTGCCGTCAGGAGGTTATTTTCTCCCTGGACATGACGAAGAACAGTCTCTTTTGCGCTTGTAAATCCCTTTATGAAATGTCTCTGCGACATGTCTCTTTTTAGACGTGTGAGAGTACAGTCTTTTTGCCCCTGTGGCTTCACCTGCAGCGTGCAATCTTTTGCATCTGTACCAGCCGTGGCGGCTGGCTGCTTTGCCAGTTGGTATTCTGTGGAGAGGAATGGCTGTACGTCTTAGCTGTGCCATTGCTCGCAGGAGGACCGTCCGATTCTTTATTTTCTTTTGGATGATCCCTTTGTCGGGCACCTTCAGAAGGTTTCTTTCTTCCTTCAGTGAAGTCAACTCATCATCCTTAGTTGTCTGCACTACTAAGCATCCTAGGCCATTGTCACATTCCCCTGATGTGAAGATGTTTTTGTTGATCTCAGGGGTATGACCTTGTCTCTTCTCCTCACTTTGCCCTCCTGTCACTTGGAGATGGCCAAGTCATGGTTTGGAGAGGGATGTGTGTCCACATTCTGTTATCACTGTTCTGCGGGCGTCAACATAGTCTGGTCCGTGGCCTTTGTCGGTGCACACGTTGCCCACTATCACCCATCCTAGGTAAAGCCTTTGGGCGAATGAAGTGTTGTGGGGTCCGTTGCCCTGTTTACGGACTTTGTGCATCCTCAGGATGTCCCTACCAAGCAGCAGCAAAATCTTGGCGCCTTGTTCTACCGTCGGGATGTAGTTGGCTATTCCTCTGAGGTGTGGGTGATGGTGTGCCACGTCTGGTGTGGGAATCTCGTCCCTGTTTGCACCCATATAGTTGCACTCGATGAGTGTGGGGATAGCTATCTTCACTCTGTTATCCACTGAACGTATAATGTAGCCGCTTGCTCTTCTCCCTGTTGTCTCAGTTGACCCTGCACAGGTTCTGAGGGTGTAGGGTGAGGCATTGTCTTGTGCATTGAATAAGTTGAAGAATTCCGTCTTCGCCAATGATCTGTTACTTTGATCGTCGAGGATTGCATACATCCGGATAGCCCTCTCAGGTTGTCCCTGGGGGTGCACTGCGACAAGGCATATTTTGGCGCAGGATATTTTGTCACTTCCTTTTCCGCAAACCTCGGTGCACTGAGACGTCACAGATGTTGGCTCTCCTTCTCCTTCCTCCCCGCCATGCTACACTATGGAGGATGGGTTGTTGAGTTGGTGGAGTGTCAGCGCCTCTGGATGTAGAGATGTAACTGCTTGTCACTTTCACACACTGCACATTTGATGGCTTCTTTACAGTCCTTCGCTAGGTGAGTCGTGGAATCGCAGCACCTGAAGCAGATTCCGAATTCGCTGAGTAACTTCTTGCGTTCCTCTAGGGACTTCATCCTGAACCCAAAGCATCTGTTAAGTGGGTGTGGCTTCTTATGTATGGGACATTCCCTGTTGGGGTCCCTTGGTTTCTCGTCTCCGGCGACCGACTGATCGGGAGTAGTTTGGGTCGTGGGGACACGTCCGTCCTGTGGACTGAGATTGGTGTTCGAGTGTTAATGTATCTCGAAACTGGTCTCTCATTCCTCAGATCTCTTGCACTGTGTGTGGTCTGTGCACCCAAGATGAAACTGGGATCGTTCCTTGTCCTTGCCGCTTCGTGGATGAAGCTCAAGAAGAATGAGAAAGGGGGGAAGGCGACTTGCTTGTGAAATCCATCTTTCTTGGAGGTTGTAGGGTAGCTTCTCCAAGATGGTTCTCACTCTGTGAGCTGAGTCTAGGACGTTGAGACCTGTTAAGGAATGGTCTTTCCTTGCAAACTCCAGCTCTTGCAGCAGATCCCAGAGCTCTCGTAACTTCAAGTAGTCTTTAGCTGTGATCCTGGGAAAGCTGTCGACTCTCTTGAAGAGCAAATCTTCGACTGCTTCGGGGCTACTGTAGCACTCTTCTAGCCTTTCCCATAATAAGCCGAGACCTACTTGGGGATGGTTTGCATTTGCCGTCCCGAGTCTCTTCGAGTGCTCCTTGGATTCTTTTCCCAGCCATTTGGATAGCAGGTTGAGCTCTTCCCTAGCTTAGAAGCCCAGGCTCTTGATTGCGTCTTTGAACGTAAACTTCCACATTCGGTAGTTCTCAGGACGGTCGTCAAAGTTGGTAAGTCCTGTTTGCACCATGTCACGCCGGATCATGTACTTTGCCATGTCTGTCAGGCCTGAGGCATCGGTGTGTTGGTCGCGTTCTGAGGTAGTTGCTGGGAGGGTCCATGCGGTTGCCTCTTCTTTGGCGTGGATGCGTTGTGACTGCTGGTCAGTGTGTGGGGCTGTGTTTTCCCGTGTGGGTGTGCTTGGATTGCGAGATTGTTGTAGTGCATCGGTGTGCGTGCTGGCATGTGAATCACTGTTGCGACTGTGGCTATCCCAGGCAGCATATACCATTGAAGGGACAGCGTCTTCTCCTCGTGGACCTAGCAAGTTTTTGGTGTCTGTGGAGTCACTCCCGTCATGTTGAGATGGTGCGCTGGTGTTTATGTTGAAGAGGCTCCTCACATAGTCCTCAGTGCGTTGGACTGGATCATCTGAGGCTATCCGTCTGTTCGGTTGCTCCCCGCCGTCCTGTCCAGCTTCTAAGACTTCGGCTTGGGCTATGGCGGCGGCGTCCTCCTCTTTGGTTAGAGCTTCTAGATCCGTGTCCAATTCGGCCTTTCTACCCGCAGCGGCGGCAGCATTAGCGGCGGCGGCATTGGCAGCAGCGGCAGCGTCATTGGCAGGGTCGGCATCGGTGGTGTTCTGCTCCTCCTCTTCTATGCGCGCTCTTTCTGCCCTTATGGCTGCCTCTCTCCGACCCTATTCGGCCCTGGCACGTGTGGCCTCTGCGGTGGCTCGCACCTTGGTAGCGCTTGCGCTTGCGCTGGACACGTTAGATTGCGCTGATTTTGCTGACCCTGATGAGTGCCTGGATGCGCTGGAGCGCTGTGATGCTGTTTCCAGCAAAAGGTATTTTCTCCTACTCTCGGCCTCCGTGATAGTGGTTCGCACGTGGCTGTCACATGTTAGGTCAATGTTACTCTGTAGGTTTCTTTCTTGCAGGCTTTCGCTGGGGTTGGCCCTGATCAGGTAAGTAATGTATGTCTCTGAAAGCTCTTGGTAACACAAGTGATCAGTCCTTAGTTGCGTTATTGCCTGCTCGAGCTGTTGCGCATAGTTGCCAACGCTAGTAACATTGCGTATTCCCAGTATGGTTATTTCCCAGGCCTTCTCTAATTTAACACGGTGCGCTTCAATGTCAGTCTCATATTTTTCGCGGGCCTTTTGTGTCAGTGTGACTATCCGTTTAGGCCTTGCGTCTGCCTGCGCCTGTTGCAGTTGCGCAGCGGTCTCTGTGTCTGAGTGATCACTTTCCTGCGTGGTTTTTGGTGAGGATCTGAGTTCTGCAAAGCTGCAGGTGTGTGTAGGCCTTTAGCAAGTGCGTGTGGTCTGTTTACCTGCGTCAGCGATGGATGACTGTCTCGGATAGTGCCAGTAAGTGTCCTGCAGTGGTAAGCGTAGGGGTACCTGTACTTACAGGTGTCCGGTGGCTCTGACCCGTGTCCTGGCGGTGTCCGGTGGTGTGGGCCTTGGTGGCGCTAGCCGTGGGAACGTACGCAGGGTTAGGTGAGATGGTAATTCCTCACTGTCAGGTTGTGCTGATGATGGACTCAAAGACAGAAAAGAGCAATCAAAGTTCTATGTATAGTGCACCGTTTGACTGAAGTGCTGGAGCCTTTAGTGTGAGCTGCAGGCTGTGTGCAGTGTAAGCTGCTTGCTTGTCTTTGCATAAAGCTGTAGTTGTTTGCTGTATAGAGGCTGGTGGCTCTGTGTAGCAATGTGGAGCAGTATGCTTGTACTGTGGTGGTTAGAGACTGCTGTTTATTTGCTGTGTAAGCTGCTTGCTTGTTTCTTTAGCATAAAGGTTTTGGGTAGCAGCTCCTTTGTGTGTATCCCCCAAAGCACACAGTCCTCTTTCTACTATTCTGAAGCCAGGGTCACGTGTGATGTGTGAATTGCCCCAGATAGCATTAACTCAGCTCCCTTTCCAAATCACTCCAAGTCCTATAATACCTTATTGGAAAAGCAGCAGTAAATACAGGCACTTGTGGATGGTGTGTAGTAGTGATTTGTAGTTAAAAATAGGTAGAAAGAGATGGGCTTGCCATAGGAGAGTAACAGAGACCACTGTCTCCAGGGTGGAAAAGGAAGCGAGGAGCAATGTGGGTAAAAGGAATAGTCTTGGGACAGACTATCTGTGAACAAATTTAAAACCAGAGACAGAACATAAAACACAGACAAAGCTCAGTTTTAGCACATCCAGTGAAACTCATACACGGTACAGTGCCTAAATATATATGTATAAATATCTATTAAGTAAAATGGTCTTTTAGTTTGACATTTTTGGCCAAAATTGTTGTAAGCCGCTGAGCCAACTGAACGGCAGACCACATTTCAGGGGTCCCTAACGCTAATATAAATTCTTAATAACCTGTGTAATAACAGGAAGAATGATTTATAATAAATCTGTCAATATTAGTTGCAAAGTTCTAAGTCTGATTGAAGCCTTTATTAACCTGTACATTACCAGGAAAAGCACTCTGTATTAGAGTTGTCACAACCATACTGCAAGCAAGCAAGTTCCCCTGAGTGGAAGATGCTATGGACTGAGCCCTTAACCATTTAAATGTGGGAGGGGGTGAGCTTCAATTAGGTAGGAGGTTGCCACCCTCCAAACAGCCAAGACTAGCTGAACAAGAATTGTAAAACATACTGGACACCTAACAAGCTCCTATTGAACCCCCAAAATAACCACAACATATATATAAGCATATGAGTGTCACAGAGGAGTGCTACTGAGCATGACAATATATATTTAAAAACAGAGAAAGAACATAAAACACAGACAAAGCTCAGTTTTGGCACATTTAGCACATCCAGTGAAACTCATACACCTAAGTGCCTAAATATAGATGTATAAATATCTATTAAGTACATCACACAGGCACGTGTATGTGTGTGGAACAAATGCATGCAGCTGAACTTAAGGAGCTGACAAGCAGAAGAGGGGTTCAAACAGAAATATGATTCTTGTTCCATGACAATTATTTGTTATTTATATGATTATCACGTATATTTCTGCTGTGAAACACAGAAATACATACATACACAATTGATTAACACCATTATCACTGTACATTTGATACAGAAGCAAGCATGTAGACGCACTTCTCAGAAGTTTGATAAGCCTTTCAGTTTTATGTAGTGTTCCAAAAAAATAATTGTAGATCAATCCAGTAATATTAACCTTCAGCGAGAGCTGCCATCTCTCACACAATGTGCCATGCTGTATGTCTAGAACACAGGAAACAAGGCTTGACGCTCACAGCTAGATGCACAAACCAACGGCCAACACTGTGGATTTAATGAAGCTGGAATGGAAAGGACAGGGTGGTTCAATGAAGCAGTAAATCCCAACACATTATCACCTGAGAACTTGCTCCAATTTCACACCAATTAAGTAGGAATGAGAGAGGAGGGCTGCTACTCATTGCATAGATACTGTAGCTGATAAGTTTTCCTAAAAGGGTAGACTTATTCAGATGTAAAGCTACCACTATTAATTGAAGCAAAAAAAAAAGAAGAAGGGCAGAATACCTAATGGGGCATTCTCATCAGCATACAAATGATCCACACTTAACCCCTTCATTGTCAGAGGGACAACAATGCAGACGCAGCTTAATGGTCAGAACGCTGCGTTTGAAGTGGGTGATCCTGTTTCAAATCCAGGCATCAGCTCGCCCTTAAACCATGGGCAGTTTCATTATCTGCCTGCATCTTCAGCATCCCACAATTACAGTAGGTTGTAACACCATTGGGTAGTGACTCGTCGGGAGTTATTCATTAGACTGAGATAGTGCCGGTCGGGATTTAGCAAAGGATGATGTAAATGGCAGTGTTTTTCCTGGGTTTTTAAAGGTGGTGCAGTTTTTTTCCCCCCCAACTTTTGAAGTAACATGCAAGAAAGTGAATGCTTCCGTGGATAAGCCGGAGAATTTAATTAGTCTTTTTAAATGTTATTTTGTGTTTAAGCCTTAAAAAAATACAAATAACAAAACTACACTTGACCATAGGGATTTTAAATACTGGGTCAGATCAAATGGTTAATTAAGCATTGTACTCCAGCGTTTGCAAATAGCAGAACATCTGGGTGAGAGCAGAATCCATCATGAATATGGATTAGAAAATATATCACTACTTATTTTTTAATATTATGCTTTGAGAGCAACATAAAACATCACTCACTCCCTGACCTCATAGCATGGAACATCACTCACTCCCTGACCCAGAACATAGAACATCACTCACTTCCTGACCTCAGAGCATGGAACATCACTCACTCCCTGTTCTCAGAGCATGGAACATCACTCACTCCCTCACCCCAGCCTATAGAACATGATTCACTCCCTGACCCCAGAGAATGGAACATCACTCAATCCCTCAGCCCAGACATTAGAACATGATTCACTCACTGACCCTAGAGCATAGAACATCACTCATTCCCTGACCCCAGAGAATAGAACATCACTCACTCCCTCACCCGAGACTATACAACATCACTCACTCCCTCACCCCAGACTATAGAACATGATTCACTCATTGACCCCAGAGCATGGAACATCAATCACTCCCTGACCCCAGAGCATGGAACATCACTCACTCCCTGACCCCAGAACATGATTCACTCCCTGACCCCAGACCATAGAACATCACTCATTCACTGACTCCAAAGAATGGAACATCATTCATTCCCTGATCCCAGAACATGGAACATCAATCACTCCCTGACCCAGAGCATGGAACATCACTCACTCCCTGACCCAGAGCATGGAACATCACTCACTCCCTCACCCCAGACAATAGAACATGATTCACTCCCTGAACCCAGAGCATAGAACATCACTCACTCCCTGACCTCAGAGCATAGAACATCACTCACTCCCTGACAACAGACTATAGGACATGATTCACTTCCTCACCCCAGAGCATAGAACATCATTCACTTCCTGACCCCAGACCATAGAACATCACTCACTCCCTGACCTCAAAACATATAACATCACTCATTCTCTGACCCCAGAGCATAGAACATCACTCACTCCCTGACCTCAGAGCATAGAACATCACTCACTCCCTGACCCCAGACTATAGGACATGATTCACTTCCTCACCCCAGAGCATAGAACATCATTCACTTCCTGACCCCAGAGCATAGAACATCACTCACTCCCTGACCTCAAAACATATAACATCACTCATTCTCTGACGCCAGAGCATAGAACATCACTCACTCCCTGACCCCAGAGCATAGATCACTCACTCCCTGACCCTTGAGCATAGAACATCACTCACTCCCTGACCTCAGAGCATATAACATCACTCATTCTCTGACACCAGAGAATAGAACATCACTCACTCCCTTACCCCAGAGCATAGAACATCACTCAATCCCTGACCCCAGAGCATAGAACACAATTCACTCCCTGACCCCAGACCATAGAACATCACTCACTACCTGTCCTCAGAGCATATATCACTCACTCTCTGACCTCAGAGCATAGAACATCACTCACTCCCTGACCCCAGAGCATAGAACATCACTCACTCTCTGACCCCAGAGCATAGAACATCACTCACTCTCTGGCCCCAGAGCATAGAACATCACTCACTCCCTGACTCCAGAGCATAGAACATCACTCACTCCCTGACCCCAGAGCATAGAACATCCCTCACTCCCGGACCTCAGAGAATAGAACATCACTCACTACCTGACCCCAGAGCATACAACATCACTCACTCTCTGACCCCCAGAGCATAGATCATCATTCCCTCCCTGACCCCAGACTATAGAACATGATTCACTCTCTGACCCCCAGAGCATAGATCATCATTCCCTCCCTGACCCCAGACTATAGAACATGATTCACTCCCTGACCCCAGACCATAGAACATCACTCACTTCCTGACCCCAGAGAATAGAACATCACCAACTCCCTGACCCCAGAGCATAGAACATCACTTGCTCTCTGACCCCAGAGCATAGAACATCACTCACTCTCTGACCACAGAGCATGTAACATCACTCACTCTCTGACCCCAGAGCATAGAACATCACTCACTCTCTGGCCCCAGAGCATAGAACATCACTCACTCCCTGACTCCAGAGCATAGAACATCACTCACTCCAGGACCTCAGAGCATATAACATCACTCACTCCCTCACCCCAGACAATAGAACATGATTCACTCCCTGACCCCAGAGCATAGAACATCACTCACTCTCTGACCCCAGAGCATAGAACAGGGGAGCACAAACTTTAGGAGCTGCATCCCCCTGCCTGCTCCCCCAGGTGCTCGCACCCCCCTTACTTTATTACCAGCATTAAATTACACCGTGGGTGACATCACATGACCCCGTTGCCATGGCACTCCTTGACCCCAGACCATGGAACATCACTCACTACCTGACCCCAGAGCACAGAACATCACTGACTCCCTGAACTCAGAACATAGAACATCATTCACTCCCTGACCCAGAGCATGGAACATCACTCACTCACTGACCCCAGAGCATGGAACATCACTCACACCCTGATGACAGAGCATGGAACATCACTCACTCCCTGACCCCAAACTATAGAACATCACTCACTCCCTGACCGCAAAGCATGAAACATCACTCACTCCTAACCCCAGACCATAGAATATCACTCACTCCCTGACCCCAGAGTATAGAACATCACTCACTCCCTTACCCTAGATCATGGAACATCACTTACTCCCTTACCCCAGACCATAGAACATCACTCACTCCCTGACCCCAGTACACATAACATCACTCACTCCCTGACCCCAGACCATAGAACATAACTCACTCCCGGACTGCAGAGCATGGAACATCACTCACTTCCTCACCCCAGAGTATAGAACATCCCTCACTCCAGACCCCAGAACATTACTCCCTGACTCCAGAGCATGGAACATCACTCACTCCCTGACCCCAGAATATAGAACATCACTCACTCCCTGCCCCCAAAGCATGGAACATCACTCACTCCCTGACCCCAGAGCATGGAACATCACTCACTTCCTGACCCCAGAGCATTGAACATCACTATCTCCCTGGCCACAGACCATAGAACATCACTCACTTCCTGACCCCAGAGCATAGAACATCACTCACTCTCTGACACCCAGAGCATAGATCATCATTCACTCCCTGATCCCAGACTATAGAACATGATTCACTCCCTGACCCCAGAGTATGGAACATCACTCACTCCCGGGCCCCAGGCCATAGTACCATTGTTTAGATGCAATTGTACAGTTAAGTGATATGTATGAGATGCATTTTTCATTATATAAGTTCCTGTATACAGTATATGTTGTTCTCAAGCGGGGAAGTTGGATTCTCCACAAGGGGGAGGTTGTAGCCGATCCCCCCTTTTCCCCTACCGTAGGTGCGGGGGCGCTGGCGGCTAGGTGCTGGAGCCCCGTGCGATCGGGGAGCCGCTCTGGTGCTCAGTTGCAAGTGGCGGCCATCTTGAAATATCGCACATAAGCAGTGCAGGCAATGAGCATGCGCAGTGGGTTCCGATTGCGGCGGCCATCTTAGATGGCTCTGCAAGACACCACACGGGACTACAAGTCCTAGTGTCCTTAGGGAGTTAGGCACCATGTGGGTCAGCCAGCCAATAGGGCTCAAGGAGCAGGGGGAGAGACATTAGGTTTGGCATTTTCTTAATTTCCATCCAAAATATAATTATTAGTAGTAGTAGTAGTATTGATTTATGTAGTTGTTTGAATTTATTATATTCTTTTAGTATTTGCTCACATTATGTTTTTTCTTTCCCTTATTTTCTTTTTATTATTTCCCTCTCCTTTTCTTCTTTATTTCTCTTTTTCTTTAATTGCTGTGTCATATTCTCAAGATGGATTTCTTATTAGATTTTTGTATATTTATTGCTTCTTGATTATAAATTTTTTTGTTTGTTTATGGTAATTTTTTCGTTGGTATTGGACTTTCTTTGTATGTTATATATCTTTGTTTATTAAAATTGTGTGCCGTTTGAAAGACCCAATGGACCTTTTGTCTTGCGCGCTCCAGTGTGAACTATGCGCGGATGGTACAGCGCACATGATGCCGTGCTCTCGCTTTTCCCTCTACCATGGCTGTTACTGTGTGTGTGTGTGTCTATTAACACTAATAAAGTTTGTTTTGTACAAACACATGATAACCAATGGGAGCCCGCACTGGCTGTGTTACACAGAGGAGCGTGTGGCTGATGGGACGGTGACGTATGACGTCATGTTCACGCCAAGAAAATAACCTTTAAAAATGCCGGGTTTAACCGTTATAATTACACCTTGATAAAGGGCAACCTGCCCAAAATGTGTTGGTGTGTATTTTAGTGTGCTGGGGTCAATTATTATCCAATAAAGTTTACAATTTTTGATGTGTGAGCCTCCAACGGATCCTTTATTGGGCTCTGCTCTTTTTCTATTTTTGTATGTTAATCCTGTGTTAGAAAGTGCTGCATACACTGTTGCTCTTCTAAAAATATATATATACATACAGTATATTTTTGTGATATATTTCCATGGTCAAGATACACCTCATTTAGGAGGAAGTGATGAAGAGAAATAGAAAAAAAATTACTAAAGAAGAACACTAGCTACATTTTTAACATTTGGGCACAAAGAACCATTATCTTAGGGGTTAGGAGGGATTTTCTGATTTTGCACTAATTGCCTATAGCACACATCTCTTTCTGAGTTTTCTCTCTGTGAATAAGCCAGACATTTAACTTGATAGAACCAGAGTGCATAAATCATGACTCATTTAGTTGCCCAAAAACATAATACACTAAAAAAAAATGTTTCCTTTGAAATGTCTATCAACAAAAGGTAGAAAAGTCCCTTACCCACCCACCACCAGGATGCTGGAATAATGATAAAGGTATTTCAATACCAACAGTCTTACTTGTTACATCCTAAAATCCTGCACGTTCCTGCATTTATAAAAGCCAGAAGAAACTACCACTTCTAAACAGTAAACCTCTGATTACAGAGCTATGTTTGACGTTTAGAATGTGGGGATTTCTGTGTCTGCTTCTTTTGCAACATTTGATGATTGAGGCCATTTTATTCCTTGAACTTTTCGAGTGTAGACTAATATTGTATTATATCTTATGGCTAAACTTTAAACAGAACCATAGACAGCTGCTCTAACAGCATTCATTCTTCACCGATTGTAATCCAGCCACTAAAGAAAGCCTAAAATATGCTGCCCCGTTTCCAGATAAATGAATCCTTATTGTATTCTAGGGATAGTTATCCAATGGTAAATGGTGTCGGCACACGCCACCCCTTTTACAGAAGGCAGAAAAACATGTTTGAACGAGATACAAACTGTAGGAATAATAGGACATGTTAAGCAGTAGCAATATCTTACAAGATTTTAAAAGAAGCGACAGAGAAGCCCAATGCTGCATCCAAAATTACAAAAATACACAGTAAAATACTTATATATTCTCTTGGAAAAGGTTCATTTAGTTTAACCCTTTGGCCAAAGCATTGTAAGCCTGTGAGCCACGACAAGGCAGACAGAGTTCACAGGTCCTAACATTACCAGATAAAATACTAATATACCTCTATAAGGATTACAATTCTCTTTTACCTCTATTAGGAGGGAGAAAGATCAACATTGGGTCTACATCCAGTAAAATGAAATTAACCTGCTGACCAGGGAAGTGGGGAGGGGCGGACTTAAAACCTGGGAAGGAGGAGCCACTAACCTCCAACAGCTGAGACAACTGAAAATAAGAAACAACACACAGAACCCCAGCAAGCTCTTTTTGGGAACCCCTGAGCCCCCACAAAATATATATGTATATAAGCAGTGCTTGACAAATCACCCAAAAATCTACTCGCCGAACAAAAAAATCTACTCGCCACCTAGTCCCGCCCCTAGTCCCGCCCCTAGTCCCGCCCCTAGTCCCGCCCCCAACCCCACCTCTAATCCCGCCCCCAGCCCCGCATTTAAAAAAAACTATAAATTAAATAAATTGAATAAATTCCTAGTAAGAACATTCGTTTTTGACATAAGTTTATTTATTGTATTACATTATACTACAATTAGTCCTTGTGTGTGTGTATAAATGTCAAATCTAGAAAAAAAATGCCAGATGTGAATGACTAGTTTCCTGCACCCCTTAACTAGTGCCTGGATGCCCCCACTTCACAATATTTAAAGCAGCAATCCCGCCTGGGATCTTACCCGATCCACAGAGCCACAATGTCCAGGTACCTCATTCCTGCAATGTTATACATTGGAGGGGAGGTGTTCCCTACCTGTCTTCTGGGTTACGTGGGATTCCAATGTCTTCTGTGTGAAGCTTGAGTCAGATCTGGAAGAAAGCAGTATAAGTTATTTCGGTGTAGTATAGGGCAGTTATGATATACAAGGTAAATAAAATATCCAGATCCAAATTGTGAGACAGAGAGAAGGTGAGACACAGAGAGGGTGAGACAGAGAGAGGGTGAGACAGGGAGAGGGTGAGACAGGGAGAGGGTGAGACAGGGAGAGGGTGAGACAGGGAGAGGGTGAGACAGGGAGAGGGTGAGACAGGGAGAGGGTGAGACAGGGAGAGGGTGAGAAAGGGAGAGGGTGAGACATGGAGAGGGTGAGACAGGGAGAGGGTGAGACAGGGAGAGGGTGAGACGGGAGAGAGGGTGAGAGACAGAGAGAGGGAGAGAGACGGAGAGAGGGTGAGAGATGGAGAGAGGGTGAGAGATGGAGAGAGGGTGAGAGATGGAGAGAGGGTGAGAGACAGAGAGAGGATGAGAGATGGAGAGAGGGTGAGAGATGGAGAGAGGGTGACTGTGGGGGGATGGGTTGACTGGGTAGGGTGATTGAGGGTGTGGGGGGACTGACTGGGTGATTGGGTGGGGTGATGGGGTGTCTGACTGGGTGGAGATTACTGACTGTCTGACTGGGTGGGGTGACTGGGTGACTTGGCGACGGGTGGGATGACTGACTTTTGACTGACTAGGTGGGGGGGATGTTATGACTGACTTTATGACTGACTGGGTGGGGGGGTGACTGACTGACAGGGTGGGTGGGTGACTTGGGTAGGTGAGTGACTTAGGTGACTGACTGGGTGGGTAGGTGACTGACTGGGTGGGTGGGTGACTGACTGGGTGGGTGACTGACTTGACTGACTGGGTGGGTGACTGACTGGGTGGGTGGGTGGGTGACTGACTGACTGGGTGGGTGGGTGTGTGACTGACTGGGTGGGTGACTGACTGACTGGGTGGGTGACTGGGTGGGTGGTTGGGTGACTGGGTGGGTTACTTGACTGACTGGGTGGGTGACTGACAGACTGGGTGGGTGACTGACTGACTGACTGGGTGGGTGACTGACTGACTGGGTGGGTGACTGACTGACTGGGTGGGTGACTGGGTGGGTGACTGACTGGGTGGGTGGGTGACTGACTGGGTGGGTGACTGACTGACTTTTGGGTGGGTGACTGACTGGGTGGGTGGGTGACTGACTGGGTGGGTGACTGACTGACTGGGTGGGTGACTGACTGACTGGGTGGGTGACTGACTGACTGGGTGGGTGACTGACTGACTGGGCTGGTGACTGACTGGGTGGGTGACTGACTGACTGGGTGGGTGACTGACTGGGTAGGTAGGTGGGTGACTGACTGGGTGGGTGACCGACTGACTCCCTGTGAGCATTTAGCCCCCCCCAGCCTGTCTCTCTCCTCTCCCCCCCAGTCTCTCTCTCAGTCCTCTCCCTACTCCAGCCTGTCTCTCTCTCTCTGCTCTCTCCCCAGTCCAGCCTGTCTCCCCCTTGCATCTCTGTTCCCCCCCCCCCACCTCAATTTAATCCCCAGCCCACCTCCACCTCTGTTCACCGCCCTCCATTACCTCTGTTCACTCCCCCTGCACGTCGACCGCCCCGCAGGGCCTAAATGGGAGGCTGCAGCAAGAGCGGAGCGAGGCGCCTGCTGCAGGGGGGAATAGATCTGGGACCCGGCAGCCCGACATGGCGCAGGCGGTGCCGGGTTCGGTCCACCGCAGCCTCCCGCTCCAGCTCTGTAGTGGGTAGTGTGAGTCCCCGTCATCGTCCCCCCCCCGGTACCTGCTCGTGCCCGGCCCACTGCAGCCTCCCACCTCAGCTCTGCAGTGGGTAGTGTGAGTCCCCGTCGTTGTCCCGTCCCCCCCCCTGGTACCTGCTCGGGCCCGGCCCACTGCAGCCTCCCGGAATAGCGGCCCCAGCTCTGCAGGGGATGGTGTGAGTGTGCGTGAGCGTCCCCCCTTCCCCCGGTACCTGATCAGACCCAGCACACCGCAGCCTCCCGCGGAATTGCAGCCCCAGCTCACTAACACACACACACACACACTACAAGGAATGGACACACACACACTACAAGGAACGGACACACACACACACACACACACTACAAGGAACGGAACGAACACACACACACACACTACAAGAAACAGAGCCGGGAGTCCCACTCACCAGAGGTATGTGGGTATCTGGTAATCTGGGCTCGATGCCAAACTTTCTTCTCCCAAGTAATGCCTCGTGATAAGTTATATTCTGCACTAAGCAGAAACACAAATCACAATATTGTACTTGTAGACTCTCGGTTCACACCCTGAGATGCAAGGGTATTGTGAGATTATTATAAAGAAAGAGTTTGTATAAAATAAGGTTTGTTGTTTATTGTATTACAACAACAAAAAAACAGAAATATCATAAGCAAAATTGCAAAGATAACAAGCTAACTTTGTAAGCTAACAGCTAACAGTAAGCTAACAATCCATTTCTAACTATGCAGAGATTATTTAGTTAATATGCATGTCATACTCACGAACCCAAAGATATTATGATAGGTCACGCCAGTCTCAGCTAGGTCTCGTCTCAGTGTGGTTTCCCACTTCGGTTTTAATTTAATATGGAGGCACGCAGACTTATATGGTGCCTATTGTTTACTGCGTATGTGTCTGACGTGTAATATGTGACCATACTCTGTGGCTACTGACGTGTGTTTACCAGCATTTACAGTTTGACCACAGCGTTGTTTACTTGATCCACTTCTGCTTTTATGCGTAGGTCCCTGTGTACCAACGAAATATGTTTCAACACTACATCCTTGCCACTTCTTAGCAAAACAAACCTTATTTCAAAGACAAGAAAAAGCTAACATTCTGACAATATGCTCTAAGCTGTACTAAGCCATATAATGATACTATATATGTACTCTATATGTACCTGTGACCTGTATTAAGTATGCTATATATGTCCTAAGCTACCTGTAATCCATAACACTGGGGCATGCGGGCGACATCGAGGTCTGCGGGTGACATTGGGGGGCTTGCAGGGAACATCGGGGGGCCTGCGGGGGCATTGGGGGGGAAATTGAGTATGTGGGGGCATGCGGGGGACATCCTCCCCGATGGGAAACGTGGCCGGACGGGGACGTGCTGGATCCAGCAGCTAACTTTGCTAGCGCCCCCACCCCACCGGCTGCATCCATGGGGACGGAAGTCAGAGCTCCTGGCAGCGATCGGAGGCAGGGGAGGGGGGAGAGAGAGGCTGACCCAGAGCTGCCAGCCGGCCCTCTTCCCCGCGTCAGACCAATCAGGGAGAGGATTTATTTATTTATTTTAAAAAAAAATTGAAAATTTTGGCGCGAGCAGGGGAATTAATAGAGCTGCAGCACGGCTCGCCAGCAGCCTAAATCCACTCGCCACAGGCGAGTGGTTATTATTATTTGTCGAGCAATGTATATAAGTGTCAAAAAGGAGAGCTATTGAGTGTGTCAAATGTATACAACACGCGACAGAGAAGCCCAATTCTGCATCCAATATGACAAAAATACACTGTAAAATATTTATATATTCTCTTGAAAAAGGGTCATTTAGTTTAACCCTTTAAGCCCTCACTGTAGAATGATGGACTTTAAATTGTTTGGAAATGGCCTTATCACCCTTCTCAGATTGATGGATGGACAGCAACAATTGCTTCTCTAAGATTATTGCTGATGTCTTTCCTCCTTGGCACTGTTTTAACACACACCTGTTTGCTACCAGCAAACTGCTAAAACTTTGGCTTTTATAGAGGTGGCCACACTTGCTGATGATCAATGAATCAAGGGCATTTGATTAGCAGCACCTGTCTGCTACTTAGCATCTTAATTCCTATGGAAGCAGTAAGGGTGTACTTAATTTTTCACACATGGATTCTCTATTTTGGCTTTATTTTTGTTAAATAAATCATGACACGGTGTAATATGTCATGTGTTGTTGTTCATCCGAGGTTGTATTTACCTAATTTTTAGACCTGCTAAGGAACAGTTGATTGTTATTATGTACTGATATGTAAAACCATGGAATTCAAAGAGGGTGAACTTTCTTTTTCACACCACTGTGTATATGTATATATATATATTTTTATATATATATATATATATATATATATATATATATATATGTATATTTGTTATGAGGTTGTCGCTTTCATTGAATGAAATAGTTAGGATGCTAATAAGGAGGTAACACGAGGTGGCAGCACAGAGCGTAACTTAATCTGAGTATTGTTTGTGCTGGCAGACCAGTACACAGAGACAGTGCACTCAACTTACACCACATTGACCTGGCTATGTTTTTATTTCAGCGAGTTTAGCACTGCCCAGTGTTTGGAAGCTATTCTTTTATATCTTGTCACATAAATAACAACATTTGCTGCATTTACTCCCATCCAAAGTGCTCCCTCTGTGTGTCCAGCATTTGCTATTGTGTAAGACAATTGTAGTGTCCCTGAAGGGTGCAGATGTGATGTGGGTGGTAACAGTTTGAGATGAGTGAATGTTTTCAAATGTCAAATTTGCTAAATATTTTCTCATTTGTTTCTCAAATGTTTTTTTTTTTTTTTCAAACACAATTGGAGGAAATTTTCCCTGCTAAGAATGTCGCCAATTTCACCAGACTTTTGCCACATTTCTGTTACAGAACTTAGAGTAAAAGGCAGTAGGTAAAGGGTCACATGACCTTGCACATTGACTTTTAATGCTTGGCACATGTGTTTTCCTACTGTAAGCTTGGCGATTTCCATGAATTTTGTTACCTGGCTCGAGAAGTTCAGTGAAAAGTTTGCACTTTGTACAATATTACTTTTCCTCATTCTCAAACCCACAGTTACACTTTTTTTTAAGAGAGAATAATCATTTTAAAAATGTGTCCACACAATTTAGGAGCTTACACATACACAGTCCAACACGTACAGAGATAAACACGGATCAGACGCTTATGTCGTTATGTTTGGCTGGAATTAAAGACGTATTTTTTACTTATGTGGGTGCGACCATTTATCAGAATCCAGCTGAAAAATACAGGCATACCCCGGTTTAAGGACACTCACTTTAAGTACACTCGCGAGTAAGTACATCTCGCTCAATAGGCAAACGGCAGCTCACGCATGCGCCTGTCAGCACATCCTGAACAGCAATACCAACTCCCTACCTGTACTGAAGCTGTGCGCAAGCGGGGAGACTATAGAGCCCGTTAAAAATGCGTTATTTATATCAGTTATGCACGTATATGATGATTGCAGTACAGTACATGCATCGATAAGTGGGGAAAAGGTACTGCTTCACTTTAAGTACATTTTCGCTTTACATACAGTACATGCTCCGGTCCCATTGTGTACATTAATGCGGGGTATGCCTGTACACCATTATTATATGCTGAGCTTTAATTGAATAATGTGCAGAGTTGTCACGGTTCGCTTAGAAAATGTTTTCCCAAATGTATTACATTACATTTGGGGGGGAAAAATGAATGCACATTTTAAAAAACATTTTCAAAGTCATTTAAATAAAATAAAAAAATAAGTGTACAGTACATATGTAGCATCTTTTTTATTCTGCCAATAGTTTTGAAAAAGGTCATGAAAACACCTGCTACATCCAAATAGTTTATTGGCATTTTTTTATTTCCAAGAAAGATATTGGTGCTTACCAATGTTTTAAGACTTTTTAACTTTTTCACTGGTCACAAATATACAAAATTTGTAAATTTTTCATATCATGTTTTTATAAAATATATATAGAAAATCAGGTGTCCCACCAGGAGACAAAAAACAGCACCCAAGATATAATGCAAAAAGTGTATTGAAAACAAAAAACAGGCACAGATAAATCCAACGTTTCGGTCCTGTATAGGACTTTCCTCAGGGGACGCCCCTGGGGAAGGTCCTATACAGGACCGAAACGTTGGATTTATCTGTGCCTGTTTTTTGTTTTCAATACACTTTTTGCATTATACCTTAAGTGCTGTTTTTTGTCTCCTGGTGGGACACCTGATTTTCTGTTGATTTCTGTTGAACAAGCACCTGTTTCCTTGAAGCCTTTGAAGTGCCTGCTGCCTCTATATATATATATATATATATATATATATATATATATATATATAAAAAATGTGTGTATATATATATATATATATATATATATATATATATATATATGTGTGTGTATGTGTGTATATATATATATATATATATATATATATATATATATATAGTACCAAGACATCTTTCACTTGGACATACAGTTTTTCCCTTAACGTATGTGCCTTGCCAGTGTACTGTACATGCTGTTGCTATATTTGGTTGTTTATTATGGGAAGACCGGAGCGGTGAACACAATCGGAAACCGAGGTGGAACCCTCTTCACTTCCGTTCATGTCACTCGGAGATGGTGAACAATTTCTATATCTTAAATGCTTTTTGTTACAGCATACATACCCATATTAAAATGATATATGAACATCAATATATTATATCAAATGGGGGGGGGATGCTTTTCACACTATACCTGAAACACAATGGTTTTTACCTAATTAGATTATTTTTTTTTGTTAGGGGGAAACTGCTGGAGCGTCAAACTGCGGTTAATGTTCTAAAGTGTAGTCATTATCTGGAGAAGAATGTTTGGTTCAGGATGTGAAGGGCCTTCAGGCAGTCTGCAGAAACCTCTCTCAGGTAAAATAGTAACACTAGTCCCCAACCAAGCAGGCCTCCGGCAGTGATGAGAGCAATGGGCCTGTATTCATTTGTTTATGTTTCGACATGGCTGATAGGCCCAGACAAAAGATTCCTGCAAGTGTTTTGTCATGATCCATCACTATTTTGTAGACTAGCTACACTGTCACTTCCTAAAACATGGCTATGCCACCACTAGTGGCTATATTAATCTGTGTCTTTCAGTTGTTGGGAACCTTTTTAAGTAATCAATCAGATGTTGGACATACTAAAATTGTTTTGAAATTAGTTGTGGCCTAAGATCACAGACATAATTTACAAATGAGATTCAGTCCTTCCAGAACTTATAGAATAGTTAACTGAAAAAGGGCTGTGCATAACATTGAAAATTGTTCCATTTTTGCAAGCATAGTGGTGTCAGAACAGATTCTTCCAGCTGGGGCAAATTGTTTGAAACCAGTAACTTAACATCAACGTTAATTGTATTTTTATACCGACGAAAGAAGAAAAAGTGATGCACAGAGGATGGTTTTATTACTTCTCAAGTTACTTCAATTCATCATGAGGATGGAAATGCTGAAGTTCCTCATACAGATACTGTACATGTAGGAGAGAAGGAAATTGGTGATGTTATTCACTGTGTTGTATTCTATTGCAATGTATTTATACAACGACAAACACATACACAGACCTTAACAGAAATAATATACTGTAAAAGACAATAATACAAGTAGAGTTTAAGTGTATAATATAGGACAGAAAACACAGGGAGAAAGGAGTGGTGCCCCCCTCTTTGGTGACTACTAGTTTTATAAGGGGTTAAATGTCTTAAGGGGGTGTGATGTATGATGCCAATGTAAGGGTATGTGTAGGCATCCCTTATGTTCTAGAAGCAAGTTCTGACTAGGGTTCTCACTGTGAGTCCTGTATTTGTGTGTATAGTCATGTGTATTAAGATGTGTCCTGTCACCCTTTGTTGTTTTCAGTTAATAATGTACCCTTTAAGATAGCACCTGTTAAAAGAACGAGGACCTTAAGTTGTTGAAGATGGATGCCACTTGTCCTGGTCTCATATGGTTGCCCCTACCACAGCCTGACCGCTACTGTCTTCACTGGGTTGCCGACAGTGCAGCCCATATTCATATACAATCCACCCGTCCAACGAGTTCTCAACACATCATAGTCTCCGCGCAAGCGGACCCCACTATATTCGTCATAAGGGGCCCTTACATTATGTACCTCCCCAGAATAGGAGTGAAAACTATCAGAGGAAGAAGTTCAGTATACTACTGTTTTCCTAGAGTTCTGTCCAGATGCTTCGTATGTCAAGAAAGCACATTTTGTTTTTATAAACGTTTCTGGGGTCCATCTTTTTTCCTATATGCGTATTCACGCCCAGTATGCACCTATCCAGTACCCTGCAAAGGCCCGAGGTACCGAGCACTGTCATAGGTATAACCATTTTGATGTGACCTCCTTTAGAGCTAAAAAAGGATTGTTACAGGAGTCCCTGATTACAATCTAACAATCTATGTTGTAAACCTGTGAGGCAGTGAGTACATTTTAACCTTTATCATAGGACCTTGTTGTTTATGTGTGTGTAGGGGTGTTCTGGTTTCCCCTCTGTACCTCCGCTGTAGGGCGCAATCACGGGGGGTGCTGTGAGGGAGCGTCCGGAGGTTCTGCGGCGGCCCGATAGCACAGGGCACCGCCATGTTATAATGGGCATTGCGCAATACTCATGCGCGACCGGAGACACGGAGAGAGTTCGCGCATGCGCAGTGTAAGCGCGCGAACGGCTGGCCAATAACCAGGAGGCTCTGAAGTTAAACTACAATTCCCATGAGCCTCAGCAGAGCCACATGAATGAATAGGAGTGAAGGGATTACTGGCAGACAGGAAAGGGAAGCGTGGGGGAGAGACCACGCTAGCAGGGGGTGCCGGAGAAGCAAGGGGAGAGGTTGTGTGTGTTCAGGGGGTCAGTGATCTGCCTGCGTAGGCCAGATTCCCCCTCAGGCCCAATGTAGACCCTGAGTCACCATTAACATGTGGTGCTGCAGGGAAAGCCCTAGAGAGAGAGACATTCTATTCCCTTGCTGTATTAGCAGTCAGGGACACAGTGTTCTTCCTGAGCTGCGGTGTGCGATCAGTGGTTTGGGCTCAAGCTGCTGGACATTTCCAAACTCGTGAGAGATTACGCTGGATCGGCGGATCCTTTTCGAAGTATGTTATCGGCTGCTGGAGTAGCCAGAAGGTATTTAATAAGTGCACCAACACCGGTACCTTCAGGCGCTGTTCCCGCCTTGGGGGAGGGTTCTTTGGGGACACTGGGTTGAGTGACTAAGGGACTGAGTCTATACATTGGACACGGTGTGGGGTACTCACGGTGGTGGGAAGTGACATTACTCAATGTGGAGAGTGGCCAGGCCACTGGTGTATAATTACTGAGCATCAGCTATTCATGTACTGTGACTATATGTGTTTTATCCCTAATAGGTGTAAGCTAAGGTTTTGCAATTACTTATTAGTAAAAGGTTACAACTTGTTATCATTATTCTTACCTAGGAGAATATTACTTATTGGGGATCCTGGGTAAGTGGAGACGCTGCCAAGAACATAATGTTACCCCAGGCTCCCAATTAGCAGAGGCCCAGATCTCTCTGAGCCAGCAGGTACATACAGCACTAGTAGTCTCTCTATATCAGCAGGAAAGATGGCTACATTTGGATGCGCTGCTGAGATCTCAGACCTGGGGTGCCCAATCAGTAATTAAATTGTGCTATCCAGTTAAGCCATGTTTGTGCCCTCCCAGACCGAGGAGCGCAAGTGGGCCCAACAAAACCATATACCACTGACCTGCGCCATTGCCGTTGGGAATGTCCCTGCTGCTACGTCCTTGGGCAACGTAGGGGATCAAGTGAGGAAACTTCCGTTCCTGGCCATGGCCCAAGTTATAGACCATAAGTATGATGCAGATCAAACCTGGCGTAAAGTACTATTGGCCACAGAATGGGACATATGTCCAGAAGCAGTACCCACTATATTAATCCTACCTGAGGCCCCGGGCATCCATTGTTCGCTGGTGCAGGTGGGCGTAGCTGAACCACTGGCTATGTCCACACCCCAGAGAGAGTACCCTGGCCCGTCAAGTGCAGTAACGTTTACTCCATTCCGTACCCCTGAACCCCATGTGGCCAGCCGCCATGGGCCTAGAAGTGTCTTTCGCCCCATCCACCATTTGGCCCTCCCTGAGTAGGAGCAGTATGTCCAGACTTGAGACAAATAGCCCTTCTGTAGGAAATATTACGCCTAACGATCTTACCATACCTGTGCTAGCGGAAGCCATACATCAATCCACCCAGTCGCATCAGTACCGGAAGCTGAAGGCGTTCTCCGGAGAAAAAACGATGCCCTTGGGAGAGGTAGGGTTTGAAGAATGGTTGGACCATGCTGAACAGGTACTACCCGAAAGGTCCTGCACTGACGCAGTGAGGAGGCAGCGAATTATTGAATGCCTATGACCGCCCGCCTCCCATATGGTGCATTGGTACAGAGATAACCATCCGGATGCAGACACGCATGGGGTACTTCATGCACTCACCAAAGCCTATGGAACACCGGTGGAAGCGTTCACATTGATGGCCAAATTCCATGCGCTGGCCCAGAAAGAAGGAGAAATGGTTTCTGACTTTCTTAGGCGTCTGCATTTGGATCTTTGGACTTGGTGAGGAGGAAAGTAGTGCAGAAGGCTGATGCAGATGGGCTGCGAACCACGCAACTCCTGAGGGACTCCTCTCGTTACATCCGGTATCCGTGAGAGTCAGTGGATGCCTCGTTCCTGGTCAAGCCTTGTCTTTTGACGAACTTATGGACCGAGTACAGGCTCACGAAACCATGCTGTTGGGTCGGGATTTGAACACGGCCAAAAAAACAGGGGTTCCCCCCAAGGAAGCAAAGAAAGGAGAGGCCAGCTGGGGAAGTGAGTCAAGAAAAGGAGGAGCCTGATGAACATGAGGTTGACCGTGGAGGCTACACTTCGGGAAGATCCTCCCCTGCTTTCAGGAACAATTTCATAAGGAGTAATATCCAGTGTTACGGCTGTTGAAAGATGGGGCATATCTCTTCCTACTGTCCTGAAAAATGGAAGATGGCGTCCAGGCCTGCGAAATCCATGCTGTGCACCCCCTGGACCGCTGAAACCACCCTTGTGTCCGACAAGGGTATGGCTCTGGAGGCTAATGAAGTACCGGCCCCACCCCAGATTGGCAGCCGCATCGGGCCGCTGGCTATCGTCAAGGTCGTTATCGAGGGTATCAATGCTCTGCTCTACTGGATAGTGGTTCTCAAGTAACCATTGTATATCGACCCTTCTATGATCAGCACCTTCACCGGTTAGCCCTATTGTCCGCAGACACCATGAGATTAAGGAGATTGATCCATGAAGACTACCCTATCGATGGAGTGGTGAGAGTACATTTGGACATTCCACAGTTGAATACCGGCAAGCATCATCCCATGGAAGTGGAAGCGTTAGTGTGCCCTGAACCCCAAGACCATCCTACTGCCCCTATAATCATGGGGACCAATACTGACATAGTACAAGCCGTGATCCGTATGTACTTGCAGGAGGCGGGTGAACTACCGTTGATTGCTCTAGCAGCGTACCCTGCGTTACAAGAGGCATGCTGTAGGATAGCTGCCGAAGAAGAGCATGGGGTGTTGTACAACATTGAGCATGGATTGACTGAGATTCCACCAGGGGGAGGAAGGATGATGACCGCAGCTTGTTGCTACCCAGAAAGACGCAAGGAGGATCGGTTATTCTCATTGGGGAGTACTGCAGATGATGACCAGCAGTGTGGATACAAGTCTGTAACTGCTACATACGTCTATGATATATATTATCTCTAACTGTGTGTAGCCCTGGTAAGAAATGGGGCTATAGTTCTAGCCTCCTCCTGGTATAATTCCTGATAAGGGCAGGTTGCCAGGAGTTATCATGGGTTCCCCCACTTCAAGCGCTTGCCCTGAATGGTGGAGGTAGGTCACCTGACCCCGTGTCCAATCAAGAGACACAGGGGCGGTGCCTGCTGAGATCATAAAGAGCAGTGCATTTCCTATTTAGGTGTCTGTGAGTTCTGTCAGTCTGACAGAACAGTGAGTTAGTGTTAGGGAGGAGAGGAGTGATCAGCTCATGAGTAGAGCTGATATAGCTAGTGAGTTATAGGTGGACCAAATACCTCTCACCCTGCTTAGGGGGTGAGGGAAGAGCTAGCCCCACTCTGGATGCCCTTTGGTCCAGAGTGGCAGCAGTGACCATCACAAGGGAGAACAGTTAGTGGACTGTGCATCAACTGTACCTGTCGGCTGCTGCTGCTGCCCAAGAGAATAAAGAGTCTGCTGCTTTTAAAAATAACCTTGTGTGAGACTGGAATCTCTCATCCCTGTGAGAGGGATTTCTGTGGTAGGGATTCCACCCCGCATTCCTAGGGCTTACTATAGATGGAGGCGCTGCACCATTGAACGAGAATGAAGGCACCCACCCCAGTAACCTGTTCCTGTTGTCCCCCATCTCATCGCCGGGAGACTCAGGCCCTCCTGTTGCCAGCAGGTACGCACCACGCAAAGACATATAGCCAGACCCCAGAACACCTTAGGGGGCCCGATCTGCGATTGGATGGGGGAGCATGGTTTATATGTGCATGCAATGTCTAGTATATAATGTATACCCTGTTCACTTATGTAACTGTATTTGTAACCATGTATTATTTGTCATCTTAACTCTATGCCCAGGACATACTTGAAAACGAGAGGTAACTCTCAATGTATTACTTCCTGGTAAAACATTTTATAAATAAATAAATACTGCTCCCATGTAGCTATTAATTCAAGATCCCCCATTTAATCTGTCAGGATTCTTGCATTATCAAGGATGCATTTAAGGTTTTTGTTCAGTCTGTGCTATTGTTATATGATATTCTCCTGCCTTTCTACTCCAACTGTATTTAGTCTTTATAAGTTTCTACACCACTTTTTTAGCCATGCATTAACCTCCCTAAGATCCAACAGTCTCCCAGAGGTAGTGTAGGTCATTGGTAGTATATCTGAAAATACTATCTTGGAGGTCCTTGCCTTAGGCTAGATCCCTGAAATATTTTTTTAAGACCATACATCTTTCTCTAACGTTGTAATTGGTGCAAATGTGTACCAAGGCCATATGTCAGTACCAGCCCCTCCCAACAATCTTTCCACCCAATCCCCAATTTGATTATACTTGGTCCGGCAGTGCGTGCACGCTCCCTCGTGACATCATTAGGCCGATGCGCATGCCCGAAACCTGCACTGCAGGCAGGAGGCATCGGGAGGTGACAGGGAGGAGTGGCGGAGGTGTGGCCGTGAACGGTTCGTCCTCATTGGCTGAACTGCTCACTTGAGACTGCTATGGCGCGTCCATCACGCAGGGAGAACAATTTTAGAAATATGTGCAAAAATCCCGTGCCTGGACGCGGCAGTCGCGCGCCTTCATTACGCTCCATATGTTTGTTCCGGCATTGTGCGCACGCGCCGCCACTATAAGCACAACCTTACTTGTATGAACATGTTACCCACAGCTTACAAGTTCAATTTCTATCCAGGTCAATCCTACATTCCATCACAAACACATCAATATCACGGATTGCAATTAGGTGGTATAATATGTTATTTGTTTGTTAGGTAATGTGGATGACTGCTTTATATGTTTATGTTTTATTGACCAGGCAGTGATCAATCAAAACATAGGCCAATTTCTAGACATTTTTATTTTCTCTAGTGAAGATTTTTCCTGGCAAATGTCCGTAAGGGAAGTGTGGACCTACAACATTGTTGGGGACCTTAGGATGTCTTCTAGTCCTTCAAGGTAATAAATCAAAGGCAAGCAGGAACTTTCCTTGACAAAATGTTGTAGGGGAAGACATTTGTGCAGTCATTCATAAAGGCAATGGCAAATTACAAGATGGATTAGGTCATCAATCACAGGAGTCTCCAGACCAACATGAAAAACTAGACAGCTATTTGGAAAGGTTTCAGAGTGATAACAGACAGAGATCCCATCAGCGGGCCAGTTTAACCAGCTAGAGGGAGGTGTGGTGGAGCAATTACAACAGGGGGATTGCCAGGCTTATTATGAACTCTGACACAGGTTTTCTGAATCTTTCTCGTTATTGTTATACGAGCAGGTGACACTGCTGCTAATTACCTGCTTTTGATTCTTTTGGAGATATTATTGAGCAAGCACTTAAAAGCAAAGTCTTCTATAACAATGGGCAGTCAAATAACAAAGTCCCCCTGGTGAAAAGTATATTTTTATATTTAGCTAACAATCATAGTCTAGTAAATATGTATCGTTCAATGCTGTCCTAATCAGTTGGGGGAGGGACTCAGGCATCTATTTAATCTCTGTTCATTTAATGCAACCATGTATTATCATACCTCTGTGCCAAAGACAGACTTAAAAACGAGAGGCAGCTTTGGATGTATTACTTCCTAGTAAAACATTTTATAAATAAATAAAAGTTCCACTTTTCCCACTGACTGTAACTGGGTAGATGATTATAATACAATAATAGTGGGAAGTCAGATCATACTGTACCTATACGTGGTAGTGGATTGATTGTATGATCTTCCTGCCGCTCACTGTACCATTTCTCCCTGTGTTGTATATGCCATGTCTAGAGGGCTTGCACCATTAAGAGCTGTAGGCTTCTCTAGAATTGGGGCTTGCGATGCTTACAATGCCCAGGTTGTTTTTTTCTTCAACAGTCTCAGCATAAAAGCCAATGCAATGCGCTGGCAAGAAAGCTATAAATGCAGTCACAGCAATCTGCAGCGAGTTTACCGGAGTGCTGTGACACATACTATAGCACAGTAAGGCAATCTGCAGCGAGTTTACCGGAGTGCTGTGACACATACTAAAGCACAGTAAGGCAATCTGCAGCGAGTTTACCGGAGTGCTGTGACACATACTATAGCATAGTAAGGCAATCTGCAGCGAGTTTACCGGAGTGCTGTGACACATACTATACCATAGTAAGGCAATCTGCAGCGAGTTTACCGGAGTGCTGTGACACATACTATAGCATAGTAAGGCAATCAGCAGCGAGTTTACCGGAGTCCTGTGACACATACTATAGCATAGTAAGGCAATCTGCAGCGAGTTTACCGGAGTGCTGTGACACATACTATAGCATAGTAAGGCAATCTGCAGCGAGTTTACCGGAGTGCTGTGACACATACTATAGCATAGTAAGGCAATCTGCAGCGAGTTTACCGGAGTGCTGTGACACATACTATAGCATAGTAAGGCAATCTGCAGCGAGTTTACCGGAGTGCTGTGACACATACTATAGCATAGTAAGGCAATCTGCAGCGAGTTTACCGGAGTGCTGTGACACATACTATAGCATAGTAAAGCAATCTGCAGCGAGTTTACCGGAGTGCTGTGACACATACTATAGCATAGTAAGGCAATCTGCAGCGAGTTTACCGGAGTGCTGTGACACATACTATAGCGTAGTAAGGCAATCTGCAGCGAGTTTACCGGAGTGCTGTGACACATACTATAGCACAGTAAGGCAATCTGCAGCAAATTTACCGGAGTGCTGTGACACATACTATAGCACAGTAAGGCAATCTGCAGCGAGTTTACCGGAGTGCTGTGACACATACTATAGCACAGTAAGGCAATCTGCAGCGAGTTTACCGGAGTGCTGTGACACATACTATAGCGTAGTAAGGCAATCTGCAGCGAGTTTATCGTAGTGCTGTGACACATACTATAGCACAGTAAGGCAATCTGCAGCGAGTTTACCGGAGTGCTGTGACACATACTATAGCATAGTAAGGCAATCTGCAGCGAGTTTACCGGAGTGCTGTGACACATACTATACGCATAGTAAGGCAATCTGCAGCGAGTTTACCGGAGTGCTGTGACACATATTATAGCATAGTAAGGCAATCTGCAGCGAGTTTACCGGAGTGCTGTGACACATACTAGCATAGTAAGGCAATCTGCAGCGAGTTTACCGGAGTGCTGTGACACATACTATAGCACAGTAAGGCAATCTGCAGCGAGTTTACCGGAGTGCTGTGACACATACTATAGCATAGTAAGGCAATCTGCAGCGAGTTTACCGGAGTGCTGTGACACATACTATAGCATAGTAAGGCAATCTGCAGCGAGTTTACTGGAGTGTTGTGACACATACTATAGCGTAGTAAGGCAATCTGCAGCGAGTTTACCGGAGTGCTGTGACACATACTATAGCACAGTAAGGCAATCTGCAGCGAGTTTACCGGAGTGCTGTGACACATACTATAGCACAGTAAGGCAATCTGCAGCGAGTTTACCGGAGTGCTGTGACACATACTATAGCACAGTAAGGCAATCTGCAGCGAGTTTACCGGAGTGCTGTGACACATACTATAGCACAGTAAGGCAATCTGCAGCGAGTTTACCGGAGTGCTGTGACACATACTATAGCATAGTAAGGCAATCTGCAGCGAGTTTACCGGAGTGCTGTGACACATACTATAGCATAGTAAGGCAATCTGCAGCGAGTTTACCGGAGTGCTGTGACACATACTATAGCATAGTAAGGCAATCTGCAGCGAGTTTACCGGAGTGCTGTGACACATACTATAGCATAGTAAGGCAATCTGCAGCGAGTTTACCGGAGTGTTGTGACACATACTATAGCATAGTAAGGCAATCTGCAGCGAGTTTACCGGAGTGCTGTGATACATACTATAGCATAGTAAGGCAATCAAAGTACAAAAAGAAGGTCTAGTACAGGGGTGGCCAACTCCAGTCATTAAGACTGAGCCACTGAGTGAGCCACCTGTGCTGAAGCAGGGATATCCTGAAAACCTAACCTGTTGGTGGCCCTTGAGGAATGGAGTTGGCAGCCCCTGTACTAGTACAATATTACTTAGTTACATAGTTACATAGTTGTTGGGGTTGAAAAAAAAACACACGTACATCAAGTTCAACCTATGCTAAATTTAGACAACAGACACATTATCTTATATGAATACTTACTTATTGACCCAGAGGAAAGCAAACAACCCCCCGCCCCCCAGTGTCATATCGTCCAATGTTATCTCATAAGAGGGAAAATAAATTCCTTCCTGACTCCAAGAATTGGCAAGTTACTCCCTGGATCAACATCCTTCCCATGTTTACTTATATGGTATATTTTTAACAATCTATTGTATCTGCCATCACAGTCTCCATGGGTAATGAATTCCACATTTTAACTGCCTTTACTGTAAAGAACCCTTTCTTTTGTTGCTGGTGAATTCTCCTTACCTCCAACCTTAAGGGATGGCCCGAGTCCTTTGTACTGTCCTTGGGATGAATAGTTCATTTGAAAGCTCCTTGTACTGTTCCTGAAAATATTTGTATACAGTTATCATATCCCTTCTTAGACGCCTCTTTTCTAATGTAAATACATCTAATTTTGCTAGCTTCTCCTCATAAGTTAGATTGTCCATCCCCTTTATTAATTTGGTGGCTCTTCTCTGTACTCACTCTAGTTCCATGATGTCTTTTCTAAGGACTGGTGCCCAAAATTGCTAATTACTAATGCTTTATAAAAGGGCATAAATATGTTTACTTCCTTTGCATCCATTGCCCATTTAATGCAAGATAAGATCTTGTTTGCCTTTGCAGCTACTGCATGACTTTGGGCACTACAGGCATACCCCGTATTAACGTACGCAATGGGACCGGAGCATGTAAGTGTAACGGGTATTCCCCCACCCAATCGCAGATTCTACTGTGTGAGTGCAGGAAACATATATTGTTACTCAGGTGTGGTGCATTACCTGTTGGCTCACAGGAGGGCTGAGCTTCCGCCACGGGGAACCTGGGGTAATTATACTAGGGGTGATCACTTACAACATCTTCTCGGTACAGCGCCTCCACCTGCGATGGCTCCCACCAGAGGGGGAGTGGTTCCTCGCAGGACAATCAATAATACCATACACAGTGCTTTATATAACGAAGGACTTTACTAACGACTAATAATGATAACCTGTGTCTCTCTCACGGTGAGACACTAACAGTGACGTCTCGCAGGACGATTCCCAAACACTAGGTGATCCCACCCAGTGTCCCAAGAACCCCACCCAATGTCCCGTACTCCTACAGAGATAGTCAATGGGTGACTGCGCAGTCACTAAGAACCTCTAGGCCTGTTGGTGCACATGTGATGGTATAATACCTGCCGAGCCCTCCGGTGCTCGGGTCAGCAACAAACTTCTCAAAGGGTCAGACGTGTGATGAATCCGTCTGATCCAACCGAACTCCTTGCACGTGCGGACCGCTTCACAGGAACCGCAGCGTCTGCTGTATCCCTGTCTAATCTAATTGGTACTAACGTGACAGGAACCCTAACCTAGGGCCTGTCCCTGTAGTACAGCAACCTGTAGTGGCTTGGGGAACTCCTAGGGCCTGCAGGGGTAATGACCTGTCTCACTCCCCCAACTACCCAAGTCCCTTCGGTAAGTGATCTGGAATGGACTAGAGTACTCTTCCATGCAGTACTTGGGCGTCTACCTACTGTTGGCTAGCCTAGTGCAGATCCTCTCCAGAATTCCTGCTCTCAGTTACCAGTTTATCCCTTCAGGCATCCTACCCCTAGCGCTACCTCAAGGTGACTAGAACAGCTATAGCCCTTCTCCAGACCCACTACTCTCTGACTAGTCCCAGCGCCTACCGCAGCAAGCTGTAGCTCACTTTTGACTGCAGCCAACGTGCTGCGCAACAAGGTGCCTGCCTGTCAGACCTCACAGCACTGACAGCCGTGACTCTGACAATGCAGCACTACACTAAGGGCAGCGTCCCTATCTTGGGCCTCCCTCAGCAATTACCCACTAACCTAGTGGGGAGTTGGGGCCTACCTGGGGTGTGGGTACCTATGGGGTGCAGGAGCTGCTCTCGCTCCCCGCACCTTACTTCCCTACAGCTCCCTGACTCCAACTCTGCGTAACCTTCCTTTCCCAGCTCCCACTAATGTAAGTGGCAGGGTCCCTAACCCGAGGGCTGCCCCTGGCAACACTCACCTTACTGGGGAGCTGAGCTATCTCGAGCCCTGGGGGTGCTGGCCTAGTACAGGGAGTCCCTGACTCCTGTACCCTACCTCCTTCCCTGGGCTGCTCCGGTCTCTGACTGATCTAACGTGCTGCAAGCCCGCCAAATGTATCTCTTTTCCCAGGGGTCTCCTAAGCCCTATTGGCTCCCTGGTGTCACATGGGGCTCGCAAAGGCTCTTGGGATATATAGTCCCAGCTCAGAGCCTTCCCTGGTAGGCTAGGGGTTCGCGGGCTTTTCCCTACCTTCACTGCGCTTGCGCAAGCTTTCCCGGGCTGCCTCGACCTTCCCTCAGCTCTCCCTGCTCTCGCGCGAGCTATCCCTGTCTCGGGGGCTGTCCCTGCGCCTACGCATCCCTGCGCATGCGCAACAGTATCCTCAATGGCGGCGCCCTGCTTGGCCGGCCGCCGGGACCTTAGAGACGCGATCGCGGCCTTAGCAACCGCCCGATCGCGTCCCCGGCAACCGGCCGCAGGCAGGAGAAGCCGCGCTGCTCCCTGCTCCAGCCCCCACCCTTGGAAGCAGCCGTCGGGTCTGTCGGCACCCGCGACCGAGCTGCTCAAGGGGAGGGGGGTCTCCAGGAGCCACGGGAGCTCCAGGCTACACTCTCCCCCTGGTGAAACTCCAACGACCTCGCTTGGATGGCAGACATAACCTGGTACACAGTTATACAATGAAAATGCATGGCATATGTACAACCTATCACTGGTGACTTTAGACATCAGGTTACAATACAGTTCACATACCATACCCGAGGCCAGCTGAGCGTCAGCTGTTTGCTGAGACCATTCGTGGGGTGCCCCTAACTGATCAAGTGGGGGTACCTCACTTTTGCGTCCGTGAGCCTCCCCCAGAAAAATTTCTTGAAGAGCACACCGGAGGGCAACAGTCACTGGTTCCTCGCTACTTCCTCCCCCTGGTGGAAGGAGTAGCACCATGTCTCTGAAGCAGACCTTTACCCGGTCACCCGCGGCATGGATGCGGTAGACCAGGCGGCCAGGACCTTTTCCGCGGTCCACTACTTGGCGAATGGCACGCTCCCTTTTGGGCTTAAGGGAGGCAATTTTTACTAAATCCCTCGCCACACAGTCCTTGTCCCTACGTACTTGCGAGGCTTCCGCTGGGAAGCGAGCAATGGACAATGTCTCTTTCCTCAAAGTCTCTGTTTCACCTGGCAGGGGGTAAAGGGTAGATACCTTACCACTGTGGTGATTCACGGTAGCCAACAGGTCCTCGGGGACGCTGTCAGTTCCCACCTCGGCTGTATCGGGACCTGTCCCTGGCACTTCTGGGACAGTCCACTTACTGGCTTGAAACTCGGGAGCGTTGGATCCCGGTCCTGGGACCATTTGAGTCGGAGCGCACGGGCTCACACTCGGTTCAGGAGCCGTAACTCTGACCCTTTTCACGGCCACCTCCATCGGAGCCTGTGGGGGGCAAGGGGGTTCCTTACCACTCTGCTGGCTTGCAATGGTTTTCTCTTCTTGTGGAACACTGTCAGGTATCTGCGGTGCTTCACCTGACACCACGACAGAGCTGACTGTTCTCTTCAACTGAACGGTAGGTGGTAGATACTGGTCCACTCGCATGGCGGAACAGCTTTCTTCTAGGGGGAACACCTCCCCCTGTGATTCCTCTGTCTCACTGCTGGGGTGGTTCGCCGGTAGGCGCATCGCCACCGATGGTTCGTCCTTTTCCGTAGCTGGCTGGGCCTCAGTTCTTCCCGCTTGGTTGCAACAGGGAACCAGGGCAGCCTTGTCTGTCAGCTCCTCCACCTCCGTGGTTGAGGTAGAGCAAGTAACAGCATCTTCATCTCTGTGTTCTGCCATCTGAGATTCCTGCTTGGGATCTGGGACTGTAGACTGCAGCAGCACAGGCTTTAGAAACTGTGCTCCGCAACAAGCACACTTGGGACCCCAGGTCGGTTTGCCACCTGGGAAGTCACACTGGTCACAAACACATCTTATGCACCCGTCATCCTCCACCACGGCCACCCGATATTCTATTGGTAGCCTAAAATGGTTAAAGTCCATACCACCAGATAGACTCAAGTCCTTTTGTAGGCACGGGCACACCAGAAAGGATATTTTCCCTCCTTTAGACCGCCATGCTCCATATAAATGAGGGTGTATTTCTCTGCACTCTGTACTGTTTTTAATGGGAATAGCAGTTGCTGATGGTTGTTCACTTTGCTTGCTCCCCCTGGTGGAATGTAAAGGAGGGGCTCGCTCTATCACTGAGTCACTCACATTGCGGGGGCGGAGCTTAGGGTTTCCCGCCAAACCCGGCCAGTTTGCAACATTTTCCCGCGCGGGCGGGAAATCAGCACGTGACTTCTTCATGGCGAACAAAAATAGCACAATTTAGAAAAAAAAATATACCGGGCACCCCAGGTCTCCTCTCAGCAGCGCCTCCAAATGTAACGGGTATTCCCCCACCCAATCGCAGATTCTACTGTGTGAGTGCAGGAAACATATATTGTTACTCAGGTGTGGTGCATTACCTGTTGGCTCACAGGAGGGCTGAGCTTCCGCCACGGGGAACCTGGGGTAATTATACTAGGGGTGATCACTTACAACATCTTCTCGGTACAGCGCCTCCACCTGCGATGGCTCCCACCAGAGGGGGAGTGGTTCCTCGCAGGACAATCAATAATACCATACACAGTGCTTTATATAACGAAGGACTTTACTAACGACTAATAATGATAACCTGTGTCTCTCTCACGGTGAGACACTAACAGTGACGTCTCGCAGGACGATTCCCAAACACTAGGTGATCCCACCCAGTGTCCCAAGAACCCCACCCAATGTCCCGTACTCCTACAGAGATAGTCAATGGGTGACTGCGCAGTCACTAAGAACCTCTAGGCCTGTTGGTGCACATGTGATGGTATAATACCTGCCGAGCCCTCCGGTGCTCGGGTCAGCAACAAACTTCTCAAAGGGTCAGACGTGTGATGAATCCGTCTGATCCAACCGAACTCCTTGCACGTGCGGACCGCTTCACAGGAACCGCAGCGTCTGCTGTATCCCTGTCTAATCTAATTGGTACTAACGTGACAGGAACCCTAACCTAGGGCCTGTCCCTGTAGTACAGCAACCTGTAGTGGCTTGGGGAACTCCTAGGGCCTGCAGGGGTAATGACCTGTCTCACTCCCCCAACTACCCAAGTCCCTTCGGTAAGTGATCTGGAATGGACTAGAGTACTCTTCCATGCAGTACTTGGGCGTCTACCTACTGTTGGCTAGCCTAGTGCAGATCCTCTCCAGAATTCCTGCTCTCAGTTACCAGTTTATCCCTTCAGGCATCCTACCCCTAGCGCTACCTCAAGGTGACTAGAACAGCTATAGCCCTTCTCCAGACCCACTACTCTCTGACTAGTCCCAGCGCCTACCGCAGCAAGCTGTAGCTCACTTTTGACTGCAGCCAACGTGCTGCGCAACAAGGTGCCTGCCTGTCAGACCTCACAGCACTGACAGCCGTGACTCTGACAATGCAGCACTACACTAAGGGCAGCGTCCCTATCTTGGGCCTCCCTCAGCAATTACCCACTAACCTAGTGGGGAGTTGGGGCCTACCTGGGGTGTGGGTACCTATGGGGTGCAGGAGCTGCTCTCGCTCCCCGCACCTTACTTCCCTACAGCTCCCTGACTCCAACTCTGCGTAACCTTCCTTTCCCAGCTCCCACTAATGTAAGTGGCAGGGTCCCTAACCCGAGGGCTGCCCCTGGCAACACTCACCTTACTGGGGAGCTGAGCTATCTCGAGCCCTGGGGGTGCTGGCCTAGTACAGGGAGTCCCTGACTCCTGTACCCTACCTCCTTCCCTGGGCTGCTCCGGTCTCTGACTGATCTAACGTGCTGCAAGCCCGCCAAATGTATCTCTTTTCCCAGGGGTCTCCTAAGCCCTATTGGCTCCCTGGTGTCACATGGGGCTCGCAAAGGCTCTTGGGATATATAGTCCCAGCTCAGAGCCTTCCCTGGTAGGCTAGGGGTTCGCGGGCTTTTCCCTACCTTCACTGCGCTTGCGCAAGCTTTCCCGGGCTGCCTCGACCTTCCCTCAGCTCTCCCTGCTCTCGCGCGAGCTATCCCTGTCTCGGGGGCTGTCCCTGCGCCTACGCATCCCTGCGCATGCGCAACAGTATCCTCAATGGCGGCGCCCTGCTTGGCCGGCCGCCGGGACCTTAGAGACGCGATCGCGGCCTTAGCAACCGCCCGATCGCGTCCCCGGCAACCGGCCGCAGGCAGGAGAAGCCGCGCTGCTCCCTGCTCCAGCCCCCACCCTTGGAAGCAGCCGTCGGGTCTGTCGGCACCCGCGACCGAGCTGCTCAAGGGGAGGGGGGTCTCCAGGAGCCACGGGAGCTCCAGGCTACATAAGTAAAGCGAAAATGTACTTAAAGTGAAGCACTACTTTTCCCCACTTATCGATGCATGTACAGTACGGCAATCGTCATATACGGGCATAACTGATGTAAATAACACATTTGTAACAGGCTCTATAGTCTCCCCGCTTGCGCACAGCTTTGGTACAGGTAGGGAGACGGTATTGCTGTTCAGGACGTGCTGACAGGCGCATGCGCAAGCTGCCATTTGCCTATTGGGCGATATGTCCTTACTCGCAAGTGTACTTAAAGTGAGTGTCCTTCAAGCGGGGTATGCCTGTATTGCTAAGGCTGCAGTCTGCAAGCACTCCTAAATCCTTCTCCACCAAATATTCCCCTAATTTATCTCCATTTAATTTGTAAGTCGTCTGCTTATTCTTGCATCCCAAATGCATAACCTTACATTTATCTGTATTAAACCTCATCTGCCATTTACCTGCCCACGTTTCCAGTCTCTCCAAGTTCTTCTGAAGAGAAATTACATCCTGTTCTGATTCTATTACCTTACACAATTTAGTATCATCAGCAAAGATGGAGACTTTGCTCTCGATGCCAACCTCAAAGTAATTAAAAAAAACAAGTTAAAAACCAGGGGTCCCAGTACCGATCCCTGAGGTACTCCACTCACAACTTTAGGCCAACCTCAACAAGTTCCATTTATGACAACTCTCTGTTGTCTGTCCTTCAACGAGTTTTCAATCCAGGTGAAAATATTTTTACTGAGTCCAATATTAGTTAAGGAAACACTACATGAAGTCTGGTGTAGTGGTACTAATACCCTCATAGAAACAAAGCAAACATCCTTTCTCTCCTTTCTCTCTGTTTGAGCCAAAATCCCAGAACATCCTCACCCTCAGTTTTATTTTTATTTTCTGTATTTTTTCTTCTTCTTTATTTTTAATAAATAGGTCATACTTGAAAAAAAAACTGCAAACTTTGGAAGGAAGTTTGAAGTTAATAAAAAAAAGTTTGCCCCAAATGTACATTTTTTTTTTTTTTAGTTTCCCCCCCCCCCCATAATTGTTACCAAAACCAAAACACATGTGGTAGGGCTCACCCTTATTTTATAGTCCTACTTCTGGGAAGTATTCATTAATTATAGTATAAAATTAGGCATCCTGAACGAAAAGATCACACAACTGTACATTGTCATTGGCCCTCTTATAGGGCACCTACTTTTATTACACAATTAACAAAAGAAGGAAGGGAATGAAAGTACACGTGTTAAAGTAAACTTATTAAACTGTGGAGGGAACACGAGTAATAATCCCCTGAAAAGTGAAGGTTAAAGGTGATTGGTTTCCCCCTTAGGCTTCACATACCTATAAAGTAACTTTAACTGCCAGGTATCTTCCCCATTCTTCCTGGATTATTAATTGGATGTCAAACACCCTCAAAATGCAAAAACAGTGGAAGGTCTGAAAACAGACAAGGGAAGAAAAGTAATAAACAGCGATTATAATAATAATAATAGCATGTTCTTGTATAGCACTGCTAGTTGTACGCAGCACTTTACAGAGACATTTTGCAGGCACAGGTCCCTGCTCTGTGGAGTTTACAATCAATGTTTTTGGTGCCGGAGGCACAGGGAGATAAAGTGACTTGACCAAGGTCACAAGGAACCGACACCGGGAATTGAACCAGGCTCCCCTTCTTCAAACTCTCAGTGCCAGTCAGTGTCTTTACTCACTGAGCCACTCCCTCTCCCTATGTTATACATTATAACCCAAAACAATGAAAGTATATTTTGACAATGATAGATATTGAGCCATACTGCATGTACTAACAGACACCTCCTTGGCCCCTTATGGCCCATTTAAGTGAATGAGCCATAAATTGCCTTCGAGCGCAGCAAGGTATCTTGTGGAATACAATACCTCATGCCAAGTAAATATGATGCTTCAGATGAGCGTCATGGGAGACCAAGCAGTTTACACCTTTTAGCCAGGATCATTCATTGAGAAAAACAAGGTAATGAAGTAAACAGTAATTTATTCGGCATAAATTCGCTTACACACACTGAAACACAAAATACAGACAAAAAGACACACTTACTGGGAGTCTGGGGTTGAAAACTATGCTCTCCTAAGTGCAGGGAACTCTAAATAAGAGTTTTACCCTGACCGGGACATAGCCCAAAATCTCCTGGTTCCCAAATCGATGTGAGGTTCCACACGCCACTGCTCCCTTCTCTTCTGAGAACTTGGACTTTTGTTGACCACGAGCTACCACCGATCCTCTGGAGCCGAAATCGGCATCAAATCCCAGCCGCGACCTCTACGTTCGTTTTTTTTTATTGAGTATTGCAAGCATAGGATACAACATAAAATATAAACCATCGTGAAGATGATATTAACTTTTTGCAAATGAAACAGTCATAATTAGATCGCTCGGCTTTTCGAGCCCTACTCAGCCGGGCGATTCAACAACCTAATCCAAAATAATAATAATAATAAAAATGGGGAAAAAAAGGGGGGGGGAAGGGAAAGGTAGGGAAGGGGGCAGGGGGGAAGAGGCGGGGGAGTTGGGGAGAGGGTGCCACCCCCGACGAGACCCGCAGGCCGATAGAGGATGATCCCTCTTGGCCCCATATCATCCAAAATAGATTGACTCTTAAGCACTGATGTCTATGGATCTGTTGGTATGATATAAATTGAGCTTCCTCCTCCAAAAGAGAACGCACCTATAACTATTATAGCCAGATTGTGTTACTCTCAACCCCGGGGATATCTCTCTGTGCCAACCAAGGCATCCAGACTTTTAGAAAATTGGTGCCAGTATCGTTAACTAAACTCGTCAACTTTTCCCTCTGGCAGATAAACCACATGCGATTCCGAATCTTTGGGATACTTGGGATATCGGGGAGTTTCCATAATGCTGCAATCTCGCACTGCGTTGCTATTGCAAAATGTGCAATTAATTTATTGTTTGCATTGGTAAGACCCGTTAATGGTCTATTCAAGAGGAACAGCCATGGGTCTGGGGGTATTGTGAGGTCAAAAATCCTCTGGATCCAATGTCTAATTTCCAATGTCAACGGGCAGTCTGCTCCAACGACGCCTTCCGTCTCCGCGTGGGGTGGTCTGCAGCAGGAGCGTCCCACCATAGATAGTCTCTGAATATAGGTGGTCTGATTCCAGACCACTAGTTATGCGTCACCGCGTGACGTAGACACTGTATCCCTGATACTGCATAACACAGGTAAAAGGGTCCCTAACTATGGGCTTCCCTATACAGCTGCAGGTGCCTACTGTAAGTCGGGGACTAACTGGGGCCTGCAGGGGAAAGCTGGCCTAGCCCCAGAGCTACTGGCACCTGGGCCCCTACCTCCCTCTTCTGTACCCTGCTCCCAACTGACTAACTCCCTAACTGTTATCACTGTTCTAATGGTTATCACTGTTTTAACTGTTTTAAATGCAGCAGCCCTATTGGCTGCCTGACAACATGTGGTCTGCAGCCCCTGAGGCTGCTGGGACTTGTAGTTCCCAGCGGATCTATGGGTGTAATGACCGCTGCTGGCATTATACTGCGCATGCGCCAGGTGTACAAAGATGGCCACTGAAACTCTAGATACTATCTGCGCATGCGCGAGCCTTCTCTGCGCATGCGCGCGCACAAACAAATTGGAGGCGCCCTCGGCAGAGCACCGACTCACCAACTCACAATCTCCCTGCAGCAACCACACAGCCGCCCCCTCACGCGGCCCAGAGGTAAGAGGGGGACCTGGCTACACAATCATATTGTATTTTTAAATATTAATGTTAATATGGGGAAAAGGAAGAGAAAAAAAAGTGGTGGGGGTTGGATTTAGAAGTTATCTGTAGTAAGCCAAAAACATTACTTCAGTTAGGATTGTGAGCAGGGTGAAGAAAGGGACTTGTAAGATCTTCGTGAACAAAATAAAAAATGGAGTCATAGTACTGTAAGTTGAATTGAAACATTAACATTTCTTCCATGGGTAGTGCAGCGTGTTGATTAGCAATGCTTTGTAGCCCCTTGGTAATAGTAGTAAATTGGTTGATTAGGAGTTAATGATAATTCACTGAGTATGTGGTGTGTTATAATACAGTGTCAAAGCTGTAGCTGAAATACTGAAACAGGCAGGTTTAAGGTTTAGGTTGTTGCGACCTCTGCTGGCCAAAGAAAACAATAGCACAAAAACTATATTCGATGTTTTTACAGAGAAAACGGAAGAAATGCAAAGCAAACAAGTCACATAAAGCAGACCTGTCAGCTCTCGCTGATTTGGAGTCAGTCTCATTGATTTTTTTTTTTTTTTTTAAACAGGAAGTCTCATACGCTCCAATAGTGTCTCACTGAAAAAATGTCCAATGTCATTTCTTGGTGGCTGATTTTGGTCCCTGGAGTCTGACAGCGACACTAGACTGTAACAGATGAGGCAGCTTATGGCGGGGACAGATAGAATTCATTCACACTGAAGGAATAGAACAACACGACATGAATTCCAACTAACGTTTCCAGAACCAACAGGCCTAGAAGAACATTAAAGTTTAGTCTCTGATGTGCTATTTAAGAAAAGAAAACATAAGTGATGCTTCCCCTTAACAAAGCGTTTTCAAGATACATTCTTCTTCAAAATCAGTTCTGGGATAAAACATTGGGGTCAGAGGCCACATAGATGGCACCGAGGAGCAATTCTGCGGCAAAACTATTGCGCCACATGTAACATAGTGCAGGATAAAATCCTATTCATTTCAATGGGACATTTTACTTTGATACATCCGGCGCACTTATTTTGCCCCAGCTTGGCTCTGCTCTTGCCTTGATACATATGTCCCTGTGGGCTCTATGCTGAAATATACCTGCGTCAGGCAGCGTCTGTGTATTCATCTAAGATGCGCCATCTCGGTTATGTCTGCCTACGATGTGATGAGGGATTTATGGAGCAAGAGGGAGGAGTTTGGGCCGAGTACATTTGCATATCGGCGCCGGTCTTTGTTACGTTACTGATCTTGATAGATTACATTGTTTTTCTCTGTCACTGTAAAGGTGACTGAAGTCTTTTTTTTTAGCGCAGAATACGTCAAATTGTAGCACAGCAGAACTACACTTTATAAATATGTTGCATTTCAGACAAAAAAAAGATCATGTTTTGACGTGACTCAGTCAGCGCACACGTAATATGTATCAATGCAATTGTGGTGTAAAACTGGGGCATTTCCATCCAGCACCTACGTACCAAAGTAATTTCCTCCGATTTTGCTCTCTGTCCCAGCTTGTGAGTGGGGGGGGGGGGTAAATAGGATGAGTTAGGGAGGAGTTACATGGTGCACAGATTATAATGAGATGTATCACATTCTGCCTCTCTGTGTGTCATACTGTTTCCATTTTATTTGCCCCCACCCCCTCCCAAAAAATCTCCATACTGTGTATGAAGTGGAGTAAGTGTAACATTATGCATCAGATGTAAAAAAAATGTTCTAAAGTGTCACGACTCCACAAAACGAAGCAGTGCGTGTCATCACACGTCTTCATGTTGGTTCATGGTTCACATGAAAGAGTGATAGAAGAAAAAAGTGAATTGCGCTCTAAAAAATGTGTTAATGTGCTCTTAGTGATATTAATAATACAAATAAGATAACCTGTTTACAATATGAGAGGTTTATGCTGCTGCGCTCGTGGTACCGCTCCACAACCAAACTAATGCAAAAACAAAGAAAGAGACAGCGCAAAAAACCTCATTGTGCAATATTTAAACAAAATTGTATTGGTAAACTGGTGAGTATCACACGTACATCAATATAGTTAGATTTAAGCAGAACATGTTATGGACATGTTACCAATCTGTGCTCAGGGTACAGGACTTCTAGGTTAGCTGGCTTCTCACAGGTCTCGTGGAACAGCATGCAGGGTACAGCAGTCGTCACCGCAGGGGAACTGCCACTCCAGATGAAGAGAACACTCCGATACCGAGTGTTACGGTGGAAAGTCCTATCAACTGTATCCAGCCCTCTGCACACCAGCTTCAAAACGCCACACGGGGCGGAGGATGATTCGGCTATGTATGCCGCTGCAGGGAACCTCACCGTCAGCCGCTTGCTCGGAGAACGCTAGACGCACATCTGTGACGTCATCGGGCGGCGTCAGCGTCGTGCGCGAGTGAGTCACTGCTTGAGGAAGCTGGAAGTCCCAAGAATGTCCCGTATAGTGCCCGCTTGGAGTCGCGAGCAATTAGACAATGTATTAGACAATGTATTAAAACATCCAGTATGTAGGAATAAATGAATGCGCCCTCAGTCCAACGCGTTTCGTGTTTACAACACTTCGTCAGGGAATGGAGGATTAATTCATGGGGGCGCTTCATATACCCACAGATCTCTTATGATTGGCTGCTTATCAGAAAGTCCAGCCTCTCATGTGGGAGGTACAATAAAACACAAGTGTTTCTAAGCAAACATAATTTTACATAAAATACACACAATATATTTATTAATCAAACAAAAAACTTTTTGGCGATGTTGCTAGAAATATAAAAAAACATATATTAGTACATAAAATCAAACACTTAATATAATTGTTATTTAAAAAGATCTATAAGGTATATATGAAAGAGGAAAAAAGAAAAATATATATAGGAGAGGTATAACATCAGTTTTGTGACCTATATAGAGAATACACCTATACTCTAAAATGGCAGATTTTAAAATATTATTAAAAAAATTTTAACATATTTTAAAACAATAAATTAAAATAATTTTAAATAATTTTAAAATTACTTAGTAAAGGGACCAAACATCGAGTTCTTCATTAAGTCCTAAAGGAGACAGAGTTTGCATTTTATAAATCCACAGACTTTCCTGTTTTGAAAGCATCTTGTCTCTATCTCCCCCACGTCTTCCAATGTTAACAATTTGGATACCAATATATTTCAAAAGACTAGAGTCACAGTTATGTTTATTTTTAAAATGTCTAGAAACACTATGATCTTCTAAACCTAATTTGATGTTTCTAGCGTGCTCTAGTATCCGAATCCTCAAATATCTTTTAGTACGTCCAATATATTGGTACCCACATGGGCATTGGAGCAAATAGACTACATGTGTGGATTTGCAAGAAATGCAGTCCTTCACCGTAAAACATTCCTTTGTTGTATTTGAAATGAATTTTTTACGGTCAGTATGGAGCATTTTGCAGGCTTTGCATCTACCGCAACTAAAATTGCCATTAGGTTTTACAGGTAACCAGGTTGTCCCCGATTGTGAATCAATTGGGGGACCAATATCACTGGGTGCCAGGTAGTGTTTTAAATTTTTTGCTCTACGGTAGATGAAGCTTGGTGTGGACTGTAGAGACGGGCCAAGGATGGGGTCATTACATAGAATATTCCAGCTATTACCTATAATTTTCTGGATATTTCTACTGACTGAGTTATACTCAGTGACAAAAGGGACTTTAATTACATTGTCAATATTTCTATCCTCTGTCACAATTTTAGTCTTATTTTGTATCAGAAGCGACTCTCTGTCCATGTCATAAACCTTTGTTAGTGATTTAGTAAGGAGGGCCCTATCGTATCCACGTTCAATGAATTTATCAAATAAGAGCACCGATTGGCTCTCAAAATCAGACAATAAACTGCAGTTACGTCTTATACGCATAAACTGGCTTTGTGGGATGTTATCTATCCAGGACCGTTTATGGTTGCTTGTTGATAATATGAAGCTATTTGAATCCACTTTCTTGAAGAAAGTTTTAGTGTTAATTCTCATGTCTATTCTAGACTCTAAATGAAGGTCTAGAAAGTGAATCTCTCTGTCATTAGATTCAGCTGTAAACCTCAAATTGAGAGTGTTTTTATTCAGATATATCTTAAAAAGTTCCAAAGTGTTCTCATCACCCTCCCAAATGCACAGAATATCGTCAATATATCTTTTCCAAACAATTACTTGGTTTGAGAAGGGATTATTGTGCCATATGTGTTGGTCCTCCCATGATCCCATGTAAATGTTGGCGTAGCTAGGGGCAAAACGTGTCCCCATAGCCGTACCACAATTCTGAATATAATGTTGATTCAGAAAAAGGAAATAATTGTGGGATAGTATAAATTTAATTGCATTGACGATAAACTCACAATTCAGAGGGTGTAATTCTGGATCCTTCATTAGGGTCTCACTGACGGCTTGTATGCCTTTATCATGGGGAATACAGGTATATAACGACTGGACGTCGAAAGTGGCCCATCTATAGTTTTCTTGCCATTTTATTGTTTTTACTAAATGGAGAACTGCCGTTGTATCTTTTATGTAAGATGGCTGCACTTTTACATATTTCTGTAAAAAAAAGTCTATATACTCAGACAAATTGGCCGTCAGTGAGCTAATGCCAGAAATTATTGGCCTACCTGGTGGATCAGTCAGTGATTTGTGTATTTTGGGAAGGTGATAGTACACCGGAACCTTTGGAAATTGTGCATATAAAAATTGAAATTCAGCTTTATTAATTACAGTGGATTCAATAGCTTCATCCAAAAGATTTTTTAGATCCTTGAAGTATTCATTTGTAGGATCGTGGGGGAGTTTACCATAGTAAATAGGGTCATGTAGTATACGGAATGCTTCCTTTTCATAGTCCCTTCTATTTTGAAGCACTACCCCTCCCCCTTTGTCTGCTTGTCTTATGATTAATTCATTATTGTCCTGTAATTCTTTAAGGGCTAAATGCTCATTGTACTTTAAATTATGTTGAATATCTGTGGACTTAAAGTTTTTTACTAATGATATGAACTCGTTATTGACTATATTAAAAAATGAATCAATAAAACTGCCTTTGCTATTAGCAGGATAAAATCGAGATGGTGGTTTAAAAGGCGTATGTTGACAGAGTGTATCCTCAAAAGTATCATCTCCAGAGACTTGATCTGTCTCCACTAATGTATAATTAATACTTCTTTCCTTTTTAAGGAAGTGCCTTTTCAAAGTCAAGTTTCTCGTAAATTTGTGTAAATCAGAGAATAACTGAAACCCATTTGGGCCGCTTGACTTTGAAAATTTTAAGCCCTTATTTAGAACTTGTTTTTGGCAAGGAGATAATATGATTGAAGATAGGTTAAAGATACCATCCACTCTATCATTTGAGCCTAGTTGGATTCCCTTCTCTGTTTGGGGTTTCCGCCCCCCTCTGGTCCCTCTTCTGGTGAATGATGTCTTTTTTGGGATCTCGATATCTCTTGGCTTTTTATCTGTTTTTCTTTCTCCAATTTTCCCTTCTCTGTCGGACCCAAATATCGTGATTTCAGGGCCTCCAGAAAAAGGGAACGTTGTGGAGATTGGCGCTCAGAGTTCGTTCAGGGTGGTGTACTAGCTCGTTCATATTTATCATACTGTTTCTCTCTATATATACTGATGTTATACCTCTCCTATATATATTTTTCTTTTTTCCTCTTTCATATATACCTTATAGATCTTTTTAAATAACAATTATATTAAGTGTTTGATTTTATGTACTAATATATGTTTTTTTATATTTCTAGCAACATCGCCAAAAAGTTTTTTGTTTGATTAATAAATATATTGTGTGTATTTTATGTAAAATTATGTTTGCTTAGAAACACTTGTGTTTTATTGTACCTCCCACATGAGAGGCTGGACTTTCTGATAAGCAGCCAATCATAAGAGATCTGTGGGTATATGAAGCGCCCCCATGAATTAATCCTCCATTCCCTGACGAAGTGTTGTAAACACGAAACGCGTTGGACTGAGGGCGCATTCATTTATTCCTACATACTGGATGTTTTAATACATTGTCTAATACATTGTCTAATTGCTCGCGACTCCAAGCGGGCACTATACGGGACATTCTTGGGACTTCCAGCTTCCTCAAGCAGTGACTCACTCGCGCACGACGCTGACGCCGCCCGATGACGTCACAGATGTGCGTCTAGCGTTCTCCGAGCAAGCGGCTGACGGTGAGGTTCCCTGCAGCGGCATACATAGCCGAATCATCCTCCGCCCCGTGTGGCGTTTTGAAGCTGGTGTGCAGAGGGCTGGATACAGTTGATAGGACTTTCCACCGTAACACTCGGTATCGGAGTGTTCTCTTCATCTGGAGTGGCAGTTCCCCTGCGGTGACGACTGCTGTACCCTGCATGCTGTTCCACGAGACCTGTGAGAAGCCAGCTAACCTAGAAGTCCTGTACCCTGAGCACAGATTGGTAACATGTCCATAACATGTTCTGCTTAAATCTAACTATATTGATGTACGTGTGATACTCACCAGTTTACCAATACAATTTTGTTTAAATATTGCACAATGAGGTTTTTTGCACTGTCTCTTTCTTTGTTTTCACATGAAAGAGTAGCCAATTACAAATAATTTATCAGTAAGAGCCGGTGTTGCCGTTTCATCTCCCAGAAGTTTTGGAAACGTGTTAAAGATGCAAATGTCTTCAAATGTGCTCTGCGCAAATCTCTTCCGTTTCAAGGTTTTCTCACCATTTTTGGCAATTTCCCAAAATGCGTCCCGAATTTTGTGAACACGGCAAATAAATATATAAAGGGTCACGCGGCCTGAATTTAGGGTCATATGAACGGCAAATTGCCGGGGGTTTAAATACGTGCATGAGAAGCCACCACAGTGAGACAAGCCATCGGGGCGGCGGTTAGCGGTGGGCAGTGTTCATGCGCTCTACTTTTGTCTTCGTACACAGACCCACTGTGTGGAGGATGTACCAAGGCAAAGGTGGAGTTACATTGAAGCAAATTGCATTATTTTCATCTTGCGTCACTTTTAATCAATGTATCAAGGTCTTCCTCCAAGTTTTGTCCCAGGTGCCCACACTTCCGATTTGGGGGAGTATCAAGGAGAAGTTATTCTGGTTATATCAGTATCACACTCTGTATCTCTGAGCGTCACGCACTTCTCTGTACATCTATGTGTGTCAAATATAAGAAACTCTTCCTTATATTTGACACAAACAGAAAATGCAGCAATATGTTAAAAAAATATCCCCTATTCGCGCCTTTTTTATGTTGAGGCATCTACCCTATACTTTTTCTATTGTGTCCGAGTAAAGATGATGCTGTAAACCATACATATTTTTATCTGTGAATAGAATGACATAATAGTATGTACATGTAGCTAATCTGTCTTCAGGGTCCCAATCTGGAAGCATGGACATCCCGCAGAGGGATTGCCGCAGACACTCTCAGGCGCCGCAGGCTTTTGCTTCTTCGACCACGATGCCGGTGACAGTTAGTCTGGCTACATCTGTACATGAAGGAGGAGCATTTTCCTTCTCCTGGACGGAGTGTCTCCCTAGTAGTAAATATTCCATAAAGGTAACGCCAGTGACGGGGTGAACATAGAAATGAACCCGCATAGTTTGCTGCATTAAAGTGACATACCAGTAAGGTTCCTTTAGTACATTTTCAACACTGTGGTGCTACTGGAAAGAGTTAGCCAACGGTATGGAGTCAACATCTACAATTAAAATAAGTTTGGTGAAAACAGAAGTCAAACCATCCGTAGGAGGCCCGGGAGTGCGGGTAGAAATGTGTAAATACAACAGTAAATCAGATTGCAAGAATTCCTGGTTTTTATTTACAGTGCTGCAGATGAATGAAGCTTCCTCACCTCACTGCCAGCAGTTCATTGATTTTATACAATGTAAGCACCACCGCTGAATCATCAGTCAAATGGCTCAGCTTCAACATGCAGCTGATAGGAGTGATGAGAGATTGTACCCTGTGCAGAAAACTGATTCAGCAGCACTTTATGTCATGAGATAGCGTGTGTCTCGCTGTGGCCCTGGACTTTATTCATTATAATCTTTATTATCTACGGGGGACAATGTGACTGTTAATAGTAAGCCAGGCATTTTCAGTGTTTGAATTGGAAAACCATACATTCTATTTTAATATATACTCATTGCCGCCTATGTCATATTTGTCATTTCATTGTTATAGGGACTTTGCGTTCCCTGTTTTTTATTTAACTTGCCTATATTGACATTTACTATCAGAGATTTGCGCTATTTTTTTTGTTTGCAGATCATATATGGATTAGGTTTATCCTCATCAGAGCTGCGCCCTTCTGCAGTTCAGGCCTCCACCTTGATCACTTCATAATTGGGTTTTACTTATTTGATTGGACACTTTATCAAATTTTTATTATTTCTATATATTTCATTGAGCGCTGGTTCTCGTTTTTACACACACACACACACACAGTGTGACACACACACACACACACAGTGACACACACACACACAGTGACACACACACACACACACACAGTGACACACACACACACAGTGACACACACACACACAGAGTGACACACACACACACACAGAGTGACACACACACACACACACAGTGACACACACACACACACACAGTGACACACACACACACACAGTGACACACACACACACAGTGACACACACACACACAGTGACACACACACACACACACAGTGACACACACACAGTGACACACACACACACAGTGACACAAACACACACACAGTGACACACACACACACACACAGTGACACACACACACAGTGACACACACACACAGTGACACACACACACAGTGACACACACACACAGTGACACACACACACAGTGACACACACACACAGTGACACACACACACAGTGACACACACACACAGTGACACACACACAGTGACACACACACAGTGACACACACACAGTTATGGTCGGTTGCGGTGCCCTCACGAAATTCGCTGTGGGCAAGTTTTTTATTTGTGTGCTTGCGGAGTTCCAATAAGGAGACTAACGGCCCATCCGGATTAACACAGCGGGGGTCCCCACATCTGCATGGGACTCGCGCTGTGGGAATCCTGCCGGTAAGAGACGCGCAGTAATAGACTGAATCAGTCGCTCTCCCTGCGCGCCTCTCACAGGCGATCGCGCGGCTTTTATTTTAATAATGGAATATTGAAGCAGGGGGTCTCCGGCCCAGAACCGCATTCATTTCAGCCTCGGAGACCCCCTGCTTCCCGAGTTACAGGCCCCAATATAAACAATGCCTGAAGATACCGACACCCCATACCGGGGCCTGTAACTCGGAAAGCAGGGGTCCCCGAGGCTGAAATTAACGTGGTTCAGCTCCGGAGACCCCCTGCTTCAATATTCCATTATTAAAATAAAATAAAAGCAGCTAGGAAGAGGCTGGGGATTGAAGTGAAGGGGGGTTGTGAAGAGGAGGCTGGGGCTCCCGTGAAGGGGGCTGTGAGAGAGGCTGGGGCTGAGGTGAAGGGGGCTGTGAGAGAGGCTGGGGCTGAGGTGAAGGGGGCTGTGAGAGAGGCTGTGGCTCCCGTGAAGGAGGGCTGTGAGAGAGGCTGTGGCTGAGGTGAAGGAGGGATGTGAGAGAGGCTGGGGCTGAGGTGAAGGGGGCTGTGAGAGAGGCTGTGGCTCCCGTGAAGGAGGGCTGTGAGAGAGGCTGGGGCTGAGGTGAAGGAGGGATGTGAGAGAGGCTGTGGCTGAGGTGAAGGGGGCTGTGAGAGAGGCTGGGGCTGAGGTGAAGGAGGGGTGTGAGGAAGAGGCTGTGTCTGAGGAGAAGGAGGGATGTGAGGAAGAGGCTGTGGCTGAGGAGAAGGATGGATGTGAGGAAGAGGCTGTGGCTGAGGAGAAGGAGGGATGTGAGGAAGAGGCTGTGGCTGAGGTGAAGGCGGGATGTGAGAAGGAGGCTGAGGTGAAGGGGGCTGTGAGGAGGAGGCTGGGGGCTGAGGTGAAGAGGGGCTGTGAGGAAGAGGCTGAGGTGAAGGGGGGCTGTGAGGAAGAGGCTGGGGGCTGAGGTGAAGGGGGGGCTGTGAGGAAGAGGCTGAGGTGAAGGGGGGCTGTGAGGAAGAGGCTGAGGTGAAGGGGGGGCTGTGAGGAAGAGGCTGAGGTGAAGGGGGGGCTGTGAGGAAGAGGCTGGGGGCTGAGGTGAAGGGGGACTGTGAGGAGGAGGCTGGGGGCTGAGGTGAAGGAGGGCTGTGGCTGAGGTGAAGGGGTCTGTGAGGAAGAGGCTTGGGGCTGAGGAGAAGGGGGCTGTGAGGAGGATGCTGGGGGCTGAGGTGAAGGAGGGCTGTGGCTGAGGTGAAGGGGGCTGTGAGGAAGAGGCTTGGGGCTGAGGAGAAAGGGGCTGTGAGGAGGATGCTGGGGGCTGAGGTGAAGGAGGGCTGTGGCTGAGGTGAAGGAGGGCTGTGGCTGAGGTGAAGGGGGCTGTGGCTGAGGTGAAGGGGGCTGTGAGGAAGAGGCTTGGGGCTGAGGAGGAGGGGGCTGTGAGGAGGATGCTGGGGGCTGAGGTGAAGGAGGGCTGTGGCTAAGGTGAAGGAGGGCTGTGGTTGAGGTGAAGGGGGCTGTGGCTGAGGTGAAGGGGGCTGTGAGGAAGAGGCTGGGGGCTGAGGTGAGAGGGGGCTGTGTGGAAGAGGCTGGGGGCTGAGGTGAGGGGGGGCTGTGAGGAAGAGGCTGGGGGCTGTGAGGAGGAGGCTGGGGGCTGAAGTGAAGAGGGATGTGAGGAGGAGGCTGGGGGCTGAGGTGAAGGGGCTGTGGGGAGGAGGCATGGGTTGAGAAGGGGGGCTGTGAGGAGGAGGCTGGGGGCTGAGAAGGTAAAGGGGAGGAGACAGAATGGGGGGAGAGAAACGGTGTGTGTGTTTGTCATGGATTTTGGAGGTCGGACGGCCCGTATTTAACAAAACCTTGTGGCAAACCTACCTAATCCATAAAGTTGCACCCCAATGCTGGAGAAGAGATCAGCTCCATTCAAATGAACATGACTAAAATCTGCATATTGCATAAGGGAAATAGAGGAAGTTGGGGGTACAATGTCTCTCCATTCGAACTAGTACAGTTTTCTTTGCAGGTCAATAGATTCTATCTTGTCCCGTAGTATTTGATCCCAGTCATCCTCTTTCTTCATCGGTATTGACCGTGCCTCCTTCTCCATTAAAGCTTTTATCTCCTGGGGAATATCAGGAGTGAGGTTGGCACTCAGTACGACATCCTGGAATTTAGCGGCTGAAGCAGATGCCAAGCAACACCTGGGACTGCGGAGAACAAGAGAGGAAATAACATTCAGGCGATGTGTAATCCAATGTGACTTTGGTCTATCGAATATGCTGTGAAACCATCTTCCACGTGCTGGAGAAGACTTTAGTCTCATTCCTTAGAACAGCGCTGAACCCTTATTCCGCACAGCGAAAATGGCTTCACAGAACATAAGGATAATACAGAATAAGTGTCTGTGAGGGGGGAAAAAAAACAAAAAAAGGTCTGCAAAGACAAAACTATCACTAGTAATAGGTGGGGTCCATTGAGGTAAGAGTTGGTGTCCCTCTCCATCAGGGCAATAATGGTTGGAAGTGTGTGGTTATGTCTATGCAGGGAGATGATCATGAAGAAATTCTGCAATGCTCTGTTATTTTACACTGCGTTTTGTAATGAATGCTAAACTCTGCTTGTCTGGACTTAGGAGCACTTCTTTATGCTTTTCCAAGCTGTGATGTGCAGAAAAGCCCGGGCGCTACCTCAATTTGATTGACTAATGGGGTGATACAATTCTAGTGACAGAACAATACAACCTTAAAGGGTACTTTAAGGTCCCCTCTACTCCCGATTCTCTTCCCGCTGCTCAAACCCCAAAGAGGACCTATCCAGGATCCTTAGTGATAGAGGAAAACAAACAAAAAATGGGGGAGCACAGGTTGAGGGACTATACAGACGTTTATAAAACTGCACGGTATATAACTGTGAGTTGAAATTTGGTAAGGTGTGCAATAACATAAACACTTACACGGCCTTGTGTAAATGCTTTCACATCAAGGTGTCTTTCCTTTAGGTGTCTTCTCTCCGGTGTTCTTTCTGCTTAATACTTTTCTTCTCCTCTGTTGTGTGGTTGAGTGTTCCTGGTCTTCTCCACACGGATGGTTAGCGATGTTGTCCTCGGGATTAAATGAAACGAGAACAAATGGCGTAAGGAACAATACAGGAAATAAAATGAAATATAGCTGGGGTAGACAACTGTATTAAAATCAAAAAGCAGATGATTACTGCATCCACTCACACGGGCAAGCGTGAGTGATCTCTGGAGGGAGGTATCTTTTAAGGCACCTAACTTGCAGTGCTGTCACATCCCCCACCTTCTCCTTTATACCATATAAGTAGGAAAAAAAGGGGTAATGGGGCGGAGGTTGATTTAAAATGTAACCCCGTAAGGTTAGTGATAGACTCACACGGCCATGTGTGAGTGTAAACTCTGATTGGTATCTCTTCTCCCCTCACTGGAACTTCAAATCCAAACCTTCACCTAGGTTTGTTGAACCACTCAAATAGTGCCTTGATCACACGATGATACACAGGGGTGCAGAGGTAGAAAAGCGTGATACTTTATTAACAACAACGGGACAAAGTCCTAACAAAACATTAAAAAAGCACTTAGTCAAAATAACTAAAGAGCTAAGGTGTGCATAAAAACAGCCAGTCCATCTGAAAATGTTTGTGCAGGATACTCAAGTGCGCAGCTAACTCTCCGCGTCCGGTTGGTCTGCTGTGCTCCTGCCTCCTGCTTCCGACGGTGGCTGTGGTGGTAAAAAAAGTCTCAGGGATACTAGCAACGCGTTTCGCCCTTCTTGGGCTTCCTCAGGCTCTGTAGAAAGGTATGGCTGGGGTCATAGCCTTATGTAGGGATCCCACAGCCAATCCGATCCTCTCCCTGAGTCCCTCCTTTGCTTCAGTGACGTGTCCCTCTTGAATCCTCTCAGCTGTCACATCTCGGGGATAACGAGTGCTCCCAAGTCGCGCTCTCGCTCTGCAGCATTACGGCACAAAGTGGATCAATTACATGACCAATTCATAAATAAATAATTATATGTGTTCACGATGTCAGCGCAGATTTTCAGATCTCTGGAACAGATGTTCTGCTTTGAGAGTGGTTTAGTGCACAAACCCTCTAGTTAGGTACAGTGGTTAACATATTTCTTAGTTTCTCACCGGGGTACACATGGTGATAACAGAAATAGTTAGTATAAATGCACATACAAATATATAATTATAATTATATCACACTTGTTCATAGTGAACAGACATAGATGTTCAGTTTGGTACTAAAAACTATTTAAAATTGTTATGAATAGTAAAATAATCAATATTAGATCCTAAACATTGATAAAACATATTACATTTGAGTACTTAAAATACATACTTTTATTGTGACTTTAGTTAAAATGTTTTAAAAACTACGACATGGATATGGTCTTACAGACTTTGGATTATTATCTCTGCTGGGAAGTGTCATCTGGAATAAAACATGAAAAAAATAAAATCAATGGCTTATATCTGAATGGGTATAAGGTGCTGCCCAACTTAAATCAGTTGGAGTAGCTGATGTCTAAATGATAAGCATACCGTAACATTTATAAAAACAGACGTGTCTCCAAAATGTTGTGTGTCCTGCGAGACATACTGCACCTAGATGAAGGCCCCCAGGTCTATGTCTATGTTCAGACCTTTCGGATTTAGGGTCTTCAACTTATAGATCCAGTATGTCTCGCGTTGGCAAAGTTTCAGGAGTCTATCCCCCCCTCTCCAGTGTGGGTCTACTTTCTCGATCCCCTTATAACTTAAACCCTCAGGATTACCTCCATGGCATAGGCTGAAATGCCTAGAGACGTTGTGTGTCATTACCTGCCTGCGTATGTTGCCCAAGTGCTCCAGTATCCGGACCCTAAGTGGTCTTGACGTGTAGTGGTCTTGAAGTTGTAGGAACAGATCGTCATTAAACCAGAAGGCATTGTGTCCTAAAATAAAATTAATACTGTCTAAAATGAAAGTGCCTTGTTCCTTTTTGATAAGAGTGTCTTTGGACATTACTCTGGATACTGCCTCTATGCCGTCTAAATGTCTTATACATGTATACAGGGCTTTGACGTCACATGTACCCAGTATAAAATCATCCTGCCAATTAATTTCCTTTAATATGTTTAGGACCTGCGTCGTGTCCTTTAAATAGGATTTGCCTGCAGTCGTTTTTTTTTGAAGGAAGAAGTCTACATATTCTGATAGGTTCTGTGTGAGGGACCCAATGCCGGATATTATCGGTCTCCCAGGAGGGGTTTCCAAGCATTTATGTATTTTCGGTAGAAAATAAAACACTGGTAAAATTGGGTTTTCCTGTTGTATGTAGCCCCATTCTTTCGTGGTTAATATTCCTAGACTTTTCCCTCTGTCTAAAATCACATCTAGGTCTTTTTTGAATTGTTTTGTAGGGTCGCTTAACAGTTTTTGATAAGTTTTCTCATCCCCTAAAATTCTCCCTGCTTCCTGTAGATAATATTCAGTGTCCATCACCACCACACCTCCACCTTTATCTGCTGGTTTGATGGTGATGGACTTGTCATCCATTAGGACCTTAAGGGCTTCCTTCTCCTCTTTGCTGAGGTTATCTTTTAGTTTTTTTGAGCTCTCAGTCAACTTCTCAAGGTCATCTGCAATTAATTGATGGTATACCTCCAAGTAATGCCCCTTACTGCCACTTGGGTTAAACTTTGACTTCTCCCTTAGTTTTGAATGGACGAAACTGTCTTCTACATTGTTTACAAGTTGTATATCCTGCATAGCTCCCGTTATTTCCCTACTTTGGGCATCCTTATTAAGGAAAAAACGCTTAATTGTGAGCTGTCTGAGAAATTTGTTTGCGTCTAGGAACATACTGAAACCACTAGGTTTTGTCGCTGGTGCAAAATTTAAGCCCCTGGCTATTAGATCAACCTGTGTTTGGTTCAGTGTGACTTTGCTTATATTAAATACTCCTCCTACTTTGTTGCTTTTTTTGATTTGCTTCCTTCTCCCTCTCTGTCCTCTCTTTCTCTTTTTTTCCCTCTGTTGCTTTCCTCCGTGCCCCTGTCTGTGAGTATCTCCTGTTGTTTCTGTAAAAGTGGTCCCTGCAGGGGACTTTGGTCTAAAAAAGATACCGCAGTATCCTGCTTAGTTCTCTCCCAAACTGGGTTCCTCACTGGGGATCTGCTAGTATGCCTCTGTTTCCTCTCTTCATCCCTCCTCGGTCTTGATCTATCCCGTCTATCTCTATGTTCTTCTCTTGTGTCCCTCCAATGATAATTGTCTCTTCTTTCCTCCCTTACCCTCCTTCCCTCTCTCTCGTAATGATGGTGTCTATCCCAATCCCGTGCTCTTTCTTGACTTTTAAGATTAAGCAGATGATAAACTGTAGAAGTGAGTATGTGGTTTATCTGCTCGCCTGCACTTGTGGTCTCCTTGTGGTCTCCAGTATGTAGGTCGCACGTCAAGACCACTTAGGGTCCGGATACTGGAGCACTTGGGCAACATACGCAGGCAGGTAATGACACACAACGTCTCTAGGCATTTCAGCCTATGCCATGGAGGTAATCCTGAGGGTTTAAGTTATAAGGGGATCGAGAAAGTAGACCCACACTGGAGAGGGGGGGATAGACTCCTGAAACTTTGCCAACGCGAGACATACTGGATCTATAAGTTGAAGACCCTAAATCCGAAAGGTCTGAACATAGACATAGACCTGGGGGCCTTCATCTAGGTGCAGTATGTCTCGCAGGACACACAACATTTTGGAGACACGTCTGTTTTTATAAATGTTACGGTATGCTTATCATTTAGACATCAGCTACTCCAACTGATTTAAGTTGGGCAGCACCTTATACCCATTCAGATATAAGCCATTGATTTTATTTTTTTCATGTTTTATTCCAGATGACACTTCCCAGCAGAGATAATAATCCAAAGTCTGTAAGACCATATCCATGTCGTAGTTTTTAAAACATTTTAACTAAAGTCACAATAAAAGTATGTATTTTAAGTACTCAAATGTAATATGTTTTATCAATGTTTAGGATCTAATATTGATTATTTTACTATTCATAACAATTTTAAATAGTTTTTAGTACCAAACTGAACATCTATGTCTGTTCACTATGAACAAGTGTGATATAATTATAATTATATATTTGTATGTGCATTTATACTAACTATTTCTGTTATCACCATGTGTACCCCGGTGAGAAACTAAGAAATATGTTAACCACTGTACCTAACTAGAGGGTTTGTGCACTAAACCACTCTCAAAGCAGAACATCTGTTCCAGAGATCTGAAAATCTGCGCTGACATCGTGAACACATATAATTATTTATTTATGAATTGGTCATGTAATTGATCCACTTTGTGCCGTAATGCTGCAGAGCGAGAGCGCGACTTGGGAGCACTCGTTATCCCCGAGATGTGACAGCTGAGAGGATTCAAGAGGGACACGTCACTGAAGCAAAGGAGGGACTCAGGGAGAGGATCGGATTGGCTGTGGGATCCCTACATAAGGCTATGACCCCAGCCATACCTTTCTACGGAGCCTGAGGAAGCCCAAGAAGGGCGAAACGCGTTGCTAGTATCCCTGAGACTTTTTTTACCACCACAGCCACCGTCGGAAGCAGGAGGCAGGAGCACAGCAGACCAACCGGACGCGGAGAGTTAGCTGCGCACTTGAGTATCCTGCACAAACATTTTCAGATGGACTGGCTGTTTTTATGCACACCTTAGCTCTTTAGTTATTTTGACTAAGTGCTTTTTTAATGTTTTGTTAGGACTTTGTCCCGTTGTTGTTAATAAAGTATCACGCTTTTCTACCTCTGCACCCCTGTGTATCATCGTGTGATCAAGGCACTATTTGAGTGGTTCAACAAACCTAGGTGAAGGTTTGGATTTGAAGTTCCAGTGAGGGGAGAAGAGATACCAATCAGAGTTTACACTCACACATGGCCGTGTGAGTCTATCACTAACCTTACGGGGTTACATTTTAAATCAACCTCCGCCCCATTACCCCTTTTTTTCCTACTTATATGGTATAAAGGAGAAGGTGGGGGATGTGACAGCACTGCAAGTTAGGTGCCTTAAAAGATACCTCCCTCCAGAGATCACTCACGCTTGCCCGTGTGAGTGGATGCAGTAATCATCTGCTTTTTGATTTTAATACAGTTGTCTACCCCAGCTATATTTCATTTTATTTCCTGTATTGTTCCTTACGCCATTTGTTCTCGTTTCATTTAATCCTGAGGACAACATCGCTAACCATCCGTGTGGAGAAGACCAGGAACACTCAACCACACAACAGAGGAGAAGAAAAGTATTAAGCAGAAAGAACACCGGAGAGAAGACACCTAAAGGAAAGACACCTTGATGTGAAAGCATTTACACAAGGCCGTGTAAGTGTTTATGTTATTGCACACCTTACCAAATTTCAACTCACAGTTATATACCGTGCAGTTTTATAAACGTCTGTATAGTCCCTCAACCTGTGCTCCCCCATTTTTTGTTTGCTTTTCCAAGCTAAATGTATTTATCAATCTGTGCATATAACTTCTCTTCTCCTGTTTGCACCTATATTCCTCTGTATAACTGCCCTTGGGGGGGGGGGGGTTAGGCCTCCCGCAACCCACCTGAGAGGCCTAACCACCCACCCCATGGCAACTACCCCCTTCACCCACCCCCTCTTACCCCAATAAACATTAAAATACAATACAAACAGCAATACTAGCCAAAACACATATTGATTGCCAGTGTGGTTGCCTATGCCCTCAATGGGAGCAAATATAACCCCAATTGCAATGAATGGGCACCCTACTATCCACCCCTCTACCCCCAACAACACACACATACAGTACAGTAATGGGCAAAATCCAGATCTCGATAATAGCGCATTTGTCCATTAAATATAAAATATTACCCAGCCAGCATAAAAGTAAATTAAAGTTGTACTTACCCCTGTCAGGATGATGGCTATCCTCATCTTCATCCTCCTCCGTGGGCAGCAACATTAAAATAAAAAAACTAACTACTGGCCACTAACCCCTTAATTACCTTAGCAGTTAGTAATTAAGGGGTTAAACCCCCTACCTGATACCCACCCGGGAGGCCCCCCTCTATCTCCATCTCCACACATACAAATAGGCAAAGGCACTAGTAGCTAAAAATGGCTAATAGCACATAGGTTAACTCCTCCCGCATCCCTCCCGGTAGGCATAAATAAAGAGCCACCACCGGCCGAATATCACTTTCTCCCCCAGCCCATCTACCCCCAATAAACCGGGCACTGGTATTTCACCCCTACATTACATTGAAGCAGGGTGTCTCCGGTGCTGATATTAATGCGTGTCAGCTCCGGAGACTCCCGGCTTCAATCCAATGCAGTAAAAATACATTTTTTCTGCAGTCACCCTTCAGCTGGCGAGATCAAAACCTGTGAGTTGCTTGCCAGTTGCAGCCGTGATTTGCAGCGGAGCTACTGGAATACCTAGATTTAGCCAAAAATGTGAGTTTGAGCATTTTTCACCTCCCGCATGGTTTGTCTGTGCGGGAGCGCGACATGTCGGGAAGAAGCACTTCTCCCGTCAGTTTGGCATGTTATCGGAGCTTCTTGAATACCTACACATGGAAACTCACTGGAGAAGTGCCCAATGGTCTAGATACGTCACTTATCGAAGCTACTAGAACAGGCCCCACTGATTGAGTTGATCTTACAGTTGGCTTCACAGTAAGAAGAAATCGCCTGACATCCAATTTCCACAATGTTATATCTATCAGAAGATAACATTCTCTTATCAATCCAACTCATTCCTGATATTCCTGGCATAGTCCTTACCTGCTCCGGTTGCTGTCAAGTTGCTGGTAATGATAAAAAACAGCTGCAGCAGAATGAGGGCACAGCAAGTACTGATTTTCCTCCCAGCAGCGTCTCATGGTAGAACGTATATTTTCATCAGTAACTGAACAGGAGGCCATTGCTCCTGCAACCTGGAGGTGTTAAAAAGAGTTTGAAGTAGATGTCTTCATATAAACTACAGTGAAAGTTCGTTTGTTACTCAAACTTCAGCCTCAAGTCAGCTCAGCTGCTGTTTGCTCCATAGCTCAGAAATGCCCACTTGTGACAGGGACATGCTGGTTTGCCAGGGCCCTATCAATACAACATACAGTCCCAGCAGGGTCTGAAGTGCAAGGGTACTAGCTGCTACATAGAACGGCTACTTTCTTCTTTACAAACCACTACACTTTCCGTTTCCTCATTTTTAGAAATAATCTCTCCATCACAGAAATACAGGAACTCTAAATGAAGAATGGTTGTTAATTGTGTTTGTCTGACTGCTTTCCTGTGATTTCTGATGAATTTACACATGGTATCGCCTCACAAATATACTGAAGCAGATAACTGGGGAGTGCATGTAATTATTTATTTTTATTTATTTATCAAATGTTTTACCAGGAAGTAATACACTAACCCCAGCATTTCTGCATTGATTAACGGCCCATCAGATTAACAGCGGGGGTCCCTGGCAGTCCCATTCAAACTGAATAGGACTGCCAGGGACCCCTGCTGTATTAATCCTATGGGTCATTAGTCAATGCAGAAATGCCTTAAACTTGCCTTAAACTATCCCAGCACATACCCAGCACATACCCAGAATGTAACCGGGCTAGTTTAAGGCAAGCTTTAGAATAGTCGCGGTCTCACCTGTACATTGAGAGTTACCTCTCATTTTTAAGTATGTCCTGAGCATAGAGTTATGATTAGTGTTGTGCCGGGTAGAATTTTTTTTTTAAGTTGGTAATGGGTACCCCGCCAAAATCAATTGTTCTACCCGGCTGGGTACCTGGTTACCCAATTACCCAGTTGGCACTTACCTGCAGGGTGGAGGAAGACCGCGGCGACATCCTATGAAGATCAGCAGAGGTCCTGTGGCGGTGTCAGTGGCTGACATCGCTACCGAACCTCTGCTGCTCTTCATAGATGTCTTCCGTCGCTGGCTGCAGGCAAGTGATTATTTTCAGCTACTCTGACATTACGCTGCGCCGGTTATTACCCGACGCCGAGCCCACTACTTGTCATCACTAGTTATGATGACCAATACATGGTTACAAATACATCGTTACGTTAAGTGAGCAAAATTATACATTATATACAGACATTGCATGCACAGTTAGAGATAATATATATTATAGGTGTATGTAACTGTTACAGACCAGATTAAAATGTGAGACAGCTTTTAGTTTTGAACAAATTTAGATTGGTGGCGGATGTGAGAGTCTCCGGTAGGTTGTTCAAGTTTTGGGGGACACAGTAAGAGGAGGAGGAGCGGCCGGATACTTTGTTGAACCTTGGGACCATGAACAGTCTTTTGGAGTCAGATCTCAGATAAGTGCTGCATGTATTATAAAGGTCAACATAACGTTTATACATCCCCCAAACCAATGGCTCGAAGAAGGAGACGCTGCACATCGAAGAAACCTTTGATAAGCTGTGTCTCCGTTTTTGAGCCATATGTTTGAGTGAAGTATAATTTTTTTTGGATTAGTGAAGTGAAGTCATCAACTATTCTTTCTGGCCACTTTGGGGATGTTTTTTTAATGTGTTTTTTTGTCTGTGTGTTCTCTCTCCACAAGCTAAAATCCTTGACCGATTCTGATGACATTTTGATGGTACCTTTCTACTATCCTAACTTCGACCTGTCAGAAATGTCAACCAAATCAGTGCAGGCCTCATCTTGAATACATTTTTGCTTTTTTGAAGTGATAAAAAAAAAACCCTCTTCGACAGGATTCTTTATACAAAAAACATTCAATGTGTTATTTTGCAACTTGGACTACACTTTCAGACAGTTTGCTTTTAATTTTCAGAGAAATTAAATATTTAAAATGAAAATAAACTGGTAACCATGGTAACAAACAACACTGTACAAATCTGTTGATTCACTTTGACACATTGGTGGCAGTGATAATTATTGATTGCGTAATAGGTTTTTGATCGCTTTCCCACGGTATCCTCTGACGATGTGAGTATAACTGTTCATACATCACGGCCTTATTGAGAATGAGTTTTGTGTGTTGTTTTTTTGTTTTTCATCTTTCGGACAGTTCGGTGCAAATGAGATTGTCATTGTTACGTGAAAGTGTTTTACAGTTCATATTATATTAAATGTATTTCTTTTCAAGTCGCAATAATGTGAGCGTTGAAATGATATTCAGTATTTACATTTTTGTTTCACTTCAAGACCGCGCTTGATCATCGAGACAGACAATAGCCGGCCTTTTTTGCCGGTACTTTGACTGTCAGTGGAAACCAGGCTTATTTATAGGCTCATATAATACCACACAGTAGTGTGAGAATTAAATTGGGCAGACATACTAATAATAATAATAATAATAACATTACTGTTTTTAACTGAAGTTTGAAAATACTAGCACAATTTAATGTCAAAAAATAAAAAACTGGTGTTTCAAATTTGGTTTTGCCCATGTTTCATTTTGTTATGAATCTTTGTAATATTACTGTAGGTTTACTCACTCTTCCCACAACGCAGTATAAAATATAGTGTTTTGCTAGTACTGTATATATAGGGCCGGGTTGATGGCTGTGCCGTCCGTGCATTTGCACTGAGCCCCACACTTACAGAGGCCCTCCGCTCTTCCTCCGGCAATCAGTTTCATTGTTGGGGGGAGAGTGTGGGGTCTCTGTAACTCTCTTACCTTCTCCTGCAGCATCTCCTCTTGCAGGGTCCCTCATCATGGCTCCGCGACATCACATGGCGTTACGTTGCTATGATAATGGGACGCTCAGTGGCGTCGTGTTGCCATGACAATGTGATGTCATGTTCTCATGGCAATGGGACAACATTGTCGAGGAGCCATGACGAAGGGACGCTGAGGTGATACTGCTGGGGAAGGTAAGAGCCGAGGCCCCACACATGTCCCTGCACCAAGACCCGCAAACATCCCAGACAGGACTGAGTGTGTGCGTGTGCGTGCATGTGATATAAATATACATTATTTATGATCCCTAACCTTTTTGTGAAGTTCCTCTGGTAAAGTCAACTGTTTCTTAATATGAAATTCTTCCATCATCTCTTTAACTTGTCTTTTATCAGATTCTGCGAGCAACCAGAAGATCCTCTCCATGTTATAGGGCTCCTAGGAATAAATAAGAATCAAGTATGAGCATTCAGTACATGTACAGTAGCAGGATGAACCGATAAAAACATGAATAGATGATATTACCATACAATAAGGATTTCTGCCATATATTCTTTCAACAATTGCATTTAAAAGAAGGTGCTACCAGTGACCCCCATGTTGCTAAACCCCGCAATACGGAAGGGCCCGAGAGCAGGGGGGGGGGCGGGAGCCTGCAGGTTGGTGCTGGAAGTTGGGCCCGGTTGCGGACAGAGGTCAGCCCAAGTTCCGCGCCGGCTGCTGCTGCTGCTTGATGCAGGACCGTCACTTCACAGCCAACTCCCCTTCCCCATGCCTCCCCTGAGTCGGTCCAACCTTCTGCCCACCTGGCCGAGCACCCACTGCAGCAGCTCCCACACAGACACACCCAGGACCTGAGCAGCTCTATGCCTCCCCCCTCAACCCCAGGTAAAATTCTTAGAGGGGAGGGAGAAAATGTGTGTGTGGAGTTTGTGTGTGCGCGCGTGTGGAATTGTGGGTTTGTTGGTGTGTGTAGATTTGTGGTTGTGAAATTGTGTGCGGGTTTGGTGGGGGAGTGAGGGAGGAGGTGAGAGGAGTAAGACACGAGGGGAGAGCCGAGGAGAGGATGAGAGGGTGGAATTGTGAGGGGGTGAGATCAAGGAGCTGTGGTGGGGCAAAGAAGGGGGGTGCTTGCAAGGCCGCTGACTCGGGGTCCCCGGTGGAAATTCTATATGAATTATGTGGGGGGGTTTTCGGGACCTTTTAAAAATATTTGCAGGGGGTGATAAATTAAATGATCAACATGAAATCTATACTGTAGTGCCGACGAGTATTCTAAAACAAATCTGGGGCAATCACCAATAAGACCCAGGTACATGCGGCAACATTTCAGTGACATTTCTGCAGACAGACTAATGGCCCAATGGATTAACAGCGGGGGTCCCTGGCAGTCCCATTCAAACTGAATGGGACTGCCAGGGACCCCTGCTGTGTTAATCCGATGGGCAATTAGTCTCTGCAGAAATGTCACTGAAATGTTTGCAGCATGTACCCAGCATGTACCCAGCATGTACCTGGATCCTGTTGGTGATAGCCCCTACATTATCCAAGGCAAGTTTAAGGCAAGTTTTAGAATACTCGTCGGCGCACCTGTAACCCCTTTTATGCTGTTTATTCAATATTTCAGCTCACTGAATATATATTTAGTTCCCTCGCTCTCCCTCCCTAGCAAAAAAACTGTATTTCACTGTATTTAAATGGGAAACTTACAGAGACAGCAGGTGAGGGAGTAAGTGCTGTTATGGCAGTGCTTGGTCACAATGGGTGGTAGGAGTGACTGAGTGTGGGACAATAGCCATGAGTGTAGGCTATTGGGATACTTGATTTGTGGGGTGAGATTTAAGGCTGGTCAATATTAAATGAAAAGGTTAACACCATTTACAGGGGAAGAGATGTCAGGGAGACATGAGTGAGATCAGGTGTGTATGTCTGGCTTCAGGCTATGGGGAGATCCCCAGCAGCAGGAAGAAGTAGATAGAGGGTGTGAATAGAGGATTTGTGTCAGTGTTTTTTGTTGTGGGGTATAGAAGTTGTTGGGAGAGAGGTGTATAAATAATGGTGCAGTGGGGAGTGGGGATGTTGGAGAGAACAGAGACATTCACAAAGGAGTGAGAAAACAGTAAACCGAAAAAGCAGTAGGGAGGGCATAGCAAGATGCAGGAGGAGAGACTTCACAGGTAATGTTTCAGATTCTAAGTTACCTGGATATCCATCGCAGATGCCAGAGTGATGTGTGGGTCACTTAATGAGAAATCCCCATGCTGAATAGTGCGGTGAATAATATCATTTTGATTTACGACAGCGACCAGGCGGATTGGAAGACCCATCTTCTGCGCTATACATCCAGCTGTTAAGAAAAAGGGGAATTACTGCGACTATTACATTCAAATAAACAAGCTTGTATTTATCTTTAACGCATTGTTTACTTATATTAATAGTTATGTCACACGACGGAAGTGGGACACCCCCACCTTCCAGCGCCTGCAGTGCTGCTTTGACTTTCTGCATTGACCAGCATTGTGCATTTCGGTATTACAAGCTTGACACCCGCTATAGAAGACGCACATATTTTTGATTTGTCATCTCGTTACTTCCCAAATTTGCCGTTATAAGAGAACGATGACACTTTCCTAACTTTAATCAGTAAGCGAAATGTTGTCCTCCAAATTTAGAAACAAAGTTGTTTCAAGTCGTGCTCACTTTTCAATATACTGTATGTGCACTACAGGTGCTACTAAATCAAATATACTGTAAATATATTATTGCATATTCTTTATTTACTCCTCCGAGGTGAATCATTTGTTTGTGATATACAAACAGCTCACTCTTTCCTACGGATGTTGTATAGAATACTTGGCTCCAGCATTGATTTTATTATGCGAGATAAAAGGGACCTCGGATTAGTACAGCCTATTTAAGGAATAAAGCGGTAAGAACACTGTCAACATAAAAATGCTCATTAGTTATAATACTCGCAGTGCATCAATCCCCTCAGAAAGGGAGAAAACTAAGGGCAAGCAGCAAAGAAATTGATGCATCTCATAACAAGTGTGTCAAGAGTTTCCACCCCTAACTCATGTTATTGCTCCATTTTACAACACACCCCTAATGTCATGATGAAGATGCAGCCAGATTGGAGCAATGTACTTTCATACATGACATATGCTCTGAATAACACTTTGAAGCAAAGTGACCAGTCTTTATCCCATCTTATACTATATAATTGAAAGCACTGTATGCCTGCCTGCCTGCCTGCCTGGATGTCCGGTGTCCCTTCTCATTGGTCCCTTGGGCCGCCCCCGCACACCTCTCATTGGCCTGAGGCAGAGTGACGGCCCAAAGGACACACAGTGTCACACACACACACCTCACACCCCCCCCCCAAGCTCATCCCCTCCCCCAAGCTCACACCCCCCCCGCCCCAAACTCACCCCCCCCCCCCCAAGCTCACACCCCGGCGCCGCGCGTGACAGGCCGCGGGACAGGAGATGGGAGGGGGGATGCCCCACCGGTCCCGGCTCCCCCCTGTCACCGCGTGACAGGCCGCGGGGCAGGAGATGGGAGGGGGATGCCCCTCCGGTCCCGGCTTCCCCCTGTCACCGCGTGACAGGCCGCGGGACAGGAGATGGGAGGGGGGATGCCCCACCGTTGACCCCGCTGCCTGCGCAGGAGGAGGGGGGGGAGCGGGTGTTGGTGCTGGTGTGTGTAATTGTGTGACACTGTGTGTGAGTGTCTGTGAGTGTAAGTGTGTGTAAGTCTCTGTGACTGTGTGAAAGTGTGTGTAACTGTCTGTGACTGTGTGTGAGTGTGTGTAACTGTGTGTGAGAGTGTGTGTAAGTGTGACAGTGTGTGTGAGTGTGTGTAAGTCTGTGTAAGTGTCTGTGACTGTGTGAAACTGTTTGAAACATTAACACTTTACAATACAACATTTACACATACTGTACTGTACTTATTCACGGTTCACATCCCGGGCAACGCCGGGTCTCTCAGCTAGTGATAAATATAATCCACTATACAATACCATGTTACTCTATAATGACGTGAAATGCATTGATGCTGCCATGCTTTGAAACCATTCTGGCAATCAGGGGTTTGTCCTATCCCTGTGGTTCTCTAGAGGAGAGTCACTATGCTCCGATACAGGTTATTATCACACTACGATCCTGCATTAACTACCTTTCCAGTTAATGGCAGTGTGTCAATTCTAAGGTCTTTTTCTAACCTGTGATATTTCCTGCTCCTCCAGTGGGCACCACTATTTCCACCAGGGGCAGAGTACCCTCCTCTATGAATGGAGCACATTGAAAGTAGGCATGGAAGAAATGGGATATCTGTATCATAATCCGAGTCCAGTTGACAGAATTTGTGCTCATTAAATGATGCTTTGTCACAAAGTCAGTGTCAGCAAACAGTTTTTTGATGGGTTCATCTAACTCATCACACGTTCCATCAACTGTGGAAAGAATAGAAAACGTGGTTACTTTCACTGCATAGTTTTTTAACTTTACAACATCAGTTTTGCATCGGAAGTGACATCCGGTTCATTTTAGGCTGGGATACTTATTAAATAATCAACCGTGGGAATTCTTCATATATGTTTATGTACAGAAAGGGACTTTAATGATAGTGTAGGCTAGAACTAATCCGGAGACAGCACCACTGATTGAGCCAGCTGTGCGGAAGCATGGACTGTTTGAGTCACCTGTGCTGAAGCCAGGGCTAAGTGAGTGGAAACGATGAACACTGCATAATATAGGAAACATCTAAATTTCTATCAAACAGACCAGCAAATACATGGACATTGTCTTCAATCACAGTTGTCATCTGCAGTTCCTGGACCTTAGTGCAGCGCCCATGTGGTAACAAAACAAGGATGTCTATATTCTTTATTCCTCTCACACTTTCAATTGCTGCGCTGCCGGTGTCTCCCGACGTTCCTAAAATTGGGTGAAAAATATCAACTCAATTAGGAAATTAGCCCAGTTGGACAAAAATTGGTAATATAGATGTTAAAAAAAAAAAAAAAAAAAAGTGCGCCAATTGATGTGGCAGAAATGATTGCACCTGTTACTGCAATGGGATTCGTTAATGCTACTGCAATATGTATCACAAGACCTACCCAGATATGTTGTTACCCTGCATTCCATGGTGGAGGAACAGTTGCCTGATCTTAGGGTTTACATGGCGACTGTCGGATGCATAGCACTGTTTGCTCTTGCCCCTTTATCAATGGCAGGAAAGGCTGCCAGTCTTTTGTGAGTCCCATGGCTATGGTCAAAGTTTTGTGGGGTAACTGTCCTGCTCTGAGAGACCAGACTGTTCCCTTATTTATTTGTGTGCCTTGTTCTACACAAAGAAAATAAACCACTCCTGCGTGTTTCACTCGAGCTTCTCATGACCCCACCACACTAGTTTAACGCACCTATTTATCACCTGCCTAGTCTTTGGGATGATATTCAGGAGCACTAAATAAATAAATTCTTGGGGTAAGTAAATGCTACCTGGCATTGGATAAATGAATAAATCAGACAACCTGCACTAGCATCTAAAGTGAATGACAGTCTGTAATAACACTGATGCTACAAAATTAGAAATCTCATTAAATCACCTACCAACCACAATGTTGACGTGCGTATTCTTTTTATTTAGAAAGTACGCTAAAAACTGTCCCAGGCAGGACATAGGGAGGTCTTTAAAAGCGTGAGTCGCACCGTGCCACATCTCCAAAACATTTAACCCACTTCTCAGCCGGGAAAGAGGAACAATGTCTTTGTGTCTGAAGCGGCTGAATGCCTTGTTAATGAGACCTAAGGAAGCAAAATATTCGTAGTCACTCATTAAGCACATCGGATCTAGCCTACTTAAACCTAAAGTGAGGCACTGTCAAATACACAAAACATTTAACATTCAAATGCTTAAAGCAACGGTTCCCATTCTTTTTAAATTGAGCCCCCACAAAAACATTTGTTTTATGTAAAAAAGTATGTGTTAATGTTTATGTGCATCACTGTATGAGTGTAAATTAGTGTATATGTTTGAGTGTATACAGTATGTGTGTGTATGAAATACATGAGGGAGTATATATGTGCGTGTTTTCAGTGTGTATGAGAGGAGATGTGTGTGTGTGTGTGTGTGTGTGTGTGTGTGTGTGTGTGTGTGTGTGTGTGTGTGTGTGTGTGTGTGTGTGTGTGTGTGTGTGTGTGTATCAGTGTCTGTTTTTTGTACACTTCATAATTATAACTTATGGTGATTTTATATCATATAATAGTATATCTGTCAAAAAGGCCATTCAGGCAGTTTTTCGTCCAAAAATCCCCAAAGACTTCAATGGCGATTTGCGGCTGAAAATGGTCTGAACGGCCGATTCGGCAGATGTAGAATAAGACCTACGAAACATACTGTATTTATCAGGGCAAAAGTGGAACAATTCTGGGGCAAAATAACTCCAAATACAGTATATCAAAGAAAAAAAAGTCTCTTAAAAATCAATAGGATTTTATTCTTTGATACATCTTGTGCAGTTTTATGCCCCAGAATTGCTTCATTTTTGCCTTACTATAGACCCCAATGTGTTGATCTGATTAAGTATATACTTACTCACATGTAGGCGGAAATGTCCCTAAAGTGTGATAGCTCTTATAACATGATATCAGCTGTGCAGCTGAATGGCTGATACTAGTGGTAAGTGTTACTATGCTTTACTGAATGGGCTCACTGTAATTTTGCATATCCCAACTACCATGGAAATCTGGGGATTTTCTTTTTCTTATACTGTACATATAGAATTCGTCTCCAGCCCTGTTTAAATGTTTAATTGTTATGTCATCTGGGCTCTCTCTACAGGATTACACAGCGCCTGATATCACTGGAACTACCCCAACATTAACGGGACTGTCCCCCGATGTCAGAGCCACACCAGCTTTAACTTCCCCAGGGACAGAATTGTACACATTTAACCGTTAATCAAACACTGAAACATTCCAATCTTACTTGGAACAATGTAAATGATGAATTCTGCTATCTATTAGCTATACTGATCATATTACCCTACTGGCCATTTGTCAGAGAGGAGGCATACCGTGCATACAGTAGTAGGGGAAGTCCGGTTTACTTTTGTTTGCACTTACCATTAAGATCTTCCCGCGGAATGACCTCTGGAGGAATAAAAAGGGAACATACTTCCTTGACTATTTCTGTATAGGAAAAAGAGCTCCATGCTTGCAGTGTTTTGGCATCCAATTTAGGAATTTCCTCGGGCATAAAAAGTCCACCATCTGGAGCAAAACCCGCAAACAGCACTCCTTCAAAATCCACCCCCGGGACTCCTCCACGTGTGCTTATGTACTTCATGTCTTCACTCTCCCCTACAAAAAAAACACACTTCAGAAGGTATTACAAGACAAAAAAAAAATAGAAGAATTAACATTGTGAAGGCTTCAGCATCAGTAACCAGTGTAGGTTTGCTGTGTGTGTGATTATATATATATATATATATATGAGCCCCTTCCCACTTGCATAGAAAGCAAGAAGTACTTAAAAAGGGTAAACTGTTAGTGATATTTTTTTCCAGACTGTTTAAAAAAAAAGGCATCAGCTCCTCAGCCTTGTTTACTTAACGCCAGCAAAAGGTACGAAGCATTATCCTGTGCATAAAAATATAATACCGCCATTTATATTAACTGTACTGAAAATCGAAAGCACCAATTCATACAGACCAATGGCGGGAACGCAAAATATCTGTGATACCGATATTTTAGCGAGGTAGGTATATAAAAAAATATATATATTTCTTGAAAATGGTAACAGAATACAGACATACCCCGGTTTAAGGACACTCACTTTAAGTACACTCGCGAGTAAGTACATCTAGCTCAATAGGCAAATGGCAGCTCACGCATGCGTCTGTCTGCACGTCCTGAACAGCAATACTGTCTCCCTATCTGTACTGAAGCTGTGCGCAAGCGGGGAGACTATAGAGCCTGTTACACATGCGTTATTTACATCAGTTATGCATGTATATGACGATTGCAGTACTGTACATGCATCGATAAGTGGGAAAAAGGTAGTGCTTCACTTTAAGTACATTTTCGCTTTACATACATGCTCCGGTCCCATTGCGTATGTCAATGCGGGGTATGCCTGTATATAGTAACGCAAAAATACACATGTGGAGAGGCAAGGGAATACCTTTTTGCACACGTTGCAAGTTTGAAGAGAGTTCGCTTCTAGCATTGCATACGTATGTCCTAAACTCAGAGAATACAGCAGGGCTCTTCAACTGGAGGTCGCCCGGAGGCAAACCCGATTACGAAGTGGTCCTTAGACTGTTTGCTTCTGCTGATTTCACCTTCATTGCTCAGGCAGCTGTGCAAGTTTTCACGCTAAAAGTGACTTATAAGATAAATATATGGCACAGGTGCTATAATTGCTTGCAAATTCTTGAGTAATAATATTTATATGTCTTTTAAATGTATCCCAAATTACATTAATATACTTATAGCCCTGGTAGGTTTGGGCTATTATTCTGTCCTCCTCCTGTGCAATAATCCCTGGTAAGGGCAGGTTTGCCAGGAGTTAAAATGGGTTTGCCCCACACAAATGTAATTTGGTTGGTCAGAGAAGGTAGTGCTCAGGCCTTGTGTCAGTCAAGGGCACAGGGGTGGGGCTACTGGATCTGTACTAAATGGATTACCCCTTCCTGTTTAGTGTGGTTCTTTCCAGCCTTGAGAGAGGTGTGGTTCCTCTCCAGCTTTGAGAGAGGATGGCTGGATCACAGTAGGCTGCCAGGGCTCTGGTAAGCTGAAGGCCCTCCCTTAGGGGAGAGGGGGAGAGATATTCTCTTGCTCCACAAAGGAGTAAGGGAAGAGAAAGGAACAGCTCCTATATCTGACGGGGAGTGTGTCTAGGAACATACTGGTGGTGAACATCTTTGAGAGTTCTGTGTGCTGTAACAAAGATTGCTGCTAAACAGGACAATAAATAACAATTCTGCTTTTATCTCCTGCCTGAGAGTGGAGTATATTGGGAGGAGAGGGAGACAACTCTTTTGCAGGTACTGGGGGCTGCACACGATGGAGGCGCTGCACCATTAAGAAAGATTTGGGCACAGCCACAGAAGCCTGTCCTGTTATCCCCCATGACATCACGGGAGACCCAGGCCCTCCTGCTACCAGCAGGTATGCACCACCAACATCCCTGTAACCAGAGTGAGAGTTCCCTGAGGAGGCCCAATATGAGATTGGGTGGGGAAAGACCTGTTACATACTCATGGCCAATCTACTCCTATTCTTTTCTGTATCATACCCCTTTGGAGAGCTAAAAGACCAAGGCAAAAAAATGGGAATCCTGTAACCTTCATTTTGTTTGGTACCTAACAGCAATATTTACACTATTGGGAAGATCACTTCTTCCAAATGGTAATGACTTCTTCTCCATCACCTCTTACAGTCTAGTATCTCCATGGAAGAGCAAAAATACAGCTTTACAGTCAGAAACAGCAATCCAATATACTTTGGTTACAAGAAAAACAAACAATGGAGTGTGTGTGTGTGTGTGTGTGTGTGTGTGTGTGTGTGTGTGTGTGTGTGTGTGTGTGTGTGTGTGTGTGTGTGTGTGTGTGTGTGTGTGTGTGTGTGTGTGTGTGTGTGTGTGTACTTATGTGGGGCACGATAAGAAAAGGGAATTAAGTTATTTATTTATAAAAATGTTTTACCAGGAAGTAATACATTGATAGTTACTTCTCATCTTCAAGTATGATATAACACTTAGGACATTTTATGAGGCAGATATCCAATGTAGAACATGAACAAAACATAGCAAAACAAAAAAGGGATGCGGGACACATTGAGGAAACCTACAACATGTTCCACCTTCCTTCTTTCAGATGCCTTCAAGGACAAAATACCTCACAATGTTTGGTAAAAAGGATATAAAGATGTCCAAGTGGCCACTAAGATGTCCGCACCTTTCTGGCCCAGGATATTACCACTAGTTTAGTGGAATAAGTTTTCAAAACCCAAGTGGGATCTACTGCTGCAACTACATGATCTCTTATACTACAGGAAGTTACTTATCTGACTACAAAAGATGTTTAATCTGGATGGCCCTCCAGAGTACATTGTCTTATATTATTCCTGAATTCTGTCTCTGTTCTAGTAGACCATAAAGAGACAAACTGGCCACCTGAGTCATCCTTGCTCCGTCGACCAATAGAAAGCTGCAACGTCATCAATAGATTTCTACTGGTGACCTTGCAGCCATATTTGTCCTTTTTTGAAACAGTCTCTGAGTCTTTAACACGTTAATGCTGATTGGGTATCATACCAACCAATCAATGAGGAGCTGATAAAAAATATTATTCCCTTCCCTGCCCTAAGGTATAATAGTAACTTGGGGGTAATAAATGAGGTGAAATCTTAACAAGGGGCTATTACTGAGATAAAATAAAGGATAAATAGGGCAATTCCTGGGTAAGAGAGTCATGAGGGGCAAGTACTGGGGCAAAATAGATATGGAGGGAGCAACAAATGAAATATTCGTAATTGTCGGTACCAATAATTCTTAATCAATATGGTGAAAACATCCGATGTTTATCACGCTGAATTGCAATTAGTTTTCAGACGGGCTTTGCCTGGCGAAACTCGCAGTTTGATCCTCCCGGTGCCCTTATGACATACCAGGTACAGCCTTGGTCCTGCACGCCATAGTCAAGTACATTATAGGCCCTTGCTTGTTTTGTAGATGGTGATCCGGCTGGCCGCTCTGTAATGGAAGTGCCGCCCCCACTACTTCTGTTCTCGACATCCAGCTGTCCAGTCGCACCATCTCATTGTTCCTGGAGCGATCACGTGACCTGGAAGTCCGGTGGCACCCTGGTGCCTTCCGTGGCACTCTAACATTTATTCAGCCAGGGGTTGCAGGCAGCGTTGGCTTGATAGTAGTTCCATCGATGCAGCCACGCTTACAAAGGCCCTGCGCTCTTCCCCGCAACATGGAAACCGATTGCCGGTGGGGGCAGGGGGCGGTGGGGGGAGCGTGGGTCCTCTGTAACTGCCTCTTACTTTCTCTCCAGAATCTTCTTATAGCAACGACGTGACGCCATGACGTCAAATGGCGACGCATTGCCATGACAACGTGAAGCCAACACTTTGCGCTGCTATGACAACTCGACATCGCAGAGATGAGGAGGAGATGCTGGTGACAAGATAAGAAACACCACGCTCCCCCCGGCACTGAGCCCCACCAAATTAGAAGCCAGCCCTGGTGGCAGAGATGAGTAAGACAGAAATGGGTAAAAAGGTAGAGGGACAAGAAAGAAAACATATTGGGGCTTATTCTGTAAGCTCCGTTAGGGCTGAAATGTGCGATCTGCACGGAAAGTCCCATTGACGTGAATATGGCTTTCCGTGCAGATCGTACGGTAACGCGGTAACGGAGCTTACAGAATAAGCCCCATTGTCTCCTTCTACTGTTTCCTTAGGCTGCGTCCATAGACACTGCAGCCGTGCGGAGGCGCATGGAGGCTGAGGGAAAGCGGGTGCTTTCCCTGGCCTTAGTACGCACGCCGTCCGGGGGTGTGTCTATGGGCGGGCCAGTGACATAACGGAGCTGGTTCGCCCTCATTGGCTGATTTCCCGCCCATCGCACGCCCCCTCCCGCTTCCGCACCGCATGTCGTATAGACGCGATCACTGCCTTTAGGCAGTCTGATCGCTCAGCGTGCGGACGCAACAGCGCGGTCTGCCTATCTATGGAAGCAGCCTTACTTGATTAGCCCATAAAGTACATTTGAAACCGTGGAAATAGCTTTAAACAACTTTCTCATCATTTAGAGTGATAACATATGTAAAAAAACAACTATTATTATTATTATTATCTTTTATTCTTATGGCACCCACATATTCCGCAGCGCAGTACTACAGTAAGTGGGAGGGAGGATGGTAACATTGTATATCTAAAATGAGGACTTACAAGTAAAGACACACAGACAATAGGAGGACCCTGACCCAAGGAGCTTACACTCTAAAAAGGTTACAGATTATTTTCAATGGCTAGAACTTGCATATACCAAAGAATGTTAAAGAATAAAATTGGTTATGGAGATCAACGCTGATCACATTTATTGTTGGCGATTTGAGCCTTTTCTGCAGAAACACACGCATCTTATTGCTGTACCTTGTTAGTGTTCACACACCAGCCTCCTGTGCAGCACAGAGATACAGTAGCAAGCAGTTTCTTTGCCGGCTTCCTAGTTAGACGAGTAGAAAGGACTTTCACATACAAAAGGAGGCTTTATATTCAGGATTTGGATAAAGTCCCAGACCGATCGAACAGAAGTCACCGGAAAAAGCAGCAGAGAGATGCCCTCTGCCCCCTGCACTGTCACATGACAGACTGTCTCGGTTAAAGGGGCAGTGCCGTTAGCTGAGACTGCTGAACGTGCATAAAGAAATGGGAGAACTTTCTCTCAGCATTAACAGATGTGACCAGACTAACTTTCCTTATTTTTTATTAGGCATGCACAGGCATTCTGCTGCAACATTAACACTGAATCCCATGGAAACTCTTGCAGGGGAGCTGCTCATCTCCAGTCCTCAAGCCCCCCAACGGTCAGGTTTTCAGGATATCCCAGCTTCAGTACAGGTGGCTCAATCAGTCCCTGCTTCAGCACAGGTGGCGCAATCAGTCCCAGCTTCAGCACAGGTGGCGCAATCAGTCCCAGCTTCAGCACAGGTGACTCAATCTGATTGGCCTCTTATTGAGCCGCCTGTGATGAAGCTGGGATAGCCTGAAAACCTGACCTGTTGGGAGTTTGAGGACTGGAGTTGAGCACCCGTGTCTTAAGGCATGCCCTCGATATTATGAGGTCTTTCTGTAGTCTGGCTGCATCTGTATGTATTTTACAGTGTTTGTGTGCCTGTACATATATTTGCACTTTGTTAAAATATTATAATATCTAATATAATACATGTGGACTAAAATGATTTCATTATTTATCTCATATGATGTATGATATGCACACACACAATTCAACTGCCCGTCCGTCACGCTTCCGATCCCTTACAAACGTTTTTGCAACTAGTGTTGCCAGGTGTCCGATATTGGCCTGTATTTGGACACTCTGTCCAGTAAAAAATGAGAGGTACTGTAATACTGGACATGTACAGTATGTGTCCGGAATTACCTCCCTGGACATAGTGACCTGAAACACCTTTCACAATTGTGCCAGTTTTTTTTGGAGAAGCCACCTGGCTAACCCTATTTGCAACACATTCCTGTTATACAGGATAGTACATCGATAGAACGTGCTTTCCCCGGGCTTTCCAGGAACAGTGGCAGATTCTTACATTGTTGCCCCGAACTTTCTCAATAAACTTGAGCAATTACGTTATGAGTAGCCTGTCACTGAAGTAAGGGGGGTCTATGACAAAAATAGGCCGGCTTACAAGCCACTCCCCAGGGAAGGGGGGGTGTCCTTCCCTATAGTGTAGATTAAGAGTGAGTGAGCATAGAGTCTGGGATAGCCATCAAAGAGTGAGGGTCTTCTGGAAGAGATGCCAGAGTGTGCAGACACTGCAGAGAGTTCTTCTGCTAGAAAGTGACTTAGGCCTAGTCCCTAGGGGGGGTACAGTGGATATGTGATCCAGTGCATGTACCTCATTACTAAATAAACCTCAGTCCTACCAACGATCATTGAAGCATGGGAAGAAGAAGAGGAAGAAGAAGTCCATGAGATGCATCCTAAAGCCTCAGGCTCCTCTTGGACTGCTAAAGAGCCATCCTGTTTACCAACCAGGTATGATACAGCAGCCACAGAACACACTGATAGCAGCACATTTCCCAGAGAGGGGGGAAAGAGGGCTACAGAAGGATCAGGTCTGGCCTGCCAATAAATGGTGAACTGTTCCTTGCCTGAGTGTGTATTACTGGAAGGGGTTCCTGTAGGGACTACTCCCTACCTCTGGCAGGATGGAGACACTGTACCAACGAACCTAAAAGCCTGTCCTGTTGCTGCTCCCTCTACCAACTGCGGAGACTCGGGTCTCCTGGAAGACCACAGGTGAGCTACCCAGAACCACAACCATACCATGAGCTACAGATCTCCCTTGGGGGGGAGGTGTTACACTTACCTATGAATTAGGTGCCTGTAGCGACTCTCCTTGGCTACTAGGGTTCACAATATGTCCTCTGTTCAGAACTCTCCTGCACTGCTCCCTATTAGGAAGCCATGATGTCATCGGTGCGGCTTCCATTTTTACAGCCTGGTCATCTAATTTTTCAAATGCTTAGATTTCCTCAATGGAGAATCAGATTTTATAAAGAATAACAGCGTCGGAAAGTGCAAGAAGAGGTCTCGCAAAGGAAGTATAAATAAATGCAAAGAAACACCCGCAACAAATCTCCACAGACAATTTAAGGACACTGCTTCCAAAACACTTTGCGAACAAGGTACCTGTGTAATGGGCTCCCATAAAGAAATGTAATTATCCTTAGGCCCTTTATGCACCAAATTCATTTAGCACCAGAGAACCCCACGTTGGGGCCCCACAGTGATTAATCTCGCTTGTAAAGCGGTCACGAAGATGCGAACCATAATGTATGTCATGACAGGACCGAGGAAGTCCTTCTGTCCCCATTGATTTCATGGCTCTCAGCATGTTCTGGAAATAATCATCTTTAAATACAAGCAAAAAAAGGCCCTCCACATGAAGTCCCTTGTAATATATACAAGTGTAACATGGTCTGTATCTTCTGGCCTATCTCTCCTCCCTGTCATGTAACTCCTAGCAGTCTAGGCTATGACAGGTTAATCTATGGTCTTTTTGACCCCCTCTCATGCCCCTCTTCTGAGTGACAGAAGTGTGGTGGTGATTCATGGCCTGTGTAAGCCTATCTGGTATAGGTATAGACCACAAGCCCGCCCCTTCTGTTTCCTCCTAGGAGGGAGTGGCAAATTGAGTTCAATCCTGCTCTGGACGAGTAAGGCTACGCTTATAGTGCCGGCGACGGTCGCTGGAAAATCAAATAGAGATGACTTCCAGCGATCGCGGCCAATCCGTCGCATCGCGCTTACTATAAGCGCACGCAACGGCGGCAATGAATTTGTTTTACCGCGACGTTGTTGTCGCCGTTGCCGGCACTATAAGCGCAGCCTAAGAGAGCAGTAGAGCTGTAAGTCTCTCCCATCGCGGGCTGGGGGAACATCTGATTCGAACCACCGATGCCCTGTAAGATCAGTGGCCATCACCATCCAGAGGCCTGGGACCACTGAGACTCTGCATCACTGTATGGAACCATCTGCAGTGGGTGCATGCCAACAAAGACCCTTGTTCATTACACTCCTGTCTAAGTATCAGTCCTTGGGCAGGAGGGAGACGTGTGCAATAGTGGAAGCTGATCTCTGGACAACCTGGAGCCCACTACGGCTGGAGGCGCTAACACCATGAGAAGAACTACAGAGAAAGAACCTGAGCCTGTCCTGATCTCCACTACAGCGCAGATCCACTCAGCTCTCCTGAACCTAACAGGTATCCACATCACATACCAGGTAGCAGAAGCTGTGTATCTTCCACTGGGGGGAAAGGGGGAGAGAGAAACAGTGCTACACAATATATGCCAACATTTGTCCATTTCCTGGAAAATGAAGAAAGATTACCTCTTCACTCGGATGAATAAAGGACATCATAGGACAGACAGCAACCTTGTTTCAGTTAATGTCACATTCTTCATGCTATATAAAAAGTTTTGTTAACATGAAATCTAAATGGGATAATAACCTCTATTTATTTCAAGTTGAACATCTCCCAATACATTTTTTTTTTTCACCATAAAGTTTACCACTTCACATAGCTGAGAAACCTCCCCTAACTGATAAAACACACACCTACCGCTTTATAAAAACGAACTCATAAAGTTGTGGCTGGTTAGGTCCAGGCCTGTTAATGGTTTAATACAAGTTTGCACAGTTAATATGGAACCAAAAACTCTCTCACACTCTGAATAAACTTTACAACAATGACAAATATTTATTTTGTGGCTCTTTCTACTAACGCAGTCAGTAACTACACTTAGACATGACATTTATTTCAGCAACACAGATGATTTCACATAGTCTACATGCAAACAAGTGCACTATACATAAGGCATGCATGTTATACACCAGGTGTGGCCAAACTCGGTCCTCAAGAGCCACCAAGAGGCCAGGTTTAAAGGATATCCCTGCTTCAGCACAGGTGGCTCAGTCAGTGTGAATGAGCCACCTGTGCTGAAGCAGGGACATCTTTAAAACCTGGTCTGTTGGTGGCTCTTGAGGACTGAGTTTGGCCACCCCTGTTATGCACCCTAAATTAATGTAACAGTACATGTGTAAGAAGGATGGTTTAACCCTACCCCTCTTGAAAATGATCATGCTGCAAATCAAAAAGTACAAGCAGATGTCTCTAGAGTGCTAAGTGCAATTATAATGAAGCCAGAAATCACTATACAGAGCTTAACATGGTTAATTGAAAGGTGACAATGACAAAAATGTGTATTTCCAAATAGCCACTTCAGTGCCAGAATAGGTTGCTGGAACAAGCAGATAGAAACAGCAGATAGAGGCCCATGGGGGTTATTTACTATAGAATTCCAGATTCTAAAGTGGGGGGAAATCAGAGCAAATAAACTGCACCAGGTTTCTCAAAGTAAAATATCCCATTGCTTTTAATTGGATTCCTTTCCTTTCATAAATATGGTGCTAGTTTTTTTTGCACTGGTTTTGCGCCAGTTTTGTACCCGGGAGACTTTTGTAAATAATCCCCTTTGTACTGTATGTAGGCAACAATTGTGAAATAAAGGCTGAAAACAAACATCCCCAGATGAATCAAAGCACAAAAATCCTATTGTGTTCAATGGAATTGTTTCTGCGATACATACGGTGCAGTTTTTTGCACTATAATTGCTCCTCTTTTGTCTTGATACCTAAGCCATATAGGTAGTAGAGTATGTACAACGATAGACGGCAGCGAGATTGGCCCGAGATGTGGTCAACAACAGCCAGCTGCACCAGTATGTATATATGTATGTGTAAGGATGTGCATATATATTAAAGGTTCCGCGCTGTCAATTACATAGGCAGCGCCATATTGTCCCTGTTTGCCAGCGAAGTTACTGCGTACCAGTTGGGCTGCGCATGCGCGAGGGAAGCGCGCGAAGGGTAATCATAAGTAGAGACTTGGAGGGGGTTTGAACTATGAACTCTGACTGTGAGAAGGTCAGCTGAGGCTGAGGACCAATGGGATGCGAGACTGTGTATGCAGGAACCGGATGCGTGTGGGCGGTGGGAGAGAGCAGCGAGGGAGGTGAAGGAGGAGGTTGGTGGAACCTCGTGTGCGAGAGCAGAGGGTCAGTGACCCGTCTGCTTAGGTAGGGTATGCCCACAGCCCCAGGAGTCTTTTCCCTGCCATCGTAGGGTGCTGTATTTGTAAGGACGCCCATAGTCGTCAGGGACGTTTCCCTTTAGTGAGGGTTATCTGCGGAGCTGCGGAGCTGCGGCCGCCATCTTGGATTTCCCATCTGACGGTGCTGCAGAAGGGAGAGACGGCGCAAGGCTGGATTAACACCAGGACCCCCTGTGGAGTGTCAAGGTCATCGTAGTGACCGGAAGGTATCCTTATCTACAAGTGCACCTACACCGGTCACCAGGCGCTGATCCCGCCTCCCACTAACTAATTGGGTTTCCTGAGAGAATGCATATGGTACCATACTTTACTGGTTATGAGACATACTCCTAAGGAGAGTGGCAGAGCCACCTATGTACAGGACATTATCCCTAATAAGGTGTGGCCGAGCCACGTTGTGTGTGTGTATGTAAATGTTATATGATAAGTCTGCCTATCATTTGTTATTCATGTGTGATATAAAAAGGTTGCTGTTGCATAATGCTGTTGTTAGGTTCTTGCTCAGGGTATAATCTCTATAATGGGGATCCTGGGTAAGTGGAGGCGCTGCACCACAAGTGATAAAGGTATACCCCCAGGCTCCCAATATGCGGAGGCTCAGAGCTCCTGAAGCCACAGGTTTATGCACCGTAGTCCCTTAGTTCAGGCGTTCACAAAAAGGGCTACATTTGGAGGCGCTGCTGAGATCTTAGACCTGGGGTGCCCCCCACATTTTTTTTTTTGTCTCTATTGTGCAACCAACCCACATCATGTCGGTGCCCTCGGCGCTCGAGGTGCGCAAGTGGGCCCAACGGCACGGGATTCCCTTGAACCGTGTCTTCGCGCTGGGCCATGTCCCCGCCACGATCTCGCTAGGCACAGTGACCGAGCAGGTCCGCAAGCTTCCACTCCTGGACAATGCCCAAGTACAAGACCACTTCTATGACCGCGACCAGACCTGGCGCCGGGTCTTGTACGCCACTGAACAGGACATATGCCCCGAGGCCTTGCCCCGTGTACTGTTGCTGGCTGAGGCCCCGGGGGTGCGCTGCCCCCTAGTCCAGGCGGACACCCCTGCGCCCCTGGCCACCTCTACCCCTAGGAGAGAGTATGCTCCCACCGCAGGTGCCGCGACGGGAGGCCCCGACCACTCCCCTGACCGTGGCCTACACCCTCGTTGGCCAGCCACCCTGAGCCTAGGCTCCTCGTCCACCCCGTCCGGCCTGCGGGCTGGCCTCAACCGCCTTAGCGTATCAAGATTGGACGCTTACCCTGCAGTCGGGGACAGCTTACCAGGAGACACCTCTATTCCCGCCATAGCCGCCGCTATCCACAACACCACCCAGTTGCTCCAGTACAGGAAGTTAAAAGCCTTCTCCGGCGAGAAACCCACGCCTCAAGGGAAAGTAGGGATAGAGGACTGGTTGGATCATACCGAACAGGTACTGCCTGAATGGACCTGCACGGACGCGGTCCGCAGACAACGCATAGTTGAGTGCTTACGGCCCCCCGCGTCCCACATGGTGCACTACTACCGAGATGACAATCCGGAAGCTGACGCGGCCGATCTTATCTACTGCCTGACCAAGGCCTATGGAGCCCCGGTGGACACGTACACGTTGATGTCCAAATTTCATGCGTTAACCCAGAAAGAAGGAGAAATGGTGTCCGATTTTCTCAGACGATTACACCTGGACCTCTGGAATCTGGTGAGGAAAGGCGTATTACCAAGGATAGAAGCTAACGGACTACGCACCACTCAGCTGTTGCGGGGCCTCTTACCCCTACACCCCGTGTCGGTGCGGGTCAGTAGCTGCCTAACGCCCGGACAAGCGTTGTCGTTTCACGACTTAATGGACCGGGTTCAAGCGCATGAGACGGTGCTGCTGGGGCGTGACCTAGCCACCGGGAAGAAGCCCCAGCTCGGAGGTAAGGAGGCCAAGAAAGTGGAACCCAAAACCGATGCGCCCGAATCTGGGGACCCTGACCCCGAGGATGCCCCCACCCCCGTGACACCCAGACCTCGTCCCCTGACCGGGCGGAGCCCCCCCACCAGGAGAGACGAGGCTTACCTCAGCCAAATACAGTGTTATGCATGTGGAAAGATGGGACACTTGCGGGCCCACTGCCCCACCTCACGGAGAACGTCGTCCCGACCGGCGCATTCAATGCCGTGCCAACCCCTGAAGGATGACCAGGCATTACCGCCTCCTCAGGGCTCCCGAATCGGCCCCGCCTCCATTATTCGCGTAGTTATCGAAGGCATCTACGCCGCCGCATTGTTGGACACGGGATCTCAAGTAACGATCGTATACCGGCCCTTCTACGACCAACACCTACATCAACTACCGTTGCTATCGGCGGATGCCCTGCGGCTACGGGGATTGAGTCATGAAGATTACCCCATAGACGGAGTAATAAAGGTGCAGCTAGATATTCTCCAGCTGAATACGGGTAAACATCACCCCATGGAAGTGGAGGCCTTAGTGTGCCCCGAACCTCAGGACCGCCCCAGCGCCCCAATCATCTTGGGGACCAACGCTGACATAGTACGCACGGTGTTTCGCCAGTTCTTACAAGAAGCGGGAGAAGCCCCACTGCTGGCCTTAGCGGCCTGCCCCGCCCTCCAAGAGGTCTGCGGTAAAATTGCGACTGAGGAAGAGCATGGCGTCCTCTACAGCCAAGAATGGGGACTGACCCAGATTCCCCCGGGGGAAGGACGAATGATGGTCGCCGCTTGCCATTACCCCCGTCGACGGTCGGAGGATCAGCTCTTCACCTTGGAGAGTGTGGCCCAGGACGAACAACGTTTGGGCTACAAAGTACTAACCTCGGTCAAGGAATGGCCCGGGAAGATCCCGAAGCGCACCTGGGTGTATGTGCAGAATATATCCCCGTACCCGATGACTATTGACCGGCGGCAGACGTTAGGAAGGATATACCCGGTAACTTCCGAGGAGAAGGCCTCGACGGGACTAGCTAGGAGCTCGCCTACTACCATAGCGCCGGCATTGGAATTTGACTTTGGCGACTCGCCCCTCCCGGATGAGTGGAGGAAGAGGCTGCAGGATGAGCTACATGACCGAAGGGGTGTGTTCTCCACTGGTGATATGGATGTGGGGTGCAGTCGCAGTGCCCACCATACCATCCGAATGAGCAACGCCACCCCCTTTCGGGAGCGCTCCCGCCGGCTTGCCCCCAGGGATGTTGACGAAGTGAGGGGATTAATCGACGAGATGGAAACGGCTGGCATCGTGCAGGAATCTCGGAGCCCTTACGCCTCACCCATTGTGGTAGTCCGCAAGAAGAACGGGACGGTCCGTCTATGTGTGGATTACAGAACGCTGAATAACCGTACTATCCCCGACCAGTATACACTGCCCCGAATCGAGGACCTCCTGAATGCGTTGACCGGGAGTAAATGGTTCAGTGTGCTTGACCTCAGGTCCGGGTATTATCAAGTGCCCATGGGCCAGGAAGACCAAGAAAAAACGGCCTTCATCTGTCCATTAGGGTTTTACCAGTTCACCCGCATGCCTCAAGGGATCTGCGGTGCCCCGGCCACGTTCCAGAGACTAATGGAAAAAACCCTCGGAGACCTTAACCCGCGAGAGTGCTTAGTGTACCTGGACGACATTATCGTGTTCGGGCGGACTCTAGAGGAGCATTCCGAGAGACTGATGAAGGTGCTGGATAGGCTTGAGGGGGAGGGCCTAAAACTGTCGCTAGACAAGTGCAAATTCTGTCGGGCCTCTGTAACGTATGTGGGCCACATTGTGTCAGCTGATGGGGTGTCCACCGACCCAGGGAAGATCGAGGCGGTGGTGAACTGGCCCAGACCTCAAAATGTTCAAGAGCTGCGGTCTTTCTTGGGGTTTTGTGGCTATTATCGGCGGTTCGTGGAGGGGTATTCCAGCAAGGCCAAGAGACTGAATGACCTTCTCAAGGTGTATCCGGGAGAGACCGGGAGAAAGGGGAGCTCGGCGCAGACACCCTTTGGGAAGACGTGGACTCCAGAATGTGAACAGGCCTTCAAACACTTAAAGACCAGCCTCACTCAGGCCCCCGTCTTGGCCTACGCGGATCCTGAGCGAGACTATGTCCTACATGTCGATGCTAGCCTCAGCGGGCTAGGAGCGGTTTTGCATCAGAAGTATGAGACCGGGCTACGTCCAGTGGCCTACGCGAGCCGAAGTTTAACCCCTAGCGAGCAGAATTACCCGGTCCATAAGTTGGAATTTTTGGCGCTAAAATGGGCGGTGGTGGACAAGCTGCACGATTATCTATATGGAGTACCGTTCGAAGTACGCACGGACAACAATCCCATGACCTATATCAATACGTCTGCCAAATTGGACGCCACCGGACATCGTTGGTTAGCTGCTCTAGCCAATTACCGGTTCAACCTTAAATACAAACCCGGACCCACCAACATAGGTGCCGACGCTCTGTCTCGTCGACCTGGCCTGCAATCCACCCCTGATGAGGAAGTCTGGGAGGAGATACCGGGCCCCGGGATTCGTGCTCTCTGTTCAGTAGCGGCGATAGTCGATGACAACGTAGCATTCTCGGAATTACGGGTGGTTGACTCGTTGGGATGTCATTCGCAGGCTGTTCCTCGGGCCTATCAAGGTCGAGACGGGATGAATATCAATGAAGATAATATCATAGCGTGGAAGGACCTAGTGCATTATCAGACACAAGACCCCATAGTGGAGCTAGCCCGTCAAGCTGTACAGCAAGATAATCCGTCTATACTGAAGCGGGCCCCCAAAGACTTGGTGAAGCTCCTGTTAAATGAGTTTGGGAAGTTTGAAATGGACAATTGTTTGTTATATCGGGTGATCTCCTATCATAACCATCCCGATCGACGTCAGTTGTTTTTACCGGAACGTTTGAGAACACTAGTCCTCCGGGCCCTTCACGATGACCATGGTCACCTGGGCATTGACAAAACCTTTGGACTACTGCAGGATAGGTTCTATTGGCCGAGAATGAGGGAGTCAGTGGAGCAACATTGTAGGAAGTGTAATCGTTGTTTACAAAGGAAGACACTGCCTACCAGGGCGGCTCCTATGGCACACTTGAAAAGTTCGGGTCCCATGGATTTGGTGTGTATGGATTTTCTCTGTATCGAACCCGACAGTCGGGGAGTTAGTAATGTTCTTGTGATCACTGACCACTACACTAGGTACGCCCAAGCGTTCCCTACGAAAGACCAGAAGGCCGTAACGGTAGCCCGAGTACTATGGGAAAAATATTTCATTCACTATGGGTTACCAAATCGTCTTCACTCCGATCAGGGCCGGGATTTTGAAAGTACACTGATACGGGAGTTGCTCACTCTACTGAACATTGCCAAGTCGCGTACTACCCCGTACCACCCCGAAGGGGATGCCTTGCCCGAACGGTTCAATCGCACCTTGTTGGATATGTTGGGTACATTGACGAGCCCGCAAAAGACGGAGTGGAGTAAACACGTCGAAGCATTGGTACATGCGTATAATTGTACCCGACATGAGTCCACTGGGTATACCCCGTATTTCTTGATGTTCGGAAGAGAAGCCCGGTTACCGGTGGATGTGCGCCTACGGATATCTACCGATGGGGTATCCAATAGGACGCATTTCCGATACGTTCAGCGACTAAAGGACAGTTTACAGTTGGCCTACAAATTGGCTGAGCGGACGACCGCACAATTGAATGCGGGGAATAAAAGGCGTTATGACCACAAAGTACGTTACAAGGAAATTCACCCCGGAGATGCGGTCCTTTTACGCAACTTAGGTGTTCCTGGGAAGCATAAATTGGCAGACCGGTGGCGGGAGGGTGTGTATGAGGTGGAGTCACAGATGCCGGGTCTTCCTGTGTACCGGATCAAGGATTCTGAAGGCCGCGTAAAAGTGTGGCATAGGAATCATCTGCTTCTCATACCTCAAGTAGGGACGGATGAATTGGAAGCCCCAGCCACTGCTCTAGATGGAGCAGTTGAATACACAGAGGATGGCTCAGAGACTGTAAAAATTGCCACCTCTGAGGATACAATGGAGGGAACCTCTCAAAGGGGCCTTCCGGCCGTGGAGGCATCTCCCGAAGGAGCCACGGGTAAAGAGCCTTTTGGCCCGAACATTGATCATTTGACTCCAGCGAGTCAGCCTCTAGACCCACAAAGTCCATGTTTTACACCCCAAAGAGACTGTGCTAATGCTGAACACCCCTCAAGGGTAGAGATGGAAATACCAGTTGAGACTGAGCACTCTGCAGAGGAAGCAGAGGAGGATCAACCCCGCCGAAGTCAAAGAAACAGTCAACCTCCCATGCGAATGGCATATGATCAGTTTGGGGCACCCCATTATGAGGCTCAGCAGTGGGCTCGGCATAGGATGCAAGCTATGATGGTACTGTTTAATGAGATGTGTAACCTAATCTAGGAAGAGAGGGTTGTGTACATAGTTATATATATGTGGTTAGGTAGTCCAGCGGGGACGCTGGATTCTGGAGGGGGGAGAATGTAAGGATGTGCATATATATTAAAGGTTCCGCGCTGTCAATTACATAGGCAGCGCCATATTGTCCCTGTTTGCCAGCGAAGTTACTGCGTACCAGTTGGGCTGCGCATGCGCGAGGGAAGCGCGCGAAGGGTAATCGTAAGTAGAGACTTGGAGGGGGTTTGAACTATGAACTCTGACTGTGAGAAGGTCAGCTGAGGCTGAGGACCAATGGGATGCGAGACTGTGTATGCAGGAACCGGATGCGTGTGGGCGGTGGGAGAGAGCAGCGAGGGAGGTGAAGGAGGAGGTTGGTGGAACCTCGTGTGCGAGAGCAGAGGGTCAGTGACCCGTCTGCTTAGGTAGGGTATGCCCACAGCCCCAGGAGTCTTTTCCCTGCCATCGTAGGGTGCTGTATTTGTAAGGACGCCCATAGTCGTCAGGGACGTTTCCCTTTAGTGAGGGTTATCTGCGGAGCTGCGGAGCTGCGGAGCTGCGGCCGCCATCTTGGATTTCCCATCTGACGGTGCTGCAGAAGGGAGAGACGGCGCAAGGCTGGATTAACACCAGGACCCCCTGTGGAGTGTCAAGGTCATCGTAGTGACCGGAAGGTATCCTTATCTACAAGTGCACCTACACCGGTCACCAGGCGCTGATCCCGCCTCCCACTAACTAATTGGGTTTCCTGAGAGAATGCATATGGTACCATACTTTACTGGTTATGAGACATACTCCTAAGGAGAGTGGCAGAGCCACCTATGTACAGGACATTATCCCTAATAAGGTGTGGCCGAGCCACGTTGTGTGTGTGTATGTAAATGTTATATGATAAGTCTGCCTATCATTTGTTATTCATGTGTGATATAAAAAGGTTGCTGTTGCATACTGCTGTTGTTAGGTTCTTGCTCAGGGTATAATCTCTATAATGGGGATCCTGGGTAAGTGGAGGCGCTGCACCACAAGTGATAAAGGTATACCCCCAGGCTCCCAATATGCGGAGGCTCAGAGCTCCTGAAGCCACAGGTTTATGCACAGTAGTCCCTTAGTTCAGGCGTTCACAAAAAGGGCTACATATGTATATCTTTATTTATATAGCGCCATTAGTGTACATAGCGCTTCCCAGCAGTAATACACGTGACAATCATATAAATAACAAATAATACAAATAACACTTATTGGGAATAAGCGCTTCAGACATAAAAGTAACATTTAGGAAAAGGAGTCCCTGCCCCAAAGAGCTTACAATCAGATTGGTAAATAGGAAGAACGTACAGAGACAGTAGGAGGGCGTTCTGGTAAGTGCATCTGCAAGGGGCCAAGGTTTATGTAAGAGATGTATAGTATCAGCCATGGAGCTACTCATATGCTTCGTTAAGGAGGTGTGTTTTAAGATTGGTCTTAAAAGTGGATAGAGAGGGTGCTAGTCGGATATTGAGGGGAAGGGCATTCCAGAGGTGCGGGGCAGTCAGTGAGAAAGGTTTAAGGCGGGAGAGAGTTTTAGACACAAAAGGTGTAGAGAGAAGACATCCTTTAGCAGAACGCAAGATTCGGGATGGTGTATAGCGAGAAAGGAGGGGCAGAAGAGTGTAAAGCTTTATAAGTAAGGAGCCGAATTGAGTGTGTGAATATTGGAAATTACACCTCTAATTGTGGTTTGGAAAGTGTTACCTTCCTCCCAGAAAGTGTCACTTAACTAACTTTAAAATGTTATAAATGCAAACAAACCGAAAGACATAAAAGAAAAGACGGTGAAAATGGGAGCCGATTAGTGGGTCAGACATGTTAAAAAACAGAATGCAAAAGCAGAGGCATAAGGAAAGAAACATAAAAACAGATGTAACCACTCTTATATCTAGCCCCTGAGACTGATAACAGTTGCTGAAGTGGGGGCCCGAGTCCTCTATTTCTGGTTGGTATACCACACGTGACTTTCGGTCAGACACAGGAAAAAACTACAATGGTGTTTGTAATATAACCGGTTTTATATACTGTAGCAATTAAAGATAGTATAGAATCCTGGCGACCCTTAACAAAGGATCACCACATGCATATTATAACACATCAACATAACATTCCCCATAACGCTTCGCAGGTGTATGTCAGTGTCTTCGGGATACGGCCACCTGATCCTGGGTATCTAGGCCTATGTGATGGTGCCGGGAAATCATTGGAGCTCTTTAATGCAATAAAGTGTAGCGGCCCTGTACTTCACAAAATACTTTGGTAACACTTTTAGCTGCAACAATTGAGGCCCCCCTCCAACGGTGCTCGCTGCTCCGTGCAGCTTCCCGTTGGTGATTTGCGTGTCTACCTGCACGATGTGCTCTTCTCCCTCCAATCAACGTCCGCTCTCTCTCAGATGGACATAAACTGGTCCCCGGGTCCCACTCGCTCAAACCTGGGGTGCTCCAGGCATTGTGCAGATCTCCCTCATACATGCCCTGTCAATCCCTCTTAAAGGCGCCTCTCTCCTAAGTCCCACCTCTATCACAGCCTTGGTTATTGGCTGATCCTATGTCCATCATAAGACACATACCCATAGCACACAGGAGAGGAACCTGATGGGGCAGTCAGTGTGTTGCTTGCATCACACAGGTAGTTACAAAGAGATACCAAGAGGTATGTCAACTATTATAGATCAGATACAAATTATCAGTTAACAATTCAAATGAATCTTTGCATGTTCACGTAAAGAGCAATTAAAGTTACGGCCATCGAGAATATTGAAATAGTAAAGTGTCCCCCAGCTAAAGGATAGATCAAAAACACAAAAAGAGACCTAAGCAATAATAAAGATAACCGTGCCAGTCCGTCACTGGTAAATGTGAAAAGAAAATCTTATTATACCCATATAATAACTCATAAAGGAAATTGCATAAAAAGGAGTTAATGATTTAGCTAGAGGGCAGTGCCAGGACAGGGCAAAAAGCACGAGTGCTACGGAAACATAAGTCCATCAGAGGTTAATGTCATTTCATCCAAAATCGGTGCCAGCAATGAAAAATCAGTGTCCCCATAAAAATACACTGGCGACACACTTTATTCGAGCTCGGCTAGTCCCACGAATTCGGGTATACCCGGGTGTATTGAGGTTTGTGACTGTTTTCTGCCCGAGTGCATTGAGTTATTTTCCAAGCAGGGATTGAAGCATTTTATTCCCTCTGGCTGCAATACTGCACAGTATATATATATATATACTGCATTACAATTCATGAATTTATGCCATCTGGTAGACACGCGAAGCATTGCAGCCTATTAAATCCTAATCATTATCATTTAACAGATCAGCCGCCCATCAGCCAGGCATGAACCCAGGCTGGGAAGGCAAATGCAACGGGGCTTATCAGAGGTGAGGAGCGGCGCATTCCAGGTATCTGCCAGGTACATACCGGGTATTTGCTCGAATAAAGTGTGTCGGTGGAGTAGGTAACTTATCGCTGTAATCTATGTAGAGCTGAGGGGAACAAGTTGACCGGAGTTCTTCAAAAGATTACGGACAAAAGATGTAGTTCTTAAATTGAATCCACAGGGGATCGTGTCATGTACAGTAAGTAGTACAGTCTCTGATGTAGTCATACACCAAGGGGAGTACTCATGCTCTAAATTTACATTTGTGACCTGACATTGAAAGGGTGATTTAAATCGTTTCTAAGGGTATCAGGTGCCTGCGCTCAATTGCTCACTAAGAAGACATAGTAATCCATGTCTCATTATGAGCCAGGTTCAGCTAGGGCATCCCAGGAACACAGTGTGATTGCATACGTTAGCAATGTATGGATCTAATAGTACACAAGCATAGGTGGTTGCACGGGGGAATTGGTGTCTCCAAGAAAGTCACACATAAGGGGAGCATTCCTGCTCTTTATTTTATACTGCGTTATGCTGAAACCTGGTACTGTAAGAGTGCATCAGGAACTTGAAGTGTCTCAACAAAGGCTTCCTAGTTCTGAACGATAATGAATACATAATGCTCACAAAACTCATACAAATATTTTAAATTTGAAGTCCATTGAGTCAGTTCTACAGTAGCCTGAAAATAATTTTAGCCTCCTAATGTAGGAGCCTGTCAAGGTCACCTCTCCAGTGAGGTGTATGTATCGGTACAATAAGCATGCAACATGGTGTTGCTATACTATAGCGCCTTAACTGGAAATGCCACGTGACATGCTGGCATTTCATTTCATCTGAGTCAATCAAAAGCCTTGCTAATTGCAGATCGATGGAGGTTAATTCTTTATTTCATTGAACATTCTGTTGTCTTCCCAACATAATACAGTTCACAAGAACATTTAATCAAGTAGACAACATACTTCAATTCCCAGTTTGAAAAGTCTTGATTGTGTTGCCCTTTTGGGGAGGTGTGTAGATTTGTCCAGTAGTCAGATATTGACAGTTTATGCATCCATTGAATTTGAAAAATCCATTTGGTCGGGCGAGCCATTGGTGCGCCGACGAGTATTTTAAAACTTGCCTTAAACTTGCCTTGGAAAATCTGGGGCAATCATCAACAAGACCCAGGTACATGCTGCGTATATGCTGCAACATTTCAGTGACACTTCTGCAGAGACTAATGGCCCATTGGATTAACATAGCAGGAGTCCCTGGCAGTCCCATTCAGTTTGAATAGGACTGCCAGGGACCCCCACTGTTAATCCGATGGGCCATTCGTCTGTCTGCAGAAATGTCACTGAAATGTTGCAGCATGTATCCAGCATGTACCCAGCATGTACCCAGCATGTACCCAGCATGTACCCAGCATGTACCCAGCATGTACCTGGGTCTTGTTGGTGATAGCCCCAGATTTGTTTTAGAATACTCGTCGGCGCTACAGTATTTGTCCACAGGATCAGTCTGAATTAACAAATCCAAGAGTTTTCTGTCACGTTTGTAATAAAACAAAGAACAAAAATAAGTCCAATAGAGGTATACCTAGCGAGTACGTACCAGTGTTAAGAACACTTTTATGAAACCCGAGGCCATGATTGTTAGACAAAACATGACTCATTGAATTGATCAATCTGTTGATTAAGTGCCACAACTGTATTAATGGCATCAGTTACCTCATCCTGATCATAGCCGGTGTCAATACATTTCAGTCCCATCTTAATAAGGGTCTCAAGGTCTGTAACACCCTTAATATCTGGGAATATGGTATCCCATATTTTTCGGGGAACGGGATGGTGACTGGATGCAAATAGGAGTATTTCTGTCATTTTCTTTATACAGAAACCAACATGTCCGTATTTGCCTAAAGTCATATCGAAAAATGAATCGAGATATTGCTGAACGTTAGGGGAAATCTGATGCTTGAATCGAGAGAATTCAGCTGTTCAATAAACCGAAATCAGAGGAGACGGAGCACTGCTAAATATTGCCAACGTGCCAGTGATAGAACATGATATGATCAGAGAAATGGGGCTCAGATAAAATATGTCATTCGTTGTGGTGGTTCACAAAAAGTTTTGTGATGGACCCTTCACTGGGTCTCATAACCGTAAGTAATAGCTGCTTTCAAATATAAAAGTTGTTCGTATTAAAGCTGCAGTTCAGTCTTTTTTTTTTTTTTTTATTTATTTTTTTACTTCAATAGTTTCATGTGTGCAATCTCTAATTACCAAAGAACTGAAGAGCTGCAGGTCAATTCGTTCTCCGTGTATTGATCGGCGAAATTTGGTGACATAATTAGAGCTGGCATATGTTTTTCTTCTGCTTCTGTCTCTCAGTGGAAGCTCATGAATATTCATGAGCACTCCTGCACTGACGTGCTAGAGGGAGGGCAGGGCTGACAAAGGGGTGTGCCAGGGCTTGTGGCAGGACATGAAGGGGCAGTGCCTAAGCAAATGCTTATTAAAATAGAATACAGGCATACCCCGCTTTAATGACACTCACTTTAAGTACACTCACGAGTAAGTACATATCGCTCAATAGGAAAACGGCAGCTCACGCATGCGCCTGTCAGCACGTCCTGAACAGCAATACCGACTCCCTCCCTGTACCGAAGCTGTGCGCATGCGGGGAGACTATAGAGCCTGTTACACATGCGTTATTTACATCAGTTATGCACGTATATGACGATTGACGTACAGTTCATGCATCGATAAGTAGGAAAAAGGTAGTGCTTCACTTTAAGTACATTTTCGCTTTACATACTGCACCGACACACTTTATTCGAGCAAATGCCTGGTTTGTACCTGGCAGAAACCTGGAATCCGCCACTGCTCACCTCTTGCATGCTTCGTTGCGCTTGCCTTCCCAGCCACGGTTCATGCCTGGCTGACGGGGGCCTGATCTTGTTAAATGATAATGAGAATGATTTACTAGGCTGCGATGTTTCGATTGTCCACCAGATGGCATAAACTCATGACTTAAGTAATGTGTGGCCTTTGCAAGTTGTTTCGTTTCCAAAAAAAGTTACTTTATCCCAGTACAGTATGCTATTGTGTAACTTGTCCTTGAGACTGAAGGAATAGTTGCAAAAAATGTATCAATTTAGGCTTTACATACAGTAATGTATTAAATAAAGACAAAGATCATTTTCACTTACACTATTCTACAGAGACATGAGTGAACAAGTGGAGCCCGTGTTCCAAAAACCTGACAGAAGTTATGCTTATTTGATATGGGCCGCTATAAATGCAACAGAGGATAAGATGGCAACAGTTGTTCAAATTTATCAGTATTTTATCGAAAATTATGACTTTTACAGATTTTCGCCAACTCCTCATTTGTGGAAGCATGCAATAAGGAAAAGGTTATGTAGTGACCCCTGTTTTCACCGTATTGAGCCCCAATTTGTTGGAGGGTATTGGTGTGTGTCACAGGGTTTTTCCCGTATCTATGATAATGGAGGCGGCAAAAGGCGAAGGGTCGTGTTAAAACGAAATAAGAAGCGACAGTCCCTGCCAAGCAATGCGCCAGAACCAGAACCAGAACCAGCAGCAGCACCAGCTTATCATCATGGTCCTGCCGTCGGTGACAAATCTGAGATGGATTTCGCAGCCAGTTTTGATGAAGCTTGCATGTACCTAAGCGATTTCCCGCTGACTACAGGTGGGCTAGTCCCTCTGCAAAATGATGAAAGCTGGACTGGAAGTGGGCCGGCGCCAGCGCAAGCTGAATGGGAAATTTAGTAATACTGTACTGTACAGTATGGTGAGTACTGTATTTTTGCCGTATTATTTTGGTGGGGCTGGCTGGGAACTTCTTTAGGGGGCTGACCATTACTGTACATTAAAACTTTTCATTTTGTTTTTCCTCAGAAAAGAAAACGGCTAATGGGGGGATTTCGATGGATTATATTGTACTGTATGCTGATGTTTTCCGGCCATACAGTATACTGTGTAATAAACCCGAATAAATAAAACTACTGTATGCATTTATTCTACAGTACATGTTCAGTAAATTACTGCACATACTGGGGGCGAGATGTGTTTGCAGCAGAGAGAGATTTAATAATATTGTACAGTGAGCAGGGGGTTCCCTGAGCCAGAAATTAATGCTCAGGGAACCCCCCTGCTCCTGATCAATATTATTAAAAATACGGAAAATGCTGCGTCATTACCATAGCGGATAGCCGCTAAGGCAATGAAGGGGTTAACCCACCGTGCCCGCTTTATTGTGTGTAGTGGGGATGGGTGAGGGGGGTATTTGGCCCTTGGTGTGAGTTTAGGACTTGCGGGAGGGGGGGGGGGTTGCGGGTGCACTTAACCCCTTCACGATCGTAGCAGTTAATACCGCTACGGTCATGAAGGGGTTAAGCCCTCCCGCTACCCCACCCCCCCCCCCCCCCGCAAGCCCTCCCCAACCATCGTTGGGGCGAATACCCCATTCACCCACCCTCCCGCTACCCACAATAAAAAAATACACACACACAGCAGCCGCCAAAAAATAAATAAATAAATGACAATAAATACATTGGAAATACATTTTTATTGATAGTGTAGATGTGCAGGGGGTCTCCGGAGCTGAACCGCGGTGGTTTTAGGTCTGGGGACCCCGTGCCCCCCGAGATACAGGCCCCTTTAGGGGGTGCCGGTATCCAGCTCTGCGTTAAAAGCCCCGATCACGTGACCGCGGCCTGTAAACCAAGCAGAGCAGAGGGATACCGGCACCCCCTAAAGGGGCCTGTATCTCGGGGGGCACGGGGTCCCCAGACCTGAAACCTGTGCGCTTCTGCTCTGGAGACCCCCTGCACATGTACACTATCAATAAAACACATACAATATACAGTATAAATAAACACTCGTTCTTTACCTTAGCGTCTATGCGCTATGGTAAAGAAGCATCATTTCTGTATTTTAATAATATTGTACAGTGAGCAGGGGGTTCCCTGAGCCAGAAATTAATGCTCAGGGAACCCCCCTGCTCCTGATCAATATTATTAAAAATACGGAAAATGCTGCGTCATTACCATAGCGGATAGCCGCTAAGGCAATGAAGGGGTTAACCCACCGTGCCCGCTTTATTGTGTGTAGTGGGGATGGGTGAGGGGGGTATTTGGCCCTTGGTGTGAGTTTAGGACTTGCGGGAGGGGGGGGGGGTTGCGGGTGCACTTAACCCCTTCACGATCGTAGCAGTTAATACCGCTACGGTCATGAAGGGGTTAAGCCCTCCCGCTACCCCACCCCCCCCCCCCCCCCCGCAAGCCCTCCCCAACCATCGTTGGGGCGAATACCCCATTCACCCACCCTCCCGCTACCCACAATAAAAAAATACACACACACAGCAGCCGCCAAAAAATAAATAAATAAATGACAATAAATACATTGGAAATACATTTTTATTGATAGTGTAGATGTGCAGGGGGTCTCCGGAGCTGAACCGCGGTGGTTTTAGGTCTGGGGACCCCGTGCCCCCCGAGATACAGGCCCCTTTAGGGGGTGCCGGTAGCCCTCTGCTTGGTTTAAAGGTCCCGATCACGTGATCGCGGCCTGTAAACCAAGCAGAGCAGAGGGATACCGGCACCCCCTAAAGGGGCCTGTATCTCGGGGGGCACGGGGTCCCCAGACCTAAAACCTGTGCGCTTCAGCTCCGGAGACCCCCTGCACATGTACACTATCAATAAAAATGTATTTCAAATGTATTTATTGTCATTTATTTATTTATTTATTTATATTTATTTATTAATTGTGCTGCTGCTGCTGCAAGTCGTAAACTCACACCAAGGGCCAAACACCCCCCTCACCCCCAATAAAAAAAATTCACGCACAGCAGCCCCACAATTAATAAATAAATCTAAATAAATAAATAAATAAAATCTATGTAAAACCCCCTCCCCCTATTCTCGCTTTTAAAACGCCCTGCCTTCTCTCTAATCTATGTAAAAAAAACCTCCCCCTATCCCCCTATCCCCCTATTGTGTGTGTGCGTTAAGCTTCCCTGCAAGCTATGTAAAAAAAACCTCCCCCTATTGTGTGTGTGTTTCAATCTGGCTGGCCTGTGTTTCTGAGTGCTGAGTGCTCTGCGTTTAACCAAGCAGAGCAGAGGGATACCGGCACCCCCTAAAGGGGCCTGTATCTCGGGGGGCACGGGGTCCCCAGACCTAAAACCTGTGCGCTTCAGCTCCGGAGACCCCCTGCACATGTACACTATCAATAAAAATGTATTTCAAATGTATTTATTGTCATTTATTTATTTATTTATTTATATTTATTTATTAATTGTGCTGCTGCTGCTGCAAGTCGTAAACTCACACCAAGGGCCAAACACCCCCCTCACCCCCAATAAAAAAAATTCACGCACAGCAGCCCCACAATTAATAAATAAATCTAAATAAATAAATAAATAAAATCTATGTAAAACCCCCTCCCCCTATTCTCGCTTTTAAAACGCCCTGCCTTCTCTCTAATCTATGTAAAAAAAACCTCCCCCTATCCCCCTATCCCCCTATTGTGTGTGTGCGTTAAGCTTCCCTGCAAGCTATGTAAAAAAAACCTCCCCCTATTGTGTGTGTGTTTCAATCTGGCTGGCCTGTGTTTCTGAGTGCTGAGTGCTCTGCGTTTAACCAAGCAGAGCAGAGGGATACCGGCACCCCCTAAAGGGGCCTGTATCTCGGGGGGCACGGGGTCCCCAGACCTAAAACCTGTGCGCTTCAGCTCCGGAGACCCCCTGCACATGTACACTATCAATAAAAATGTATTTCAAATGTATTTATTGTCATTTATTTATTTATTTATTTATATTTATTTATTAATTGTGCTGCTGCTGCTGCAAGTCGTAAACTCACACCAAGGGCCAAACACCCCCCTCAACCCCAATAAAAAAAAATCACGCACAGCAGCCCCACAATTAATAAATAAATCTAAATAAATAAATAAATAAATAAAGACATGAAGAGAAATAAATACTGTATATACTGTACAGTATATACACTGTATACATATATATATATATATATATATATATATATACAGTATACATATATACACTGTGTATATATACTGTATATATATATATATATATATATATATATATATATATATATATATATATATATATATATATACATACTGTATGTGAGTGAAAAGAGAAAAAAGTAACCCGTATGGGAGCACTCAGGTATGCAATTGATATATTTGTTTATTTATTTGACACAGTGCAAAAAGGGATGAATAAACAGTACATGATTTAAAAACACTTAAAAAAGAGGCATGGACCCTTAAACACTAATGAACAGCACTAGGGAACGACACACACTGTCAACCCTAAACATGAAAAGGATAGTGACTCAAAAAACACTAGGGAGAATCAAAGTGAATCACAATACAGTAGGTTACTGGGTTTAAAGGCACCTACAGTATACAACGCTAAGGATAATGCACACTACAATACCAAAAAGTATTTTAACCAAGCAAGTAAACCAAAATCAATATATACTGTAAGTAACAACCAGAAAAGACAATTTAAAACCAAACTAACCCTTACAATACCAAGGATTACATCTATCTAATTGTAAAAAACCTTATACAGTACATTATACACAGCATTGTTTAAAAACCCCTTCCCCCCTAATGTTTGTGTTAAGCAGATTACACTGAAGGGAGAGAGATATAAAGGCCTAAAGCCCCTTCCCCCCCTAATGTTTCTGTTAAGTAGATTACACTGAAGGGAGAGAGATATAAAGGCCTAAAGCCTTACCTGCATTGGTAAACCCTCCCTGCATTGGTAAACCCTCCCTGCATTGATGTCGTGTAGTGTACAGTACAGTATGTAAATGTGGGGAGGAGGGGGGCCCAATGTGCATAATGTACTGTGAGGTCTAACCACCCTCACCCCCTACCCACATACTGTACCGTTACCCCCCCCCCCCCCCCCATCCTGGCCATGGCCCCTCACGCACAGCAGCTCCACAATTAATAAATAAATCTAAATAAATACAGTACATGAAGAGAAATAAATATATACTTTATATATAAATGTGAGTTTATAACTAAAATAAAGAATATTATTTCTAGGGGCCCTAGAACAGAAGTTCCCACGCCAATTTCGCGCTCATTGCTCTTTTTTTTGCTCTTTTTTTACAATGTTGCTGGTCTTGCGGCTTTGCAGTATGCAAGCAAAAAGCGCAGTGTACTGTATGAAGTCTGGGTGAGCGCTTTCCACATTTGATGCCTACGGCACCTTCCCATTTCTACACACTTCAATACCTGCACAGTTGGTAGCGCTTTCCATCCCAGCTACCATTCTGGATTTTCACCTCTCACAGGCCATTCTTGCCCGAGTCTGTCCTATCAGACAGGGGCATTAACCTGTATCCACACCACCTGGACAATTTCTCTCTGTCAGAGACTTGTGCTATTTATTTTATATATTTTTGTGTAATTATTCATGCAAATTTATGCTCATTTCATATGTGGTTTTCAACATAAAGTGGCTGCTGGGCCTGATCCTAACTCATACAGTATACAGTAGCGCTTCCCTGTTTGTTTGTTTATTGCAAGCAAAAAGCAGTTTGTAGTACTGAGTGTGAGATAAATTACTGTACTGTATTTATCAGTGTTGATCAAAGAGAGTTGATCAGAAGGATTCCCCTTATATACAGTACGTAGAATTAATAAAATTGTATTATTTTCCGATATCCGCAGTGATTCTGGTCAACCTGACAGATTTTTAGTAATACAGTATACTGCAAGACCATGTGTTGTCTACCCTTTACTACAGTATACTGTACTGTATGAATGACAATAGAGTGCTGTATACTTTATAAGGGGAATCCTTCTGATCAACTCTCTTTGATCAATACTGATAAATACAGTATCATATTTACTGTATACCCCTTTAGCACCTGTCGTTCCATCCTATGCACCCATTTACTGTACAATGGTGATTGCGGTCGTATTCACGTACTTTATGTGAGATAAATTAACCAGTTCTTTTATTGCTGAAGTCGCCACAAAATACTTTTATTTACAAATACAGTACAATACAATGGTGAAACTTTTCAAGTTAACAGCAATTCAAAACATCAACACACAATAATACATACTTTACAGTACTGTACAGTATACTGTACTAGTATATTTGGGCCTTGTCTTTGGGGGTTTATTCATGCAATTATTAGGGTGACCTGGCGTTGGAAATACTGACACAGTACAATCCTACAGCTACACCACCCACCCCCTCCCTTAGAGATTTTAATCCCTCCCTGGCCAAGCATCAATCGTCTGGCTAATCCAATCCAAGCCATTGTTTTGTTAATCTGGCCCTGGGCTGTTCAGAACAGCCACTGCTTCTAAATTACTGAAAATATACAGGATAAATATACAGTGATGTGAAATAATCCTTTCTGTGGGTCTGAGAGGGTTGAAAGTCACCAGGTCCTCATACAGTAGAGTACATTCTCGAATACCTTTAGAATAAAAATACAGTATATATAAATATACAGTATAAATATTGCACAGTATACTGTAATGTTAAATAACCCATCCTGTTCTTTTTCCCTTCATACTGTAACAGTATCCTCATTGTGTCTGCGGTACAGTAGTTCATTGAGAGAGGAGAGGTTTTGTGTACATCATTACTGCTGTTTATATACTGTACATTTGACTGCACAAGCAGATTTGACGAACACAAGGCCCCCCCTCCACCCTGGTGCACCCTTTTTCCTGGAACGACAAGAAAACAAAAACTTTGTTTAGTTACTGTACTGTACTGTATGTGCGTACTGTATTATGGTAGACCTACTGTACAGTAGGTGGCTGGTGCAGCTTTCTCTGGAAAGAAAAAATGGAGCAGTTAGTAGGCAGTTACTGTAGTATGTCAAACTAGTCTACTGTACTGTATACTGGAACTACTGTAAACTCTGACTATTGGGAAAGCTAAAATCTGTGCCATACTTACCTGTATCATAGTGTACCTACTGTACAATACTACAGCACTGTACTACTTTCCTGATGCTTGTCCATTGCGCGCGATGACAATGGGCAACACAGTGGCAATATGGTCTATATATTTATTGCATCGTTCCTCGGTGAGTACATCGTTCCAAAAACTCATTATGGCTGTATACAACTCGTCCTTCTTGGAGGGTTTCGCCACTTTACGGATGTGGTCCTTCAGCTGATGCCAGACCATTTCGATCGGATTGAAGTCTGGTGATCTGTGATTGGAAAGAAAGGACAATTAGTTTAAGAGATAGAGTACACAGTAAAAACAGTGGGGAATATAAATGGGACACGGTCTACTACACTTACTCCGCTGGCGTCTTCACCCAGTTGATGCCGCGCTCAAGGATATGCGCCGTCGACGCGGTGTGCTTGGGATCATTGTCCTGGTAAAAGCGATGACCATTGGGAAAGTCTTGTGTGATGTATCGCACTATCACGGGCACAATGTTGTCTTGGAAGAAATCTTTATTCATGATTCCTATAGCAAGAAAAGAAAAGTGCTCAATAGTACAGTACAGTGCATACGGTAAGGCAACACTAGTCAAGTACAGTGCATTAGGCGGCATTATATTTGAGAAATTGTACCTTCAAAGACGACAATGCATCCCGGTCCACGCCTAGAGATGGCACCCCACACATGCAGCTTCACAGGGTGTTTTGGCCGTGGCTTCAAAGTTATGCGGCCTTTTTTGTGGAACGCAAATCTTGCAAATCTCTCCAGCGACACAGTAGACTCATCAGTGAAGATGCAATCCTGGAAAGTCTCACCGCTGTCGATCCATGCCTGGGCCTGGAGCACTCTTTTGATTTTGTTTGCGTCCCGTATCATGGGGTACGCTCTGTAATGACAATGAATAAAAAATGTTAGCGTCACAGCGCAGTACAGTTTGCAAAACAACATTTTTACTTTACAGTACAGTACCTCCTGTACTGTCCACTACTAACCTCACACGTCCATATTTCCATCCAATTCTGCGTCTCATCTTCTTTATGCTGCTCTCGGATACAGTCAGATTGTGGTTTTCCTGAAGAGTGTTTTTAACCCTTAATGCGCTCCTCTCATCATTCTCCTCACTTATTCTGTCCACCAGAAGAGTAGTCTCCCTACAATGCAAAGAAATTATATTGTGTTATTAATATGCAGCAATATAAAATGTATACTGTATACTGTACATGTAATGTTGTAATATACAGTAAATATAAATATACAAAAAATGTATACTGCTGTACTATAAATATAAATAGACAAAATATACAGTATACAGTACTGTTGTAATATAAATATACTATATAAATATTCCGTTGTCAGATGAATTGCAATATACCAAAAGTGTATACTGCTGCACAAAAAATATAAATTGACCACACATACAGTACACTACAGTATATACTGTTGTAATATAATAAATATACTATATAAATACGGTATACTGTTGTTATATCATAATAAATACACATCATATACTGTATATTCCGTTGTCAGATGAATTGCAATATACCAAAAGTGTATACTGCTGCACAAAAAATATAAATTGACCACACATACAGTACACTACAGTATATACTGTTGTAATATAATAAATATACTATATAAATACGGTATACTGTAGATGTACACTACAGTTTTCTATATTTTTTTTGGTTAAGTTTTATAAATACAGTATACTTACGCATTTGTTACCCTTGGTGCCTTTTTGCGGTCTCTGTTTTTTCCTTGTGCATGATAGCACACAGTGCTTGATGGCACAACGAGGCCAGAAGCAGTTAACCAGCGCTGGATATCTGCAATTCGTTGTCCGCTCGTGTACATCTCCTTCATTCTCATGCTGAGATCCTTTGAAATCTTCTTAACAGGCATTGCTGCGAGTACTGTAGAAAGAAATACAAACACAAGAATGTGTATTCGATGTTTAGTCGATGTGTATTCAATGTGCAGTGAATCCACAAAATGGATGGTGTATTTATATGTTAATGACTCACATAACAGACCACCCACTTTCAACACCTGTACCTGGCCACCATGCATAAAAGGTTGTACACGTTGCATAGCCCACCACTTGCTGATCTTTATCTGAGGCATTGTCCAGATACTGCATTGTGCCTCCCGCTTACATGGAGCAGCCCCGGTTCTATGGAAGAAAGAATCATCTCACCTCTGCTGTGCCTGCCACACTGAAAAAAAGAAAGGCAGTTACCGTTCCCAAGCCAAAGGCAAAGCGACAGGCTAAGGCCAACAAAGAAAACCTTCTGCTGACCCCAAAGGCTAAGGCTTTTAAAACACGTCAGCCTTATTATGTGAAGAAGAAATACGGTACTGTGCTCGGTTCGCAAGACGCATGGCAGCCAACTCACCGAATCCGCAGACCACTTGCTCCCATATGCTTCGACGACTCTGCTGTAGCTGTCCCGGAAATCTTCAGCCCGGCTTCTCCACCCCCATCTTCTCCGGTTCCATCTGAAGATGCTGCTGCCTCTGAAATCAACGGGTCACTGTCTCCTTTGCTCTTGGACGACTCTGCTTCTCTCCCGGAAATCCAGCGGTCACCTTCTCCATCCCTCTTCCACCACGCTGCAGCTTCTCCTGTACCGGGCATCCCCAGGTCACCTCTTCCACTCTCCATCGATGCCGCTTCTCTCCAGGGAACCCCCATCTCATCCTCCGTTGCACCCATCCCCCCAGATCTCCAGATGCCATGCACAAGCAGCTCGTTGGACCGGATCCTGAATGGGCTAAGTGTGGATCTCCCCGGGAATTCTAGTGTGCTGGCAAAGCTAGATCTGCTTCTGGAGTCGGTGCTACATATGGAGCAACGGCTGGATCAACGGATGCTACATATGGAGCAACGGATGGATCAACGGATGGACAAGATAGAGGCAGACATAGCGGGCATACATTATTTGCTCGGTGTTAATGCCCCTGTTTCCCCGATGCTGGAGCAGGGGGGTGACATGGATGTGATGCATGGTACCTTCGACCCCCTTCCATCACCAAGCACACACCCTCCACCAGAAGATACAGTGTACTATGCTATTGAGGAGGACATGACAACCCCATCTAGACCACGCCAGGAGACAACCCGGCGACCACTACCGGAGGAAAGCTTCCTCCCAGACACCCTACCATTGCCCATCGCCTCAAGTACACCCGCTCCCAAAAGACTTCCTACACCCGCTCGCATACAAACAGTGCCCGACATCTCCCTGTGCGATCTGACACCGGCGCTGAGGGAGAAGTATAGGGTGAGGAGTGCTGGTATACCACACAAGTATGCCTTGATCATATTTAAACACCATGTTCCCTACACATTGTACTGCGAGTGGGTGTTCAAAGTGAACTATGATGGGAATCGCCAAAAAAATGCCCTTCCTGCCAATTTAAGGAAAAAGATTGTGGAAGAAATGCAGCGCTATTACCCTGTTACAGATCCTGTAATGAGAGGCGTTAGAGACTGCATTAATGGCGTTTTGCGCCATGCAAGGCATCGGCCATGGCTGGAAAATGGGGAGGACTTTCAGTGAGACCATACTGTAATGTTGTGCTGTACTGTACAGTACATGTTTTACCCTATAGTACCTGCTGTACTTAAACAAAGGATACTGAATGTTGTTGTGTGTTGCACGGTTTTTGTACTGTATTTGTAAATAAAAGTTTTTAGTGGCGACTTCAGCAATAAAAGAACTGGTTACTTTATCTCACACACAGTACTACAGTACAAACTGCTTTTTGCTGCCAGACTGCAAACCCGCAAGACCAGCAACATTGTAACAAAAGAGCAATGAGCGCGCAATTGGCGTGGGAACTTCTGTTCTAAGGCCCCTATAAATAATATTCTTTATTTTATTTATAAACTCACATTTATAAACCCCGTCACCCACCCCCGCTAAACACAATAAAAAATAATCACACACAGCAGCCGCCAAAAAATAAATAAATAAATGACAATAAATACATTGGAAATACATTTTTATTGATAGTGTAGATGTGCAGGGGGTCTCTGGAGCTGAACCGCACAGGTTTTAGGTCTGGGGACCCCGTGCCCCCCGAGATACAGGCCCCTTTAGGGGGTGCCGGTAGCCCTCTGCTTGGTTTAAAGGTCCGATCACGTGACCGCGGCCTGTAAACCAAGCAGAGCAGAGGGATACCGGCACCCCCTAAAGGGGCCTGTATCTCGGGGGGCACGGGGTCCCCAGACCTGAAACCTGTGCGCTTCAGCTCCGGAGAACATCTACACTGTGAATAAAACACACACATCATTAAAGAATCATTCTTTAGCTTAGCGGCTATGCGCTATGGTAAAGAAGCAGCATTTCTGTCTTTTTAATAATATTGTAGAGTGAGCAGGGGGTTCCCTGAGACAGAAATCTAATCTCAGGGGACCCCCTGCTCCTGCACAATATTATTAAAAGTTCAGAAACGAGGCTTCATTAGCATAGCGTATAGCCGCTAAGGTAATGAAGGGGTTAACGCATAATAACCAATAAATACATTCAATACACTACCCACTACCCATGGCAACCTCCGCTGCTGTACAGTAAAACAGAGAAAAAAAATAACACTTTCAAAGTAATGTCCCCTAACCCCTTAATCACCATAGCGGTTATTAACCGCTACAGTCATGAAGGGGTTAACCCGCCCTCACCCACCACTTGGGACGCCTACTGTACATACCCTCCCACTCTAACCCCCCACCCCGTGAGGCCTAACCACCCTCAACCCTCACCCACTAACTACCCACAAGGGAGGCCTACCCACATACCGTTGGGGAAACACCCCACCCCCACCCCAGTACCCACAATAAAAACAGTACAATCACCCACAATAAACAGCATTCTATTTATTAAATACATTACCCACCCCCTGTGCCCCCCCCCCCCCCATAAATACAAGATTTATTCTTTTACATTCAGGGTCCATAACGCAGCCCCACGCTAGTCCCCGGTGGGCTGGCAGGGCACCTGGACAGACCTACAGTTTACCAGCAGCATTCCACAGGTTCTGGAGGCCTGCTGGTGGATCCTGCCAGCACCATGGCGCCCAGGTGGTCTCCTTGGGTCACCGTGAGCCTCAATTGGGTCCACACGGTAGGCCCAAGGATGTCTGGGAGCCCCGGGTCAAACCCACAGGTGTCTGCGGGGCCTCGGGTGGTTCCCATGGGGGTCTGGGGAACTCACGGGTGCTCACTACGGGTCCGCGGTGCCCCCACAGAAGTGGGACCACACATCATCATCCCCGCACCTACGGCTCGGAGGTGCCCCCACAGAAGTGGGACCACACATCGTCATGCCCGCAGACTACGGGTCCGCGGTGCCCCCACAGAAGTGGGACCACACATCATCATCCCCGCATGTGTCACCCGTGGAACCACCAGCCTGCTACCCTTTAGGATACCCGAGGATTCCCCGCGGGTGGTCTCCAGAGGTCCCACGCAAAACCACGGAAGTAACCCTGAATGTAAAAAAAATAAACCTGGCCAATACATTCAATACATACACCCTCCCCCCCAACACCTACAGTACAATAATGTGCAAAATAACTATTATCCAGATATGGATAATAGATTAATTGCCCATTATTAAAAACATTAACTAGCATACTGTATACAAATAAATAAAGTACTACTGACCTCATCAATACGAAGTGTCCGATGCCAGCGCCTTCCTTCTCTTGCCCACACAAAACATAGCCAAAACCAAGCCAATACATTGCAATTACATTCAGATATCAATTAACCCCTTAAACACCTTATCGGATAATAACCGCAAAGGTAATTAAGGGGTTAAGCCACACAGGCACGATACCCACCCTTCACCCATGAATTTGTACTGTGGCTTCATCATGCAACTATATATATATATACTGTATATATATACATACAGAGAGACAGAGAGAAAGAGAGAGAGAGAGATATATACAGTATATATATATACACACGTTATATACACACCCATGATAAACCAAATATACAGTACAAATAAATGTAGAAGGGTTATCAAAACCATACTGTTCTACAACCAAACACTTCTCCATACAGATACTACATTAAAATCAATTTCCTTTAAAAATCCTAACTGATCTCACAATCTACTGTACTGTATATGATCACAAACCAATGAAAAAAAAGTCACATTCCAAAATGCATAAAATCTATGCACCATACTGTATACATTCTGCAAATTAATCAAACGTAAACAAAAATCAGTTAGCAATCATTATTTACACCCCTAAACATTTCACACTCAATCAAGAACAATGAGACCATTAACAGATTCACGCCTAGAGCAGAACAATTAAGCCTTTGAAAAAATATAAGTACCGACAAAAATACAACCTTTACAGTACAGTACAACCAAGGCTATCTATCCCTGACCTTCCTCAAACACACAATACAATACCAAGGAATAATACATCTATCTAATTTTAAAATACTTTAAACTCACAAAATAATTAAAAACACATCTAATCCAGCTTTTAAAACATCATCATTTCTTACCCTGAATGTATACTGTACAGTATATCTCTCTAGACATATATATTGTACATACATACATACAGTGGCAAGAAATGATATACCACAAGCAAAAAAAAAATACACAGGTTAAAAAACCTTTTGAAATAATGAACAAGTTAAATAAAATACATTTCTTTACTGTAGTTCACTTACCATTACTTGCCCCCACCGACTCCCGTTGCCCAGCTTACTCACGAACCAATCCACGATCAGGAACCCATAAAATAATAAACCATTGAAAATAATAAACATTAAACTAAAAATCCAAACCAATCCACGGGTCTTCTACTTGTAATACACCTTCATCTGTATTCTTCTTTCTTCTATCTCCTTCCGGGCGGGGCAGGGCGTGGTCTTCTTTCCATCATCGGCCACGCCCTTGTCTTTTTCCTTCTCCGGAGGTCCTTCCTCCGCGGCGTCTGGCTGCAAAATGAGACGACATAGGCTTTTAAAGGCCTATGACGTCACATTTTGCGTCATGGTTCCCACGGTCCTGATTGGACCGTGAAAACCATGTGTGTTGGCCGATAATAAAAAAATGATGACGTCACTTAAAGGGAATGAAAGCACAGCCAATCAGAATGGCTTTGCTTCAATTGCCTTTAAGATGACGTCATGAAAAGGCACATGGTCGTGCACACATGGTACTAGAGCCAATCAGAGCGTGGGAACTTTATGCCTACTCTGATTGGCTCTGGTATACCATGTGTCAGGGGCTTGGGGGAGAAAGGATGTGACGTCAATGAAAACCTGTCACGTGGTACGGTAGCCAATCAGAGCGTGGGAACTTTATCCTTATTGACGTCACATCCTTTCTCCCCCAAGCCCCTGACACATGGTATACCAGAGCCAATCAGAGCGTGGGAACTTTATCCCTACTCTGATTGGCTCTGGTATACCATGTGTCAGGGGCTTGGGGGAGAAAGGATGTGACGTCAATAAGGATAAAGTTCCCACGCTCTGATTGGCTACCGTACCACGTGACAGGTTTTCATTGACGTCACATCCTTTCTCCCCCAAGCCCCTGACACATGGTATACCAGAGCCAATCAGAGTAGGCATAAAGTTCCCACGCTCTGATTGGCTCTAGTACCATGTGTGCACGACCATGTGCCTTTTCATGACGTCATCTTAAAGGCAATTGAAGCAAAGCCATTCTGATTGGCTGTGCTTTCATTCCCTTTAAGTGACGTCATCATTTTTTTATTATCGGCCAACACACATGGTTTTCACGGTCCAATCAGGACCGTGGGAACCATGACGCAAAATGTGACGTCATAGGCCTTTAAAAGCCTATGTCGTCTCATTTTGCAGCCAGACGCCGCGGAGGAAGGACCTCCGGAGAAGGAAAAAGACAAGGGCGTGGCCGATGATGGAAAGAAGACCACGCCCTGCCCCGCCCGGAAGGAGATAGAAGAAAGAAGAATACAGATGAAGGTGTATTACAAGTAGAAGACCCGTGGATTGGTTTGGATTTTTAGTTTAATGTTTATTATTTTCAATGGTTTATTATTTTATGGGTTCCTGATCGTGGATTGGTTCGTGAGTAAGCTGGGCAACGGGAGTCGGTGGGGGCAAGTAATGGTAAGTGAACTACAGTAAAGAAATGTATTTTATTTAACTTGTTCATTATTTCAAAAGGTTTTTTAACCTGTGTATTTTTTTTTTGCTTGTGGTATATCATTTCTTGCCACTGTATGTATGTATGTACAATATATATGTCTAGAGAGATATACTGTACAGTATACATTCAGGGTAAGAAATGATGATGTTTTAAAAGCTGGATTAGATGTGTTTTTAATTATTTTGTGAGTTTAAAGTATTTTAAAATTAGATAGATGTATTATTCCTTGGTATTGTATTGTGTGTTTGAGGAAGGTCAGGGATAGATAGCCTTGGTTGTACTGTACTGTAAAGGTTGTATTTTTGTCGGTACTTATATTTTTTCAAAGGCTTAATTGTTCTGCTCTAGGCGTGAATCTGTTAATGGTCTCATTGTTCTTGATTGAGTGTGAAATGTTTAGGGGTGTAAATAATGATTGCTAACTGATTTTTGTTTACGTTTGATTAATTTGCAGAATGTATACAGTATGGTGCATAGATTTTATGCATTTTGGAATGTGACTTTTTTTTCATTGGTTTGTGATCATATACAGTACAGTAGATTGTGAGATCAGTTAGGATTTTTAAAGGAAATTGATTTTAATGTAGTATCTGTATGGAGAAGTGTTTGGTTGTAGAACAGTATGGTTTTGATAACCCTTCTACATTTATTTGTACTGTATATTTGGTTTATCATGGGTGTGTATATAACGTGTGTATATATATATACTGTATATATCTCTCTCTCTCTCTTTCTCTCTGTCTCTCTGTATGTATATATATACAGTATATATATATATAGTTGCATGATGAAGCCACAGTACAAATTCATGGGTGAAGGGTGGGTATCGTGCCTGTGTGGCTTAACCCCTTAATTACCTTTGCGGTTATTATCCGATAAGGTGTTTAAGGGGTTAATTGATATCTGAATGTAATTGCAATGTATTGGCTTGGTTTTGGCTATGTTTTGTGTGGGCAAGAGAAGGAAGGCGCTGGCATCGGACACTTCGTATTGATGAGGTCAGTAGTACTTTATTTATTTGTATACAGTATGCTAGTTAATGTTTTTAATAATGGGCAATTAATCTATTATCCATATCTGGATAATAGTTATTTTGCACATTATTGTACTGTAGGTGTTGGGGGGGAGGGTGTATGTATTGAATGTATTGGCCAGGTTTATTTTTTTTACATTCAGGGTTACTTCCGTGGTTTTGCGTGGGACCTCTGGAGACCACCCGCGGGGAATCCTCGGGTATCCTAAAGGGTAGCAGGCTGGTGGTTCCACGGGTGACACATGCGGGGATGATGATGTGTGGTCCCACTTCTGTGGGGGCACCGCGGACCCGTAGTCTGCGGGCATGACGATGTGTGGTCCCACTTCTGTGGGGGCACCTCCGAGCCGTAGGTGCGGGGATGATGATGTGTGGTCCCACTTCTGTGGGGGCACCGCGGACCCGTAGTGAGCACCCGTGAGTTCCCCAGACCCCCATGGGAACCACCCGAGGCCCCGCAGACACCTGTGGGTTTGACCCGGGGCTCCCAGACATCCTTGGGCCTACCGTGTGGACCCAATTGAGGCTCACGGTGACCCAAGGAGACCACCTGGGCGCCATGGTGCTGGCAGGATCCACCAGCAGGCCTCCAGAACCTGTGGAATGCTGCTGGTAAACTGTAGGTCTGTCCAGGTGCCCTGCCAGCCCACCGGGGACTAGCGTGGGGCTGCGTTATGGACCCTGAATGTAAAAGAATAAATCTTGTATTTATGGGGGGGGGGGGGCACAGGGGGTGGGTAATGTATTTAATAAATAGAATGCTGTTTATTGTGGGTGATTGTACTGTTTTTATTGTGGGTACTGGGGTGGGGGTGGGGTGTTTCCCCAACGGTATGTGGGTAGGCCTCCCTTGTGGGAACTGATTGGGTGGTTAGGCCTCACGGGTGGGGGGGGGGTTAGTGTGGGAGGGTATGTACAGTAGGCGTCCCAAGTGGTGGGTGAGGGCGGGTTAACCCCTTCATGACTGTAGCGGTTAATAACCGCTATGGTGATTAAGGGGTTAGGGGACATTACTTTGAAAGTGTTATTTTTTTTCTCTGTTTTACTGTACAGCAGCGGAGGTTGCCATGGGTAGTGGGTAGTGTATTGAATGTATTTATTGGTTATTATGCGTTAACC